>NC_090445.1:467567241-467867658 GCF_031143425.1 Pleurodeles waltl
TTCCAGAGCCTGCCAATCATGCCTTATGCAATATAGCCTTCATTGAACTTCTGTTATTGTAGGCAAATTCTTTGGAGATGTTATTTTCTGCCTCTGATGTTTTTACTCCTCTTGGCAGTTTTCTTTAGGAGGAACTCCCCAGCTTCGTGTTTCCATTCAGTAGGTGACAAAGTGGCTTTTGTGGGAGATTGCCCCATCTACACATTTAGAACATTCTGGTTGGTAACACAACAGCACATAACAGCTGTAGCCTTGGTAGGATTATTTTTTTTATTTTTTATTTATTCTGTTCAAAATCAGTAATCAGGTCATCAACGACAATGGAAGCTATGTATGAATTAAGAGTTGGCTGAATGGCATACCTCTCCTCTTGGGCATTATATATGCACTCAGCGTGAGACAACCATCTTTCTATGCCTCCCTTACTCCAATAGTGGTATCATGGCCTGATCTCCGTTTAATCCTTGGAGAGGACTTTAATGGGATATTAGATGTGCACCTCGATTGGTCTTACCCTCCCACTGCCAAATATACCAATGTTTACTACGGCAAAAGCCTCACAAGACGGGTTGCAACACTGGACCCCCATTAATGTGTAGCGCCATAGATACCTTCAGTCCAGAGACTACTGTTATTTCTCACCAGTCTACGATGTCCATGTCCGATTAGTTCGTTTTGTAGCCCTCACCAGTCTTATTTCTGATCTACACACTACTGAATACCTATGTCACTCTGTTTCAGACCACAGACCACTATTAGTCCACCCTGACTGAGGGCAGGACACTATACTCATCTCTACATGGAAACTGCAGTGCAGTGCACTTGAAGACCCAGTTTTTCGAGAATCGCTTACAGAGTTTATAGGCACTTATTTCAAGGAGAATACGGATGCATCTCTCCATCACTCAACCACATGGAATGCATTCAAGGTCACCCTAAGGGGGCACTGCATACAGCTCTTGGATGGGCTGAAGAAACTCATAAATGGCAGCCTGACCCGTTAGACTACTGTATCTGAGACTTAGAAAATAAGTTGGTCACAGATGCTACCTCCCTTACTTCTTTTCATGCCACTAGGGAAGAACATGCTGCTCTGGTGGAGAGGAAATGCTGCATAGATTATGCAACACACAGAAGATGATTGATTAATCAGGGCAACTGGCAGTACACAGGAGGTGATTATTTGGGGAGACTACTTGCTTGGTTGAATCCGGACGAGTTAGGCACTATTGTTACCCAGATTGCAGACACGACTGGGTCTTTTCACCAATCCGAGGCATCCATTAGCGATGCCTTTCTTAGGTACGTCAAAGCACTATACACAAACACTGATACTGGCCTAGTTTTTATACCGGCCTAGTTTCTGACATACACACTTGCTTGAATGCCTTTCCCTTTCTCCCACTTCCACATGCAACCATGGCTAAGGTAAGGCATCCCATCTCCATGCGAGAGGTTAATGATACCATATACCATTCACTAACTTGTAGGAATGTCGCGGGAGATGTCCTGCCTTTCAAAGTTTATTTTGCATTCACAGATCAACTAGCACCCAAGCTGGTTGAGCTTTCTAACCAGCCTTTTACAACAGTATGTCTCTCCTGCCCACCACTCGGAGGCATTGGTCACAGCCTTTCAGAAACCTGGTATACCTCATGAGCAGCTCTCATCATATTGCCCTCTCTCCATCCTCAATGTAGACTTTATAATTTCAAGGAAAATCCTGGCTATCAGATTACTTGCGCATATGACGAGCCATATCCACTTTGATTAGAGTGGTATTATTCTGGGCTCAAGCCCATCCCAAAACATTTGCAGACTGTTCAGAATTGCTGATCCTGCCCTGTCGGTGTGGCTCAGCTTGGCTGTGGTAGCATTGGAAATAGTATAAGCCATTTGTGGTGATTGCACTGTATTGTATTTCCTCATGGGGAAATGGAACAGCGTGACATCATTGACATGATGTCATGGTGTTCTGTGTTCCTAGGAAGACGGTTGCTTTCTTCTGTGCCCCTGCTGTTTAGAGATATTTTCTCCTGCTTCTCCTGTACTAATAAACGAAGAAAAGTACCTATTGAAGCTTAATTGTGCCTCTCCTCAATGGCGACGAGGGTGAAACTTGCGATGAACTAAACCAAGACATGAAGGTTTAGTTCAGTGAAAGTGCCTAACTCCGGCTTCAGCGAAGCTTTCTTTGGCTATGCAAACCTGCTGCTGGTTTGACACGGACATCTACAGACTCTCGTAAGTTTTACGGAGCGCTGATTGCATATCGCGGATTACAGATTGCAGGGGCACAGAGGTCATTGATGTTTTCAGCACTGCATGATTTTTTTTTTTTTAATGCGAGCACTCATTACTTATTTATTAGGAGCGCTCACTGTGGTCTTTATTGTTTGAGCAGCGTGCGTTTATCTGCTTGGATTTTCCTTGTCGACGCGTGGAACTGGCCAAGTCGTTATACATATTTTTTTCTTGAAAAGAAAAGCTTCAACGGAGTACGGCATTCACGGCTGTTGCCATGACTCCGTCACAGCGCGTGTGAGGACTCGAGCGCTGCTGCTGGCACGCGGCTCTACGTGCATCAGTACACTTTCTCAGCGCGTTTCTTTACATTCCCGCGGCAGTTTGCACCCTTGTATTGTCTTTTTTTTTCTTTCTTTTTCTCTTCCTTACCGTTTATTTAAGAGACTTCTCTCCAGAAGGATTTTCAATCTCTCACCTTCAGCTCAAAGGATAGAAATAAACGACGGACTACTACTATAAAACTTTTTTTTTTTTAAAAACAGAAAACGGACTTGATGTTTTGGTACTCAGTTCAGCCATCTTCATTTGCGACATTGACAATTGAGTATATTGAGTACTTGTGATTTTAACTGTTTTTTTTTTTAGTACTCATTTCAATCATTTTCTCTTGGGAGCATTACATTAAGTGCAACAACGTTGTACAAGTTCAGTACATTGTACAACAGTGTAAGCATTTTGTACATTAATAAATAGGTTTACAATATACACTGTGTGATTTATACGTACTGAAATATGCAGAATGTTATACCTCCAGCGCCCTTTCTGCAAGATCCAGGAGATCCACCTCTTGAATGGAAACTTTGGTTACGGTCGTTTAAAGCATATCTGGGTGCCATTGATGGTCATAAGTTCAGACCGGAAAGAAAAAAAGAGTTTATTGTATTATCATTTGGGAATTGAGGGCCAGAACATATTTGATCATCTCCCAGCCTATGAACTCGCTGAAGATGAGGAGTTAGATGAGTTTGAAATGGCCATTACTCAATTGGACAAGTATTTAATTAAAGCTAAGAACATTGTTGTCCATCGTTATAAATTTTTCACGAGGTCACAAGGCCCCAGTGAGAGTATTGATACTTTTATTACCGCGTTAAAAGTGCCAGCAGCTAAATGTGAATTTGAGAATTTCACTTCTCAACTCATCCGTGACCAACTTGTTGCCAGGTGTTCTTCGAAAAGAATTCAAGAGAAGTTACTGACATGCAAAGATCCTTTGTTAGATAAATCTATCGACATTGCCAAAAGCATTGAATGTTCATGGAAGATGCCAAACTATTAGAGGCTTCCATGACCAACACAACCATTTCTGGAGCAGTTGTGAATATGCAAAATGATAGCAAAAATAAGCGTTGAGAGAAAAAACAGGATAATTCATTCTTTAGAAGTAAGACCAATCAGAAACGTATATGCTACAGATGTAGTTCTTCCGCGCACGTATCTTTGTTCTAAAACTGTCCGGCTATACAACAACAATGCAGAAACTGCAACAAATTGGGACACTTTGCAAGAGTGTGCAGAAGTGCAAAAAAGAACAATGTTCGTTGTGTGATTAGTGGCGATACAGAGAATGTTGTGGAAGAACAAATTAACGAATATGTGTTAGTGGTTAAAGATTCTGCCAATTTTAACAGAGTTGTTGATCCTGACGTGGATGGAAAAAATATTAGATTATTATTAGACACAGGGGCTTGCATAACCATAGTGGCTCAGGAAAAATACATGGAAAACTGGATCTCCAGAATTTTTTACCCTCCAGATGTTTCTACTGTTGCGTTTGAGGGTAGCAACATTTATCTGATGGGTTACTTCTGGGCCTTGATAACCATTTTTGATAGAACACTGCGTGGTAAAATCTATGTAGCAAAAAAAGGTATTAATGATCTAGGGTTGCTTTATCAGGCTGAATTCAATCTAGCTATCAAGCCGGGTTGAGACAAACCTGTAGTTATAGATGAAGAGAGTTTAAGTCCAGTTAACTTCGTCTCTAATTCAGCTGAAGTATGGCAACAAAAATTTACCAAATTATTTCAGGAACGGCTTGGTAGGATTACTAATTACTCTCACACAATAAAACTCAAATATAACGCTGTCCCAGTCAAGCATAAGCTAAGGAATGTACCTCTAAGTGTTAGATCTGAATTGTCCAAGTTGCTAAAAGAAATGTGCAAACAGGGTGTGATTGAAAAGGTTGAGGCAACTTTATGGTTATCACCCATAGTCCTAGCTAAGAAAGTCAGTTGATTTGAGGATGTGTGTGGGCTTGAGAAGTTTAAATGAGGCGATTTGGGTGGATAGTTTTCCTCTCCTGAGAATTGATGATTTGATTGCGAAGATTGGCTCTTCCCAGTGGTTCACCAAATTAGTCAGCGAATCATCAGGTAGATTTGGATGTAGATTCAAGACACCTAACTGCATTCATTACTCCTGATGGTACTTATCAATTTTGTAGACTACTTTTTGGCTTAGCCTCAGCGGCTGCAGCGTTCC
The DNA here is from genome assembly GCF_031143425.1 of Pleurodeles waltl. Lineage (NCBI taxonomy): Eukaryota > Metazoa > Chordata > Amphibia > Caudata > Salamandridae > Pleurodeles > Pleurodeles waltl. The sequence continues at coordinate 467,572,036 of NC_090445.1, forward strand.
AGAGACTGTCTGACATGTTTCCAGACCATCCTAATGTAGCAATCTTCCAAGTTGACATTCTTGTGTTTGCCAATAATGAGTCAGACCATGAGAAAGTTTTAGAGCAAGTGTTGCACACATTGGAAAACAGAGACGTTACATTGAGAAAAGATAAATGTATTTTTAAGGTTGATGAGATTGAATATCTTGGTCATGTTTTCTCAAAGGATGGCATCAAACCCAAGCCAAGTTTAGTTAAAAGCATACTGGAAGCACCCCCTCCCAAAACCAGGGACCAGCTGTTGTTGTTTCTTGGGTTATGTGAATTCTATGCCAAATTCTTAAAGAACTTTGCCAAAAATACTGAATGTTTTAGAGCTTTATTGAAAAATCCTGTGTTCTTGTGGTCTATTGAGTGTAATGATATGTTTGAACAAATCAAACAAGAAATTGTTAGTGCTCCGGCTTTACAGCCTTTTACAGAAAACAAGAACACCATAGTTACTGTAGATGCTTGCGAGTATGGGTTTGGTGCTGTCATATCTCAGGTGTCCAATGATGGGAAGGAAAGCACGGTAGGATTCGCGTCAAGAACTTAAGGCAGGTGAAACGCAAGTACTCAGTGATCGAAAAAAGAACTATTAGCCTGTGTCTGGAGTACTGAAAAATTCAAACAGTACTTATGGGGTAGGCAATTTGTGTTGAAGATAGATCATAGACCTCTTGTAGAAATTTTATCAGGTAAGAAAGTGAAACGCTCAACAGCACGGATTGCAAGGTTATCTGCTAAGCTGTTGGAGTTTACTTTCACAATAGAGTACATACCTGGTGGGAAAAATAGGAGGGCAGATTGTTTATCTAGGCTACCCATTGACGACAATGATGAACAAGAATGGGAAACAGAAATTGAAGAATGTTTAATTGCCTGTGTAACTGATAGCACTGTGCCTTTAGATGAAAGAGAGTGGGTGAAGGCTGTACTTGATGTTGTGACACTGTGAAGTCAGATCAGGTTGGCCCAAGGAGAAGGGTCTACCACCCGAGTTATGATCATTTTGGAAGGTATCTAATGAGCTGTCCATCGAGGCAGACAAATTGGTTAGAGGCAAAAGGTTAGTCCCGCCAGAATGCGTAAGGAGGAGGTTGATTGCTGCGTCTCATATGGGTCATTTGGGGTCTACAATCACTAAAAGAAAATTGAGATCTGAATTTTGGTGGCCCAAAATGGATTCTGAACTTGAAGACTATGTAGAAAATTGCACAAGGTGCTGTACTAGTGACAAAGTGTTGATCACTGAAGGAACATCGGAGACTTTCGTTCCTTCTCCAGCAAGAGCTTGGCAAAAACTGGGTCTTGATTTTTTGGGTCCTTACCACATTTTACCTCCCAATATGAGATATTTTGTGGTAATAGTTGATCATTTATCCAGGTGGGTGGAGGTTGAGCCAGTCAGGTTCCCCACCTCTCGTCTGGTAATAGATTGCCTGAAAAAGATATTTAGCCGTGAGGGTTTTCCCAAACAAATTCTGACAGACAATGGTGTTCAGTTTGTATTGGCAGAGATGCTTCAATTTTTGGATAAATGCGGTGTGAAACATATTAGAACACCTCTTTACCATCCACAAAGTAGTGGCATGGTCGAACGATTTAATCGAGTACTGGTAGACTGTATTCAAGCCTCGTATAGAAATCACCTGTCTACTGACCAAGCTATTAAGGAATTGGTATGGTCTTATCGCACCACGCCTCATACTGCCACTGGGAAAACTCCATTTGAACTTATGAGAGGGAGATTGGCATCTACTGAGTTGTGCCCTTTTTGGATGGTAAAGTTGTTCCATGGAGGTAGTGATTTAAAGGAACTTAGGCGGGTTGCAGAATTTAACTCCAATGTCAGTGGTCTGAAAAGAGCAACTGGTGTAGGCAACAGGAAAGTAAGTTAAATTTGGCGATTGGGTGAGAGTGAAAAATCCTGTATTAGTCAAAAAAGGATTATCTAAGTTCAGGGACCCTCAACAAATACGTGAAGTGCGGAAGAATGCTGTGAGGTTGTCAGATGGGAGCTGGTGGAACAATTCTCGCATAGTTTGGGACCCAGCTGCACGAAGTCAATCTGATGTCGCTGTTTCTGCCCGTGAAATTATGCCAGACATCAATGATGAATACAAATGTAGAAAAAGCACCAGAATTTATCAAAAGCCAAAAATGTTTCAAGAGTTTGCTATGTAATGAATTCTTTTATTTGTTTTAATTTAAAAAAAAAAAAAAAGGGGCGAAAATAATTGTGGTGATTGCATTGTATTGTATTTCCTCGTGGGGACATGGAACAGCGTGACATCATTGACATGATGTCGTGGTATTCTATGTTCCTAGGAAGACGGTTGCTTTCCTCTGTGCCCCTGCTGTTAAGAGAGATTTTCTCCTGCTTCTCCTATACTAATAAACGAAGAAAAGTTCCTATTGAAGCTTCATTGTACCTCTCTTCACCATTGTCTCTCTTAGCTGGAGATTCTTATGCAATATACTTCAGATCAGCGCTTTAGGATATGACCCCGTCTCTGAACTTATAAATTTCCTAACCAGTAATTTGAGACCCACTGGGTTTTTATCTTTATATTTTTTTGTATCTAAACATTGGCATGTCTTTTATCTGGTGCACCTCATGAAACTAATTGTATTCTTTGGGCCCGATGTAGGTAGCCTTTTGCGCCTCGCAAACGGCGAAAAAAGCTGTTTGTGAGGCGCAAAAGGCCTCACGCGATGCAGAATCACATTTTGCGAGTCGGTACCGACTCACAAAATGTGATTCCGACTCGCAAATAGGAAGGGGTGTTCCCTTCCTATTTGCGACTCGCACCGCGATGTAGAGTTGATTTGTGACCGCGAAAGCGGTTGCAAATCAACTCGCAGTTACCATCCACTTGAAGTGGATGGTAACTGATTCGCAAACGGGAAGGGGTCCCCGTGGGACCCCTTCCCCTTTGTGAATGCTCACAAAAATATTCTTTCAGAGCAGGCAGTGGTCTTATGGACCACTGCCTACTCTGGAAAAAAAACGAAACAAAAATGTTTCGGTATTTTTTCTATTTGTAGCTCGTTTTCCTTTAAGGAAAACGGGCTGCAAAGAGAAAAAAAAACTGCTTTATTTAAAAGCAGTCACAGACATGGTGGTCTGCTGTCTTCAGCAGGCCACCATCCCCGTGAGTGCCTAGACTCGCTATGGGGTCGCCAACTGCGACCCACCTCATAAATATTTATGAGGTGGGTCTTTGCGACCCCATAGCGAGTCGCAGAAGGTGTCTGAGACACCTTTCTGCATTTCCTTTTGCGAGTTGCAAATTGTGAGTTGCTGGGACTCGCAATTTGCAACTCGCAAAAGGAAACCTACCTACATCTGTCCCTTTGTTCTCTGGTGTGTTTTGAATTCTCCAATGTTGCTACATTTTATGATTTTTTTTTTTTTAATTATCTGTACTTTCGTGGCTACGATTGACCCAATAAAGTTTATGACTGACTGGCTTATACAAGGTCTTAAACCACTTTGGCCTGGGCAGAGCTTTTTCTAAATGGATTAAACTTTGGTGTAAACTTTCCACTGCCCGAGCTCATACATGCTGAATGAGCTCGGAATCCTACGAAATACACCAGGGTACCAGGCTTGGCTGCCCCATTTTTTCTCTCTTATTTGCCCTGGCTGTGGAAGCCTTCACATTATCGCTCCTCACAATTGCCAGAGAATGGGGGAATTCCAAATTGCAGGGCAATAGACACAATTTCCTTATATGCAGATGCTCTCTTACTTTAGTATATAAATATGAAGGTCGATTTAGAGGAAGTTATTGGGAAATTGAATACATTTTATGGTAACTTGGGCTTGAAAGTAAACTGGAATAAAACCTTTTGCTGTGGCCAGGGACACCTCCTGCTTGGGAATCCCATCAGGAATACCCTTCCTAGATGGGCAGCCATACCTTCAGGTACCTAGGGTTGTGGGTTTATCACATTGATCTAGAAATTGTAGAAGTGAACATTGGGTGGGCGGTGTGATCTCTTCATTCCCAGGTCTCCGTTTGGCATTCCCTCCCTCTGACAGTAGTGGGCAGGGCAGTGGCCAAAACGGTGATGTTGCTTTGCCTGTTATTATGCACATTTACCCTGCCTTCTGCCATGATAGCATTTTAAAGAGATGGATGGAATTGGTCTGGAATGGAGGTCGTCGTAGAGTGGCTCTTGCTACCTTGAAATGGCAAGTGGACCAAAGAGGGTGGGGAGCGCCAGATTTAAAACTCTATTATCTCTTTGTACAGGCTCAATGGATCGATAGATCACTCACAAGCTGGTCAGTTTACACTGAAGTGAACTAGGAGAAGCGGAGAGCATCACTAGAATGGCTCAAATTGTGAGTTCCGTCCTACATCCCACTAGTCTGCATAACTCTCAACCCTTTCTAAGTAGAGTGTCTCAGCATTGCCCTGGCTGATCCAACACAGTTCTCCTAACTTCACGCCACATACACTGACATACCCCTATCCATTCCCCTGTCTCGTTTATTTGCACTCCTGCCCATCACAAATAAGTTGATGGTAGACCGATGGACCCATACTAGCCTTACTACAGCAGGACACCTCTTTGAGAACGGGGTGGTATCTTCCTTTGAAACTTCGCATAATAGCTCTGATCTCTTTCTTGGAGCCATCCTGAAACGCAGGATGCTCCTAGCTACACTACATGGTCTCTGGCATATTACCACCACCCAACCACAGTCACACAACTACAAGCAAACACTGTTCAGCATAGGCATGGGATGTAGATTAATTATATGGTTTTGCAGATCATTGGTATTGCTCCATGCTTCCGCCCAGACAAGGCACAAACTTTGCTGGGAGAGGGACTTAGAGCACCCACTCAACAACACAACCTGGGATAAACTTCTTGAATATCTCCTGTAGCACAAGATTATAATCAATCCAATACTATCAGCTTCCCTCAGCCCATGTGTCCCCTCATATATTCAATAAATTATAATTATATTTTGCGTTAGCGGCCCCTAACGCAGCGGACTTCTGCCACATGAAATGTAGCTGCCCTGTTGTGACTCAGTTCCGGCAAAAGATTCAAGCTATCATAAAGGATGTCACTGACAAAGGCTCTTACACTACTGAGGAAGCTGTCCTCTTGGCACTTACACTCCACCCTGAGCTGCGGGAAGCAGGCACCAAACGTGCAAACTTCGCACTAATTTTGGCAAAGTGGACCATTACCATGCACTGGAAATCCTCCCTGGGCCGAACTTCTTACAGCTTTCTGTCCTTTATGATTTGAAGAGGTTGTGAACAATAAAAAATCGACGAGGCTTGTCGCATTACTCGTGTTATTTGTTGCTGTTTATGAGTGCAAATTCAACTTGGAGTTGGTAAAAGTCAGTTAGGTGCTGAATTGAGGGTTTCATGTTAGTGGTGGAATGAGCGAGATAGGAACAGTGCCTCGTGGAAGTTAAATAAACAATATGTTGGAAACTGATGCCGTTCGAAGAGTTTCATATTTACCACTTTGATACCTTTGGTGTCTGTGTGGCTCTGGATAACCTTTATAGCTTTGTTTTCGTTGATGTTAAAGACGTACCCGCCTGTGAAAATGTACACTTAAAGTCAAAATCATATTTCTAGCTGTTTCTGTAGCTATTGCTATTTTTTCAGCTGTTTCTCCATAGTTAAAGGAGGATGAAAGCAGGGGCCAATGTGGCCACAGGGATTATACAGTGTGATTCTCCAGGGCCAGGCTTCTTACCTCATGAAAGAGGAGGTTGAGCGTGCATTCTTTTTTAGGTATTTTACTTAAACTATTTCCATCTTTCATGAGCGAATGTTTATCAGAGCCCCGAAATATTTGCGTCATCGCTTCTCTTTATTCCTCCAGCACAGACCAACCGGTCTCTGTAATCGGTTGACGGATCTTCGGAGAGAGCAGGCGCGGAGTCCCCGTGGCACTACATGCTTCCGGTATCAATCTTGGGAGTGCATGGTTCCACTTATACTGATTTCTCCCTTGCAGTCTCGCCCCAGCGCTCTCCCCGTAGCATCAGCAAAACGAGTTATTTCTCTTTTTTTGCCAACGCTGCTTGTCATCAACAAAAATATCATTGGTAACGGCAGTATATCTTCATGGACAGCTAAAAGGCACAGCCTATTGGCTTTTCCAGTGCATGTTTCATGTATGCACCTGAGATGCGTTTCAGGAGTTCGCGGAAGTGCACCATTAGTGGCGACATCAGCCTGTGCTAACATCGTTGCGTCGCCTGTAGCAGTCTCTGTGCGCATGTTGTAGCGCAAACGTTGGTAGATAGTGTTGTGAAAGAAGACATAAAAAAAGCCTGATAGAGAAAAACAAGTGATAAGTGTAGAGAGAAGTGACCGAATTATGTGATGTTTTGTTAAGCTTCTGAAGTGTTTATTACTTTGCAAAGGAGAGAACACCTGCATGGTGTGACTTCAGCGAACACAAGGATGCTGGCTGTTTCACATCACTTGGGACGGAGCTAGCGGACTCCTCGGATGTCACCCTGGGCTAGCTATCACAGAACCCACTAGTATCGATCGGTTAATACTACGAGGAGCCTTGGGTTTCCTGTCCGGAGCCCGCAGCCTTGGAACTGTTCTTTTTACCAGAGTTCTTTAAAGCCCTTTAGAACAAACACCAAAGTGTTCCATCCGCTGTTAAACATATTCTTGTAAAATCTAACTATTCATGAGTTAATTCTAGATCCACCCTGCAAAAAGGTGAATCCTGCCTTCAGTTGACAATATGCCTTGCAAACAATGCAGCAGAGCTAGGCTAGTTGGGAAACAAGCCATCATATTGTTCAGTAGAAGTACAAATAAACACATAAAGGCAGATTCCGGCGAGCCGCCTCAGTGCCCGTGCCTGCATTTTATAAAATAGCGAAGGTAGTCGGTTTGAGCTTCCTGCAGCAGTTTCAGGAACTCATGGCAGGATGTGAGAACCACTCCTGTCGGAAGTGAGGACCTGGGCAGGGCCTCTCATGAGCTTTTCTGTAGTCAGTTGTGCATGTCAACGGTACTTTTACTGTTATAAGTGGTTTAGGATATTCTGAGTACTCAGGCAAGTTCTCCACCAATCGCACCATAATCATTACCAAGTAACAGTCCCCGTTTTAGGTTTTATGAATAAATGGGTACCAGAGCCCTCCAATATTTGCGTCAGGCCCGTTCGTTTAAAGCACCATTGCTTCGATCTATTTCTTTGAAAGAGGAAGTTACAAAATTTCATGTTTAAAACATAAACGTGACATTCCGTTTTTTTGGCCTAGATGCTTCCTTGTTTTAGGGTTTGACATGAAATCACTTAAGTGACTTAGGGGGTCATTACAACTTTGGAGGAGGTGTTAATCCGTCCCAAAAGTGACGGTAAAGTGACGGATATACCACCAGCCGTATTACGAGTCCATTATATCCTATGGAACTCGTAATACGACTGGTGGTATATCCGTCACTTTACCGTCACTTTTGGGACGGATTAACACCTCCTCCAAAGTTGTAATAACCCCCTTAATAAGGATCATTTATAAGTCAGGTGCCAGGTGGAATGCCTATTTTTCAACGTTTTATATTGGAGGGGGGGGACAAGGGGTAGAAGCCAATTGGGTTTGCTAACATTTCAATCTGGGAACAGGGAATGGTTCTTGGCTAGCGTCAGCACGCTTATAATGCTGGACAGCTGCAAGTGATGTGTAAACAGTGCAATCTGTGAACCTCGTTGACTTCTTGGCTCCTAATTTTGTATAAAAGTTTTGATGCCCTCACCACTAACACATGGTAGCTGTTTCCACATTATTTGCCTCATGAGTGGTCAACCCTGCCATAGCCTACCTGATGAACCATTCGCAGGATTAAATGTTTTTCATACCACTATTCAATTGTTTTATTCTATTGACCCCAGCAGACCAGAATCCAAATCCAAACTGAGATAGGAATTCAGAGATGCAAGGTGAGCTAATAGACCTTAAAAAGATGGAGCAGGAGCTTCAGTTTTATATTAAATAGAATATTGATTGTTACCTAGGAAGCAATGGAGGCAACAGTAACCAACTATGTTGCATCACTAAAGAAGATAAGGCAGTGACCCAAAAAATGAAAGAGCTCTGGGTGACGTGGTGGGGTGGGTGAATAGGGAGAATGTATGGAAAGCCCAGGTTGCTCTATTGGTAACAAACCCCAGCACCTACTTACACAAGTTGTTAAGTAAAAAAAAAAAGTTACTAGACGAAATATCTATTTGTATAATTCTTTTTGCTGTGCCAACAAGGAAAGTCTTTTACTGTCTGATAACCTAAAATATAACAGAATGGTAGCATTATTGCCTCATTCAGAACTAAGCGCATTATTTTGATTTCAGTGGACGGGTTACTCTGTCACAACGGTGACTGACTTCCCGTCCACTGAAATATAAATCCCAAAAAAGAGGAGGAGGAGGAATCCAAAAAGTTTTGGGTGACCCTTCAGAAAGGCAGCAGTTTCCCAACACAACCCCCACCAGCCTAAAGCTAGGGTAGACTAATCAATACTTCCCTACTTTGGGCAATAGAATGTGGACAGTGGCCTACTCCTGCAGGGGCACTTGTCAGTTCTATGCCTTTCTGAACTCTTTTGGATCCCTCTGTCTATCTTCTTGAGGGGCCATTGACCTGATCCATGGGGAACACTTTTCATCTGTGGACCCCAGCTGTGAAGCACCTAACCTTAATTTTGTCACAGATGCATCCCAGTATGCAGACAGTACCACCATGGCCAAAAACATGATGTGGCCCATTCCACCCCTTGGGTCTGACTTCTGTCCCCAGCTCAGGGAAAACTCTGTCCATAAGGAGAGCAACTAGCAGAGGCCACTGACAGCTGTCATTGTCAAGAGCCAGGCCCTAGGCCATGCAGAGCTCTCTGACCTCTGAAGTTTCTCAAAGTGTGGGGAAGGGCAGGGGCAGGGGCAGAAGCCCCAAGTGACTTGCACCCTTTCTCCACTCTACCCTCCATCAGTTTAGGGGTGGTATCCTGTAACTGGTCCTCCAACCTAGGGTCTGCACCCTTGGGCTGAGCAGGGGACAGAGGCGAGTCCTCCTTCACCCTGCACCTAAATCTGGCCTCCAGTACCCTTCTCTGGGGAGTGGTACTTCCAGACAACTGAACTGTCAGGGCTCCCTTAGCGGTCACCCTCTCAGTTCTCCTGCCACCGGGGGTAATTCATTCCCCAGAATGCATTCTATGGGCATCTTGGGACTAACTATGACCCTCCTCTGGGTCACCTCCCCACTCCCACTCCAGGTATTCCAGGACCATAAGGTGGTACAAATCCTCCCCATGGGTTGGAGTAACCCTACACACCTGGCCAGTGTACTGCTCTGGGGAAACTACTCTCTCCACCATTATGGTATGACTAGCCCTGGTGTCCCTCAGAGCAGTGACTGGGACCCTATGCACTCCCACCTGGTGGAAGTGATGACTCCCACACTCAGGGATAACCAGCTCACCCTCTAAGTCCCTCTCACCCAACTAAGGGAGATTATGGCATGATCTATGACCTACCCCTGGAGACTGCTTGCTCCAAAACAGCCACATTGGCCACCCCTGTAGAGGTCCCACCAGTGGGTGGTTTCTTTGGACAGAGAGCATCCCCCTGCTTGCGTCCTAGCTGGGAGCACTCAAATCAACTGGGTTGGAAATGGAGTGCCCTGGGCCACGTCCTCCCAGAACCATCACCCTGTTTCTCAGATGGGGCATGAGAACCCTTTCCTCCCCCTTACCATGGGACTTGTCTCGGTCATCTGAAACCTCCCTGTCACTCTCTTGGGGGGAACCTGAACCACCCTTCTTGGGGTCACTCCCAGGTACCTTTTTTGAGACTTTGGTGCTAGCCCAGAAGTTCACCTCCTCAGCAAGCTTCCTGGGATCATTCAGCTTACTGTCAACTAGGTGCTGACGCAACCCTGTAAAACAGATATTGAACATGTGCTCTCTCATGATTAAATTGTATAGCCCAACATAATCATTAACTTTGCTGCCCCGCAACCAGCCATCCAGTGCCTTACTGAAGTAATCATTGAAATCTACCCAGGATTGGCTGTGGAGCTTGTGACTGTCCCTGAATCTTTGGCGATACTTGTCAGGGGTCAGTCCAAATTTGGCAATCAGAATGGCTTTCATGGGAGTTTACTTTGTCTGGTCCTCAATCTCTAATGTTAGAAGAGTGTTCCTCTCCAAGTGTTGGCACGTGTTTCCACAGACCCGCCACCAGTGCTCTTCAGGCACCACATGTACTCTCAGTGCAACTTCATAAGCAGATAAACACTTATCAGTGTCCTCTCCCACCACAAAACTGGGGATCAAATCCTTGAGTATATGAACCTTCTTGTCTCCATCAGGTACTGTATGTATGCTGCCACCACTACTGCTGGACTCTGGCTCCCTAGCGTTGAGGTCCAGCTCTTTCAAACTAATTTCAGGAGACAGATACAGTTTTTTTTTTCCTGCTAAGGCTCTTTTAGCATTTCTCTTCTCTGCCTCCGTTTTTAGTTTTGCCAGCTGCAGATGGAATTCTCTCGCCTTTCCTCTAAGGTCATGCCATGACTGGAGACACACTGCTTGCTGCCCTCCCAGGTAGCACAAATCCAGGGGTGTCTCCCTCAACTGCTACAGGTTGCCACAAGGCTCCCCTAACTCCTCATTATCTTGGGGGTGGGCCTCTGCTCAGACCCTCTGCACCATTTGAAACTCCACCTTCTTGGTGGCTCCTGGGGCACGTAACTCCATCCCTTTGGAAAAGCTTTGCAACTGGTTAACTGTGTAATCCGCCAGCTTAGCCGGCTCAAACTCCATAGCTCCACTTGAAGAACCACCCAGAAACACGATGTATAGGACATAATAAAAATGCAAAGCAGGGAAAATTGCAGCAAAATAAAAACAAAATCGAAATGGTCTTTTAATGTGGGTAGGTAGTGTACATGTAGCTATTGCATGGTACTGCACAAACACAAGTCCTAGCCTCACCACTGATCACCAGTGTTAGAAATTGGGTCTCTAGTCGGCAGAGGTATGCACCTTGTCCAAGTAGGGGCCACAATCCTAGTCAGGGTAAGTCACAACACAACCTAAATTATCATGTGCTTACCCTTCGGTTGATTGGGACAGAGCAGGCAGGCTTAACTTAGAAGGCAATGTCTAAAGTGTTTGTGCAATAACTCATACAGTAACACAGTGAAAGCACCACAAAAATATTCTGCACCAATTTAAGAAAATAGATAATATTTATCTGAATAAAATGAGACAAAACGACAAAGATCCAATGTGCACAAGTCTAGATATCTCTTTGTAAAGGTTTAGATGGGTCTTGAGCCATAAGAATCAGTGGTTCTATCTTTTTAACACATAGCACCTGGGATGCATTAAAAATACCAATGCAGAGGAGGCGATGCATTGGAAAATAAAGCGCTGCGTTGATGTTTCTAGCACGGCGGACGTGATGCATCAATTTTTTCCTCGCAGGAAAGGTGATGCCTTGATTTCCAAGTGCGCAGCCTTGACTCCTTACTGCGGTGCAGGTATATATTCACACCCAGGGACGATGCGTGAAAAATCGAAAATGTGCTGGGAGGATGAAACAGGTGCTTGTCGATCCGGTAGGAGATGTGACGATTTTTCAGCTGTGAGACATGCGCTGCGTCGATTTTCCGATGCAGTGGAATTTCTCTCTCTGATGAATCTTTGATGGCCCTGAGACTTCATAAGAGGAGGCAATCTGAGTCCAAGCTCTTGGAGATCACTTGTAGGGAAAGGCAGAGTCCTTCCAGTAGAGTCAGGGAGCAGCAGGGCAACAAGCAGGAGAGCAGTCTTTCCAGAAAAGCAGTCCAGATGAGACCTTTTGGCAGCACAGCAGTCTTTCTGACAGACTCCAGTTGTAGGTCCAGAAGTGTCTGATTTGATGGGGTCACAGACCCAGTATGTTTACCCAAATGTTCCTTTGAAGTGGGGGAAACTTCAAAGAGTGGTTTTGAAGTGCACCAGTTCCCCTTTCAACCCAGTCCTGTCTGTCAGGAGATCTGACGGGGTTTATCAGTCCTTTGTGTGAGGTCAGGCCACTAGCCTTCCTGCCCTGGAAGACCCATCAGTCTGCATATGAATGCAGATTTAGCTGAGTGTCCTGTGTTTATGGTTGTCTGGGTAAAATACACAGGGGGAGCTGTCAACCAGCACAGACCAGATGTGGATTGAGACAGGTTGTAAGACACATAGAGCAGTAAGTGCTGAGAAATGCCTACTTTCTAAATGTGTAATTCCTAAAATAGTAATGTTAAATCCAACTTTGGGGCAGACAGGCCTGGGTGTGATCTGCATTTGTCAATGACGGGGTAGGTAGCCATTAGAAGTTAGGGAGGGGGCTGACATAAACCTGAGGCATCCCTTTGAAGCACAGGAAGGCCTGAGTACAACTCCCCAGGGCATCCTGCTTGGTAGAAGAACACCTTGCCCCACATCCAAGGTCCTTTGGTCCCCATGTCTAGAAAGAATAGACAACACGCCAGAAGATAGCCATTCAAAGACACATGACTCTGGCATTAAGGCACACTTAGTTTAGTCAGAAAATGACAACTTTCTGACAGCGGCATTTGCAGAATAGTAGCTTAAAGTCCAACTTTACCATTAAAAAGGTTAAAGGGGTTTTTAATTTACCATTAAAATGAGTGGAAGATGCTTTCTCTAGTTTTTTTCCATACTGAAATTATCACTTATTAAGTGTAGTAAAATATCCCAGTGTTAGTCTGTGGGAGAAATAGCCTTGCAACAGTCTAAAAAGAGGGGGTTTTCACTGGCAGGACATGTACAACTTAAACCCACATGTCCTACTTTTCAAATATTATGCACTCTGCCCCTGGAACAGTTATGGCCTACTTTAGGGGTGACTTCGAAGTAATACAAAGAAATGTTTGGGCAAGAGGTTTAGTTTGCCAGTACGAAATGGCAGTTCAGAACTGCACTATAGGTTGTACTGGCAGGTTGCAAACATGTTTTAGAGGTCTAGTTTAGCAGGAGATACATGCAGCATAATTTGCTAGGAAAGTACAAGTTAATTAAATGTACCAATCACTGTATGACAGTTTTACCATGTTTAAGGACAAGAACACAAGCACCTTACTACAGTTTAGCAGGGGTTAAAGTTCACAGAATTCTAATACCAACAAAATTTAATTTGGCAAAAACAGGGGAGTGAAAGCAAAAAGTGTGGGGGAATACAGCTCAAAGGATGTCAGGTCTAACAATCACTGAGATCTTTAAAATATCTACTACTCCTTGTGTGTTCCGGTGTGGAAGATTGGAGACTGAAAAAATGACCTTATTCGTCATCACTATGTATATTCTATTCATGCTTTCCAGCAGTGTCTGCCTCCTTGTTAAAGACCAAGACTAAATCTCCAGGTCCATCGGTTAATCACCATGTGATGAATGCTAACCACAGGGCTTATTACATTTTACTTTTTTGTAAATTCTCTATTTTTTCTCAATTACTTTTAATACCAATTTTACATGCATAGTGTATCAAAAGATGTAAACATGCTTTAACCTTTCTTCTAATGCTTTCCTACCCAGAAGTGTGTTTTAGAGTATGCCTTTTTTTAATCATCTGTATGTCACCAAAATTCTTTGATTTTTAATTGTTTTGATGTTCAATGATTTCTCTCAGCTTGAATAATATTGTCATTGTAACGTTTGACTTCCTTTTGTATTAACTGTGTTTTTAAAAGCTGCCATTGGCAAAAAAAGCATTTTTAGCAAAATCAGCACACATGCGCAACAACTGACATGATCTCTTCCTGCAGTTCTCTGCATAAAAGCAGCCATACCGCTTCTAGGCTGCCTTCAAAACTTAGCTGACTCCATACATGACAGTAACAGCAGAACTATGCTGAAATAGACTACGGCATTATATTTTTTTGATGTAGATGATTAATACAATAAAAATGGCTGCTACTGTGGCACTTAATCTTCAAAGGACATTCTCTTATTCATATAGACATGGTTCTTTCTCACCTTCTGTGCATCATTTGACATCATTACACTGAAGGACCATATCCTCTTTCACAGAGATAGAACACAGAAGAAAGAAGGAAGCATCACAGACATCCCCAAATTAACTGGAATTGTCCTTCTACTGCAGACACCCATTCGCTTTCCTCCTTTGAGCTCTTATAACCATAAAAGGTACGCAAACCAATGCAGTATGCTTCCACATGATATCATGACTGCCAGGCTAAAACATGATTTCCTTGCTCAGGCACATCCACAATCTCATCACCTGAGTAAAGGTACACCACTCCTTCAACAATCTCCCAGTGAATATCAGAATCCCAGAGAATATTGTCAAAAATATCTCAACTCAAAATGAAAAGAAATATGCTAATTTCATGACTACTCCCAGCGTACGCACAAAAGGCTATAAACTTGATCCTCTAATTGACTCTACAAACCTCATCACATTTAATGTAACTTTTTTCTTGTGTGATCAGATTTTTTCGCAAAACCATTCCACCGTACTGTTGAACTCCAAAGTAAATAATAAACTGTACCTCAGATATCATGAGGACACCAAAGAATATTTCCATCCATTAACTTTATCAAGATCTCAAAGGCATACGGACACCATTGAATACATCAATATCTACATAGAGTCTCATGAGTTAACTACAAGACTGCTCTACAGATTATAGTAGACCTGCCATTGACCACAAATATCCTTCAGAGAAAAGCAAAACACTCCTCTGTGTAGCAGAACTTCAACGAAAACCTGAGAAAGCTCAAAATATTCTGGAGACAGGCACAAACTCGAGGAGCACTCCAAGCCTTTAAAGTAGATAAAAATCAGATGAAAATCAATAGAGACTTAACTCTAGTCACTAAATCGAATTGCTGCTGCAACAAAAACAATTAACCAAGTTTGTAAACCATCCTAGAATACTCTTCCAAATGCTTAGACACTGTGCTAACCCAGTGCAGTACTTGAAAATATCCCCTTACTGCCACCAGCAATATTCTAAAATTCTTCTCTAAGAAGATAAAAAATCCACAATAATAATACAATAAACCACAAAGAAACACCATGCCTTCATCCTAAGAAGAGGCATTTGATATTGTCCATCCTTTAGAGAAATGGACATAAAGCCCAACTGCAAATCATAGCCAATGTGCCGTATGCTGATGGCCTCATATTGGCAAGCTCAGAGATTTCCTATTTAATTCTTACAGTCATAAACACTTCACGAGACAGCAGCATTTGATCTTTATTGCTTAAATCAGACCAGATTATACCTCTTGTTAAGAAGGGAAACCAGACCCTGAAAACTTTCAGAGTCTTGGAACAGTGTTAAAAATTTCCTTTAATGGCAAAAATATTGAACTAACTTTCTCAACACAACATCTAGTATAAAACACTTTTCAGTTTGCCCTAATTGCAGCACAGAGTGAGTGGTATTTGATACAATTATCCATAATACTCTTCTGCTCATTCTGTCTCTTAGGATGGGAATGGATGCCAAAGTCCGGAAAAGGCTCTAAGACCTTCTACCCGTAAAGTCCCAAGTCATAAAAATTGTACTCCTGCAGATGAGCGCACTACCACTTACAGCAACATACCACAAAGATCAATTATTTCTCCTTACTTTGTCAGTCTTTTGATGGAACTGCCGGGTGCCATGCTACAACACAACCAAGTCACTATTCACCAGTATGCTGACCTCACTCGGCTGTATCTCAAAATCTTCTGTGCTTCAAATATAACTAACTTGAAACCTTGGTAGAGAAACTGGTATCTAGGATGTTGTCACTTAATCGAAATTCACTCAAAACCGGAATTCCTCTTTCTACACCCTAGAGAATCGCTTCCACCTGTCCAAAAATGGATAGAAAAACTTGCAGTCAGGAAGATCTTCAGGCTTAATGCAGAACTAAACCTAACTATGAAATGGCAAATCGCCATGCTCATTAAAACTTCCTCATTCCAACTACTGCTGCTCAGGAAACATAAACCTTTATACCTCGTACAAGACTCAGTATCACAGTTTAAGCAATTGGGTTCTCTTATCTAGACACAGCAAGGCTTTACTAACTACAAGCTAGTAAAGCTACTAGCTGTCCTTTCAGTAGTGACCATAGGGCCTAGTCAAGGCCATACTCCATATTTTAGCTCAACTCATCACTGGTGCAAAACAGTCAGACCTCATGAGTCCAATACTAAAACAGTTTCAGTGGCTTTGTCTGGATGCCAAAATTAACTTAAAATAGCCTGCATCTTCCCTAAAACACTACATTCAAACGAATCCATCTATCTAACAAACGTAAAATCACAGAAAGAGATAGAAACCATGAAAGGAAAGGTTAAACTTCTACTGATAATTCCCAGAGGTAGAAACCCAAAACTGTGAAACATGTATTCTCCTGTCGAGTTCCAAAGCTAGGGAATAAGATACCTGCATCCATATGTATCAACTGCAAAAAAAATCACCTTTGGGGAAACACTCACTTTTTGCAAACTCTACCTTAAAGCTTTAATCTGTTCTGCTCTTCAGTTTGTAAAACTTCAGCGTCCTTTAGCCAATCTTTTTCTCTCTGCTGCAGGTTTATGTATTCTGTGTTCTTATGCCTCCTTTCATGTTTTCCATTGTTAATTGTGGACCACTTTGCTGCTTTTTTTTTAGGCTGGGGCTGCACTGTGGGGATACATATAAAAAGTAAATAAAAGAAAAACCTTTCCTTTCATTGGCCATACAAGATACATATTTTAAACCATATAACTCCATTTATGTAATGCTCAAGCTGTTCTTCTCAGACCTTACACGTTGGTATTGCAACTCTGAACAAGCTTTGGCAAAGCAAATGTGCAAACTTGTGATTGCATGTGTTACCATATTAAAATTAGTCCTATTAATGTTACTAGTAATTGTTTAGAAGCCAAGTGTTTAAAGTGTTGGCAGACAAATGTCCTGCCAAGCCAGACCTAAACAAGTGTTTATATAGCAGGAGAAGTCGTTAATGTGACCCTCATGAGGGATGTTTATGCCACCATACTAGTAAGTACTTCACTCTTGAGAATGTGAAGGCACAATTCCCATTGGTGACAATAAATAAGCTACATATCCTAAAGCCAAAGCCCTATATAGCGCCTTAAGAAAGTAAACAATTGCTGCTTTTAGCTCTAGAAGCTTTGCATAGATACTCCTTGACATGGGAGATCACCTGATGACTGTTTCGCCATGCCAAGCAGAAGATAAACAAGAGAGGATACGGATAGTGAAAATATTTACATTGTGCATAGAACTGGCAGAGCTGCATATTTGACATGATGCTAAGCAGGGAAGCTGGATTACACTGGAATTTAAAATGTGCGTCCCCAGTGTTTACACAACATTGTTTTTGCCTGCTGCAAAAGCGAAAAATTGGACAGAAACCACGTTTCTATGCCATTGGCATACATGCAAACATTTAAGTAGAGGATAGTGGGAGATTTAAAAAAAAATTATCGGAAGAATGATTTCACCCATTGACTTCTATTGAAGCAGAGGCAATATCGGGTGGGAGATAGCCAAAATAAAGCAGCTTGAAAAATCTGGGGTCTCCCGTCTGAACAGGGGCCATTGACATGTATGCAGTAGTAATGAAAAGCAAAAATGACTAAAGGTGCATTGAAGCCTCCCATCTGTCATAAATTATCCTCTCGTGTACTGTGTGTCGAATAGTGATTGGCCTTGCAAAAAAATAAAAGGAGAATTTTCAGCAAAACCTGACACCTACTCCGAGCAATGCAAACCCCCCGTCCCTCCCCCAACTCGTGATTGAAAGACAACTTATCAGTTAGGCCAGGTGGTAACTGTGTGGCAAACACCCTGTAAACTGTCACTCGGGTGGAGCTCAGGTGAATAACCAAGATAAAAGACAGAAGGACCAGACAGCTCTTGAAGTGGGAGAGAAAACCGCATACTAAACATCCAGGTGTAGGGTATAGAGTGGGGACACAGATGAATTTCCTCAAAAACAAAGTTGTGTTGTTTCGCTAAGATAGAAGTTTATTGAGGATCCACAGCAAGCATACACCCGACTGAACAGGCTGAAGGTCAGACTCCAAGTGCCCAACCAAGAATCCAGAACCCAAAGGTAGATTCTGTTAGCACAAGGGTATGGAACTAACTCAATTGAATACAAACAATACATAAGTAAAGGTAGAAACCAAGTAAGAACAATAAAGCACAGGCAAATACAAATATAAAACAAGTCACCATATGCTACATCAGAGCTTAAAGTGGGCTTGGTCCTGCCACTGCTGAGCACCAGCAATTCTATAAAATAAATATTTAAAATAAAGCAGGTGAAAAATTGTGAAAGCCGTAAGCTCAACCATCAAATGTATAGGGTTCTTTTAGGGCTGATTTCCTTGGGGGCACTCACTGGTAAACACAATTTCAAAGAAGCTCCAGACGAAAAATAAATGAAACAGGCAGTCGGCAAGGAGCTGCTGCAGCGAGACTTTGAAAGAGAATGCTAGGATGCAGTCATGGAAACCCATTAAACCTTCTTCATGAAGAAATGCCTACTTGGAGTATCATCTATTCATGTATGTAACTTCAGTATTCTACTTCTCCAAATGTATCTTTTTCCAATAAAAACATTTTTTGATGTAGCTTGCCAAAAAAGTTGACATGTTTATCTAGGACTTACTTCAAATAATCATTTAGCTAACATGCTCAGTGTGTTGCTTTTATTTGAGAAAGACTTTGGACCAGATGTACAAATAGCTGGTCGCAAAATACTTTTCTTAAATTTGTGACCAGTAAAGATTTTAAGAACTGCCCTGCGTGCTGTTAGGTTGGGTCTTCAAAATTCGAATTGTAGTGGGTTGCAATCCAACCATCGTCATGAATATTAATGAGGTAGGTCACAAATTGCAGCTCACTACTATTGGAGGCCATCGGAGGGAGGAGCAGACCACCATGTCTGTAATTGACTTTCTATAAAGTAAACTTTTTTTTTTTAATGTAGACGTTTTCCGTAAGGGATACAGGAATAAATTTAAAAAGAAAAGTGCACTTTTTGTGTGTTTTAGAGTTGGCTGTAGTCCCTTGGACCACTGCCTTCTCTTCAGCAATTTTTTTTTTTCATATTCACAAAATGGAAGGGACCCTTTCCTAAATGCATTACTACCTCCTTTGAGGTGTTGGTGAAAAATCAATGTTTTGTGACCAGATTTTGGTCGCAAAATATTGATATATTAAATATTGATTCAGTAATTGGAAGGAACGTCCCACCCAGATTCAGAATCCAAAATAATGCTCATAATGCTTTAAAGGAAAAGCATTCTCTGTGAAGTAGAAAGAGACACCAAACAGGCACTGGCATGAGGTGAGAGATGTTTACTTTTCTGAAGCCCAATGTATGTATCTATTTATAGAAAAGTAGTGATAAAAGGTGTTGTAAGCAACTGCACTAACAAGCCATGCCAAAAAGGAGACCCCCCCACCAAATGTTCAGTGTAACAAAGTCTGCCTAATTTGAGACAAAAGACAACAAGTTTGAATACTTTTTCCTTTTACCTATAGAACTAATATCCCATTGAACATGTTTTGAATACCCTGAAATAATTCATCTAAGTGGTTGATTACTGTTGCTACTCGACCTTCTGAGAACGATCTCCCCTAAATCATTAGTTTTCCTTTGTAAAAAGTATGATAAATAATTACAGAAGTGGAAACTCCCCTGCACAGTAAAACCACCCTTGGGTACTCAGAAAATGTCTGTCGCGAACTGATCTGTACTCGGATCTACCCTTCCTTTTTCTTTTGATCCACGTTTATATTTCATTCAGGCCTTATTAACAGAGTGTAAAATGTTGAATGTCAATAAATAGTACTCAATCTCCAGTGTGTAAGGCATCTGTTCTACTTATTCAGGTGTGTTACCCTTTTTTTGTTTTGTTAATAGACAGTTAATGGCCTGTATTCTTATGTGTGTGTCTTAGGTTTTCCTTCCATTATACCCTTTATTTATTGCCCCCTTTACTTTACAAATCTAATCTGTATTATTTGAACCTAAAAATGAGAAACACATTTTGGTAACTCCCTCCTGTTATGTTTTGCCGAAAAGAAAATGACCTATGTTGAATTGCCAAGAAACAGAAATTCCATCAGAGCAGTATGTTCACATTTCGAGAAATCTCCATTTCCCAAAAGAGTAGCAAAGTGTGCCATCTTTGAGGTGGGATTTGATCAATAATGGGACATGACAACCTTCCCAATCCTCTTCTGGTCACTGGGTACATTCAGATGTGAAGCTGATGGGTCTGTAGGGAAATCTGCCAATTTTCTAATGATCCATCTCTTTCCATTCCCCATAGAGAATACATGTATAACAATTCCCAGGGTGGGAAAGAGTCACATTGGAGTGTGTTGTCGTTCCCAAGGTTACAAGGCTAACACCACTTTTTGATGCCGCCTTTCCACCCCTCGCTTGGGATTGGTTACTGCAGATTGTCCTTGCATTTAAACTTGTAACATAGACACACTTATTTGACATATGTCCTATTTTCTGCCTCTGTCGCCAGTTCCTCTTTATTTCCAAACAAGTCTAGTGGCTGTCCCACTTTAGCCACATAATATTAATGCATACAAGCATGTCCTTTCATTGGACTATATTACAATGCAGGGATGAAGATGTATAACCAGTGCAATGGATGACATCACTGTATGGCCATGTTTCGGTCCTGCAGTGCACACTGTCCCTCCTGTCTCGACATCAGTATGTTATAGCTTGCTGTACCAGTAGTTGGCATCTCTTGCTTGTCATGTACAATTTGAGTGGGCATGCATGCACTGCATGGGTCCACATTTCTTTGTGCTAGCATCAGGTAACTATTTTCTGTATTAATATATATTCCAGACTATTTAATCCACTCTGTGATGTCAAAGGTCCCTTTCTCATAAATTGAGTTTTCTGAATGCAATTTCAAAATCTTCGCTCCTCTTCTCTGTGTGAGTTAACTTTGGTACTTAGATAAGATCACATTGGATCTGGGTCTGTTAATTTTCCCAAACCTGTGATATTTCTTGTGTTATTTTAGTCAAGTAGGGCATAATAACACGCCAGTTCAAGCCCCGGTTTATGAAATGATCAGTACAAGAGTATTTTGATATAGAGTCACAAGAGAGCTTTCGTAGATTGTGAGGTGTAAGGTTGTTTCTCTTAAGTCTTCTCTGTTGTATTAGCTGAAATCTTACATTCATTCAAGTATTTTTAGTGTGCAGACTGTCCTTCAGCCATTTGTGGTCTGCAATTTCGGGACCTAGATCTGTTTCTCCCCTTTGACTTAATATGAAGCCCAGGGGCTGCCTTTTGGATCAGCAGACAGAAACATTTCTCAGTTTGCAACTTCTGCCAGGTATGGGCAGGTTGTTGGGCACAGCTTCGGAGGTAGTTACTCAAGCCATCAGGTGGTTATGGGCGCTGTAATCTCTGCATGCCCATTTTCTGGTATTCTGGATCTGCCCAGTCTCTCCCCTCAGCCCATATATCATATCAGTGGTTTCCCAAATGATCAATGCCTGCGTAAATTTAATTGTGATACGGATAAGTGCAAATTGCTAGGTCTTGGTGTGCAAAGTGTGTGGTTTAGCAGTTTCTTCACATGTCAAGTGTGCAACCTGCTGGGGTGTCTGATCTACTGGTCCCCAGGCCAGCGAAGACTGACAAGTTGAACAATTGACATGGCCATTATTGACTTACGTTTTTTTCATTAGTGCTTGTGGATTCCTGTCATCTTCTACCATCCTGTGTAATGCATGTTTCAGGCGAGGTGTCTGGAAATATCTCTAAGGTTTTAACTTGTCTGTAACGGTCTTGTCATTATTGTTTTGCATTTTATGGAGAACTAGTTCATGGAAGTAATTGCCACATTTGCAAAACAACATAAGAAATTTAGCCCAGTGAGTGTCGAACTTATCAGGTTTGTGCCACACACAAAGATTGTCAGTTTTCTATCGCCTTTTCAGTCCTACAGTAAAAGTGTTCCAGTGCACTACAATACATCATGCCCAAAACGTGCAGTTACACCAGGATATACTAAGACTTACTCAGATTTATGTTTCAATTAGAAACGTCAGCCAATTGATCAATTATATCTAAAGTCCATAGAGTGTTACCTGCTGAATAAGTGACATACAGTATCATTTTTTCCGCCATTGGCAAAATTATCAGTTCTAAACCATGTTCCTCACCCCTGTATTTTAGCAGCTAGCGACTTCACAGCCAGAGCGAACAGCATAGAGGAAAGTGACCTCCTGTTTGCAAACTAAGGGCCTGACAAATGTGACAGATATCCCATCTTTCTTATTACAAGTGCATTATATCCTAGAGCACTTGTAGTATGATAGATGTAAGGATATCCACCACGTTTCTGATAACCTAACCTGCCACCAACCTCCAAATCGGGCCCTAAGTTGAGATGAGGTAACGATGCTGGTTCTTGTAGCAGAGAGGTCAATGTGTAACATCTCAATCAAGTTCTGCAGGTATTCTCGCAACAACAGACATTTTAGCAATTGCTAAAGGAAGACCTACAGGGTGGGCTCTGTGGCCTTCTCAGCATCTAGGACTACAGCTGTGGCTGCCACTGGTTATAACTTGTTGAGCTACACAGTATGAGGCCCACTTGATTCTGTTGCACAAAAAATATCATGGGTTGGTGCACCTGGCGGTAATCACCTTGAACCAAATGTTATTGCCAGTGTTAATCTGCAAAAAGTGTTGGTAAGATCTATATTTCCTTCCTTCTATCTATATTGTTTCTTGGTAAAATTAATATTTTTAGAGTCTGAAATTTCCTTTGCAAAGCATGACTTCGTCATGACCTCTACTTTATTGAGTGTTAGTATTGCGCCATAGTATTTTCTGGACTCACCTTTTGAGCCGATAGTACCTTGCTAGACTTCAGGTCAATGATCGGTTCCATTATCGTCACAGATGATTCTAAAGCCTTCATTATTGGGCTCATTTGTTATAGTCACGCGTTATCTCTTCACTCACATCTGCTTCAGGAGCAGGTCTGACAATACCTTTCAGTTAAAGGGCCATACCTCAATTCACTTGGATTCGTGCTGCTGTTGCAACTCTTGAGTGGCTGGTCAGAGAATGGGCGAGAGAGAAGCATGGTCAATTTTGCTTCTATTTGGACTGTGTTATGTCTACACACAGTGCATGAGAAGTCCGTGAAGTAGGATCTGTTGCGCTACTACCAGTTTGTAAGTATTGCTTTCTTTTTGAGAACTGAACTATTTTGAAACGTAACATCAACACAACTGCAGTGAGATAAACACACCTGCATGTGTCTTTTCAATATCCCCACTGACGTTGCTATCTGCCATTGCTGCCACATTCCCTATGTATGCAACATCTCCAGAAAGGACAGATGCTTTTATTTATTTCTTTGTTCTCCTCGCTAAACTTCTGGAAATTTCCATGTATTGGCCTATGGACTGAATTCATAAAAATGTAACTCCCATATTCAGTAGTAGGTGTATCACATGTACCTTATTCACACCTGGTTTATAGTCATTTCCAACCGACATCCCCTTTATTTATTACAGTGCTCCACTACACTGTTAAATTGTGCTTATATATACCACCAAACTCTGACAGATCTGTTCCTTGTTCACCCTTCGAGATAGATTGCATGACCCCTCTTGGGGAGAGAGTGGGCGTGCACCCTTGGACTAAATGTCCTCCTTTTCATCCACATATCGCGTTACTTTAAAACACTAGTGATGAGCTGTGCTGGAGGGAGAACTTACATCTCCATGTACCAAACGTGTTCATACACGTTCTGAAACATTGTATGCATCTGTGTAACTGCACCGCAATTAGAAATCCGTGCAGCAAATCCAGCATGGTCATGAAGTAGGGATGGAAGTAACCTCTTCATACAGTTGTGGACACTTTCATTAACATGCAATAGCCTTTTAAATGGGAATGGGGTGCATCCAAAACTTTAATGCAGCATGTCAAATGAAATCTAACTACATGCGTCTTTGACTTCTGTAACCGTATGCTACAGTTTCTCTTTGTTCAGAGAGAGTTGGTATTATTTTTGGCAGCAGGTATGGTCCTTCAGAACACATCTTCTGTATACTCCTGGACTTCCTGAGGACTTCCGAAGGACTGTTTTGTACCCCAGATGACTGCCTTTCTATTTGAAGGTTGCGTTCCTCCTCGGAAAACGACCCTGCTGCTTGAGGCCTGCCTAGCTGCTTGAACCCGGGACTCTGAGTGACTCCAGTGGCTAGTTGGCTGGCCTCCTGTGTGATGTACAGAGACATAACAAGCTCTTGAGCCCTTTAAGCCTGCAACTGGCCTCTGCTGGAGTGAGTCCTAACCCGCTTCCCCCCCTCCTCAAGGTTGTGCCCCTCCATTCCTGGACTCTTCGTGGTGGTGCTAATGGTGCTGCTCTTGCCTAACCCTAAAAGTTGGGATTTAAAACATTTTGATCAAAAAGTGGCCTGAGAACCTGCAGTGGACTGGGACCTACCTGCTTGCTGTTCTGCCCAAGGTAGATTGCTGGTCGGCCTGACATAGCACTAGGTCCTGCCATGTTCTTTTCCTGAGCAGCAAATCCTGTTCAGCAGGACCCCTCAGCGAAGCTATCCAGCCTTGTGAAGCCCTTGTTGGAGCAGGCCTGTAGTTTCGTCCTGCTGAAGATATTCAACTTCAAAAAAAGGGACAAAGTTCAAAGGCAGAAATCTTCATCGCGACTCCATTCAGTGGCTCATCAACGATGACGCCTCCTCCTCTGACACTGCAGGTTGCTTTTCTCTGTTGAAGGTTACATTCTCAGGAACTTTTCTTCAAAATGTCTTCTAAGTCCGAAAGTAAGCCGAGACTGGGCTCGATCCACCTTGTGCATCCGAACTGTGCTTCATTGCGGTCAGCCCTAACTTTTGACTTTGCCCCATTTTGCACAACCAGAGTCTCATAGTTGGAACTTTGATCTTTTAGCTGCTGTTTTTCACGTAAAATTTTAAATTCATAACTCTGGTTCTGCTAATTGAATTCATTTTGGTGTCAAAATATTCAGTAAAAATTTATGATATTTTTCTAAATAGGTTTGGGTTTTTTCTTGTGTTTTGTATTCACTTTACTGCGTTTGTATGCTGCATAAATACTTTACACAGTGCCTCAAAATTAAACACAGCTGTTTTTATGCCAAGCTGTTAGAGGGTTAAGCATAGGATGATTCAGTGTCCTTTGTGGTTTAAACTGAGGGAGACTGTGGTTGTTACTAAGATAAGTTTCACCCCCCACCCCACCCCCACACACACATCCATACACACACACAACTACTCAATATTTCTTACAGTTATCCAAAATCTTTCTCTGCTCCGGCTCTCTGCTATAATCTTAGCCTTGATTCTCCTTGGTGCCATTCGATAATTTCCTCTGGCGTGTGTGAGAGGGGCCAATCTTGATGGAAAGGACAAGATTGGTACTTTCACTGAGTGGAGTTCTATACAGCTCAGTGTAGGAGGCTGGCCTGGCTTGTAGTGGGTTCCAGAGGTACTTACACCTTGTGCCAGGTCCAGTTATCCCTTATTAGTGTAGAAGAGGTGTTCTTAGCAGCTTAGGCTGATAGAAGGTAGCTATGGCAAAGCAGCTTAGGCTGAACTAGGAGACATGTAAAGCTCCTACTATACCACTGGTGTCATATGCACAATATCATAAGAAAACACAAAACACAGAATTACTAAAAATAAAGGTACTTTATTTTTATGACAATATGCCAAAAGTATATCAGTGAGTACCCTCAGTATGAGGATAAGTTATATACACAAGATATATGTACACAAACCAAAATTAGGTAAGTAATAGCAAGAAAAGTAATGCAAACTGTGTAGAATTACAATAGATTGCAATAGGAGCACATAATTATAGGGGCAACACAAACCATATACTCCAAAAGTGGAATGCGAACCACAAATGGACCCCAGACCTATGTGAGCTTGTAGAGGGTCGCTGAGACTGTAAGAAAACAGTGAGGGTTAGAAAAATAGCCCACCCCAAGACCCTGAAAGGTAGGTGTAAAGTGCACCTACTACCCCCAGAGAGCACAGATGTCGTGGTAGGGGGATTCTGCAGGAAGAACAAACACCAGCAATGCAACAACAGTGGATTTCCGGACCTGAGTACCTGTAAGACAAGGGGACCAAGTCCAATAGTCGCAACTTTGTCGAGAATGGGCAGGAGCCCAGGAAATGCCAGCTGAGGGTGCAAGGAAGCTGCCACCTGATGGAACAAGCGTGGAGTTCTGCAAGAAAGAAGAGAGCTAGGGATTTCTCCTTTGGAAGATGGATGTCCCACGTCGCGATGAAGCTTGCAGAGGTGTTCCCACGCAGAAAGACCACAAACAAGCCTTGATAGCTACAAGGGTCGCGGTAGAGGTTTTTGGGTGCTGCTGTGGCCCAGGAGGGACCAGGATGTCGCCACTTGGAGGAGGAGACAGAGGGGTCGTCCAGCAACTCAGGGAGCCTTCACAGAAGCAGGCAGCACCCGCAAAAGTACCTGAACAGTTAATTGGAAGGAAAGTGAACCGGAGTCCACGCGAAGTCACAAAAGGGAGTCCCACGACGCCGGAGGACAACTCAGAAAGTTGTGCACTGCAGGAAGGAGTGTCGGGGACCCAGGCTTGGCTGTGCATGAAGGAAATCCTGGAAGAGTGCACATGAGCTGGAGCAGCTGCAAATCATGCAGTACCCAGCAATGCAGTCTAGCGTTGGGAGGCAAGGACTTACCTCCACCAAACTTCACTGGTCTGTCGGAGTCACTTGGACAGAGTTGCTGAGTTCCAGGGACCACGCTCGTCAGGATGAGAGGGGACCCAGAGGACCGTGAAGCAGTCTTTTGGTGCCTGCGTTAGCAGGGGGAAGATTCCGTTGACCCACGGGAGATTTCTTCAGAGCTCCTGGTGCAGGGAGGAGGCAGGCTACCCCCAGAGCATGCACCACCTGGAAACAGTCGAGAAAGCCGGCAGGATGAGGCGATACAAGGTTGCTAGTAGTCGTCTTGCTACTTTGTTCGGTTTTGCAGGCGTCCTGAGCAGTCAGCGGTCGATCCTTTGGCAGAAGGTGAAGAGGGAGATGCAGAGGAACTCTGGTGAGCTCTTGCATTCGTTATCTAGTGAATTCCCCAAAGCAGAGACCTTAAATAGCCAGAAAAGGAGGTTTGGCTACTTAGGAGAGAGGATAGGCTAGCAACACCTGAAGGAGCCTATCAGAAGGAGTCTCTGACGTCACCTGCTGGCACTGGCCACTCAGAGCAGTCCAGTGTGCCAGCAGCACCTCTATTTCCAAGATGGCAGAGGTCTGGAGCACACTGGAGGAGCTCTGGGCACCTCCCAGGGGAGGTGCAGGTCAGGGGAGTGGTCACTCCCCTTTCCTTTGTCCAGTTTCGCGCCAGAGCAGGTGTGAGGGATCCCTGAACCGGTGAAGACTGGCTTATGCAGAGATGGGCACCATCTGTGCCCATCAAAGCATTTCCAGAGGCTGGGGGAGGCTACTCCTCCCCAGCCCTGACACCTTTTTCCAAAGGGAGAGGGTGTAACACCCTCTCTCAGAGGAAATCCTTTGTTCTGCCTTCCTGTGCCAGGGCTGCCTGGAACCCTGGAGGGCAGAAACCTGTCTGAGGGGTTTGCAGCAGCAGCTGCTGCAGTGGAGACCCCGGAAAGGCAGCTTGGCAGTACCTGGGTTCTGTGCTGGAGACCCGGGGGATCATGGAATTGTCACCCCAATACCAGAATGGTATTGGGGTGACAATTCCATGATCTTAGACATGTTACATGGCCATGTTCGGAGTTACCATTGTGACGCTATACATAAGTAGTGACCTATGTATAGTGCACGTGTGTAATGGTGTCCCCGCACTCACAAAGTCCGGGGAATTTGCCCTGAACGATGTGGGGGCACCTTAGCTAGTGCCAGGGTGCCCACACACTAAGTAACTTTGCACTCAACATTCACCAGGTGAAGGTTAGACATATAGGTGACTTATAAGTTACTTAAGTGCAGTGGTAAATGGCTGTGAAATAACGTGGACGTTATTTCACTCAGGCTGCACTGGCAGGCCAGTGTAAGAATTGTTAGAGCTCCCTGTGGGTGGCAAAAGAAATGCTGCAGCCCATATGGATCTCCTGGAACCCCAATACCCTGGGTACCTCAGTACCATATACTAGGGAATTATATGGGTGTACCAGTATGCCAATGTGAATTGGTAAATTTAGTCACTAGCCTGTTAGTGACAAATTTGGAAAGCAGAGAGAGCATAACCACTGAGGTTCTGGTTAGCAGAGCCTCAGTGAGACAGTTAGGCATCACACAGGAAACACATATAGGCCACAAACTTATGAGCACTGGGGTCCTGGCTAGCAGGGTCCCAGTGACACATAACAAACATACTGACAACATAGGGTTTTCACTATGAGCACTGGGCCGTGGCTAGCAGGATCCCAGTGAAACAGTGAAAACACCCTGACATATACTCACAAACAGGCCCAAAGTGGGGGTAACAAGGCTAGAAAGAGGCTACTTTCTCACATTCAGCAATTCAGGGTTATTAGAAAGAGCTGAGCCGGTGTCAAGTCAGTTGGTCTGGTATTTGCCCCCAAGAGCGAAAGCACCAGTCTAACCATCAAAAGATTTGGCATGTACATGATACAACAAACGTCTTTTAAAAATATGCTGAATGCTCTTTTAAGTTAAAAATAGGTTGTTTATTCAACACGTTTAATTTTAGTACCTTAGATTATATAACTGCATATTAATCTGCTAGGAAAAGGCTATGGTTAAAATTGGCAGGCAGCCCTGTTATGATGCACTAAAGGGCCTGGCTGAGGGTGTCCATATCTTCATACTACCATTTGGTACTGGAGGCCCTGAAACCTTATTTCCCCACTTCTAGACAGTGCTTAATTTGTAAATAAAAACGTGCA
The DNA here is from genome assembly GCF_031143425.1 of Pleurodeles waltl. Lineage (NCBI taxonomy): Eukaryota > Metazoa > Chordata > Amphibia > Caudata > Salamandridae > Pleurodeles > Pleurodeles waltl. Next base: position 467,601,083 of record NC_090445.1, read on the forward strand.
GGTGCCTAAAGCTCTCATCTGAAACACACGACTGCTGCAATTAAATGTGCAAGCAGAGAACACAGAGGAACCCTAATCCTGAAGCCATCTCTGGCCTCTTTAACCCATTTACAGCCACTCCCCGCCCCTTCAGCTCACTCTGGCAGCTTTCTGCTTTATCCCTGTGTGCGCGTTTTCGTTTTTCTCTTAATTCATGTTTCCCATATGTGCCTTTTGCTCGCAGTATATACTTGCGACAGAAAAATAAGCACAGGCGCCGGTGCCCCACCCCGGAAACCACCGACTCTAATTGAGCACTACTTCTAGACCCATTCCGATGTCCATTTCCTTGTTTAGGATTCTCTAGTGTGTTATTATTGATTAACCATTGATAATCCCTGGTGTGTTTTAGAATGTGTCTTGTCTTTCAAGCCCAGGCTGTTAAAATCAGTTGAACTCGAACCCTACCATCCTTTTGCGGATTTACCCTTTACGGGAAGGCGCCCATTGCTTCATCCGAGGTCTGGCAGGAACCCGTGTACAGATCGCGCTATTTTATATTCTTCATAGCGGTGCTACCAGGATCCGAGTACAGCATGTGCTGCAGAATTTCTGGGCCACAGCCAACCGAGCTTACATCACTCCCAGGTTCCAGGTAGTCATTTTGTGCAGTTTGTTTACTTTTGTTGAACAGCGCCATCTAATGCCCGACCATAACGAGAGCAATTTTTTAATCGGACTCACAAATAAGCATTGGCAAAGTCAAAAAGTCTCACCTGCATATCTGTTGGCACTTCCAATGTCTTTTCTTGATGCTGTGCAGATTGAATGAAAGATTATTTAAAATAGGAATGAAAAAGAGAAGCACAATGATGCGGATAATGCCGCTGAAGAAATCACACCGAAGTATACGAAAAAGTGATGAATGGAATGCATGTGGGTATTCAGGTGGTACAGATTTGAGGGAGAGCTAACCTTTGGTTGGACTGGTGAATGTGAGGTTGGTTTAGATATAGTTATGCCAAGAATAAGAGCAAGATAAATATCTGCTACTAAATGTGAGTGAAAAACGTCTAGGGGCAGTGTGTATGCCTAGCTTGTAGCACTTACTGGTTTACCTACTGTAGTTAGTGAGACACCAATTCCCATTTCTCCTGTTAATTCCTTTAGACAGGAAACTCGAGTAACAGGCTTAAATAGTGATCAGTTTTCATTTGTTACATCTTTTAAAGTGCTCAAATATACGCATGATAGACCTGCTAAAGAAATGTGCGAGGTATTAAGATCTGATGTCACTTCTTATGTGTCGCGTCCTGTAAGGTCATGGGTCGTGATGGCACTTCCTGTAATGTCATGAGCGATATCATGTCCCCCACTTCTTTGCCCTGGGTGTAATATCTGTTCTGTGTGTAAAGAGAAAGCGTATGAGCCAGAATCAAACATTACTTGTAGCATGTTAAATAAGCAACAGGGCTTTTGACAACACAGAGTCTATGACTTGTATCCCAAAGTCAGTTTCCCATTTTTGACACATTTTTATTTGCCGTTTAGGAGTGTCTGTTCTTGTAGTTGGATACAGTTCAGTAATTATACCCCAGTCCTAATTTGCTCTAATTAACTAACCCAGTGTAAGGGATTCTCTTTGGGGATCTTGTGGTTCACCCCACATATTTCTCATGACTATGCACATGGCATGATATTGTGTAAAGTTATTTGTATCCAAGTGGAGTTCTTCAATGTCCTTGTCCATTGAATCCATATTTCCATCGTTATAGTGGCCCCCGTAGTGTTTCACATCCCCCCCGCCTTCCACTTAGCTATGGCTAGATTTTTGCCCAATTTTCTAACATGCAGCACTACTCACATTGAAAGCTCCTTAGAATCTGGATATGGTTTACCCTGTTTAGATATAGACACCTTCCAGATCCTTCCCATCCTAGTTATTAACATAAAAAAAATGTGAGGACTTCAGCAACGCCTGTATTAAAACGTGGTGGCTACCTAGAAGGAAAGTATTCAAGCCCCATTATGTTGTGTTGAATTTCATATATGTGGTATAGCTATGGCTTGTCCGAGCAGCAGACATTTTCTTATTGAAGGAGTGCCATTCAGAACTCGAGGTGCTGTTTGTAGAATATATATCAATCCACCTAGTCACCTATTTAACTATTACACAATCAAACACATATTGGGCCATAGGAAGGTCGTACTTCGCTCACATTCAGACGCATTGGTATGATTTGTCTAGCATTTAGGATTAAAACCTACATCTGACGAGATAAAAGACCAGCCGTGTATCCACGTTTGCTCTTCCTCTGGTGACAGACTGCTGTGTTTATGTGCTGCAAGCTATTACAAATGTGTGCTGAGTCTCAAAGCATGGTTGCACAACAGATGACTAGATAGAATGACTTAGTAAGTTCACGTAAAAAGCATAGAAATATTATTCTGGTGTGGGCCTTGAGATTATATGTTTGCGAGCCCACAGCCTTCTGGTGGGGATTTACTGCCTTAATTGCTGCATCACATCTGACTTCTTGCACGGCCAGCCTTTCCTCGTTCAGCTCGGGTGGAATTAAAAACTGCAGTGTTCAGGCACATCCTACTGAGGTAAACTGACTTTTTGCGGTAGTCAACTGTGATTGACGCACGTACACACCTACTTCAATATAGCAACATGACTTATTGATCATGTATGACATTCCACCACATTGTTGAGAATGTGTTGCCTGAGGAAGGTTACGTTTTACCAAGTAGTGTCAGCTGGACTTTCACCCGAAGTCTGACTGCTCTTGCGATTAAAAATGCAGAAGACATACAGATGTGAATTGTCATGAAGCCATCGAGGCTAGTTATTTCCAGGAGTCCATTTTGAAGTAACCCCTTTATAATGTTGGTACTTGTTTCGTTACGGTGTGCGAGTGCTAGGAGTTTGCTTTGCTGCTATTTTCTTTCGTTTTCATGGTCTCTTCAGTGAAACTGTATAGCACTATTAAAATAAAATATAGTGTAAGGTGTAGTGCATGTTTTTATTGACTTTTTAACCAACCAGCAATATTAGGGCATTAAGAGAAAGAGGAGATACAAATGATGGGGTTTGCCTAAACTGAAACATATGTTAACTTCATAGCTAGTGGAGGAGCCAATCCCAGAGAGAAACCTGCCACCTTTAGTGGCTCCCATTAAAAAGATAAATATATGAATTACTTGCAGGGACCAGTGCCCAATTTAAGAGTGAAAACAATGACCTTAAAAACACCGATGTTCTCATGCCATACCTGTTGGATCAGCTCGTGACAAATTAAAGAGTCCTCCTGTTGGACGTTTAAAACGAAAGTTTCCTTCTGATCTGTCACTAGTCTATCTTAAGACATTTGACATTGTCTTGGAGGGACATGCGGGCCCTTGGTACACCTTCCATTAAGGAGCGCTGTAAAAATCGGCCATATGATACATTCACCAGAAATAATGGTAAGAGAGAATACAGATAAAGTTCTAATTGTTCCTTTGTTGTTTATTTTCTCATAGGTGATTGTGGCCCTCCAAAGCAGTTGACGAATGCTTCCATTAACCGTCCAAACACAACTTATGCCATCGGGACCACGGTGACCTACATATGCAATGAAACACAGGGGTATGTTCAGTCCCCTGGGATGCCTGATAGTATAAGGTGTCTAGAAGATTCGACGTGGTCGGAAATTCAAGAATTCTGCCAACGTAAGTATGTTAGGTGCTCACACAGCTCTAATTTGACTTAAAAAACGAATGGGAATTTGCATCAGATGCGAGAACACACACCTTGGTGATGAGCTGTGCGAATCACCCCCACTGCAACATCAAGTGTACAATAGGAGAATGCTCCGATTCTGCAGATCAAATGTGGAGCCAACTGATGCAAGCATGTGGTAACTGTATGCATCAAGAGACGCTCACAGAATGTATGAATGTATAAAAAAGGTATTTATATAGTGCAAACCTAGGTAGGAATCAATGGAGCACTTTACATTACGTAGAAAGTTTGGAGTTGGGAGATGATCTACAAGATCATGTACATCAAGTGGGGGTTACACAAATACATTTCACAAATTATTTATGTATACCCAGGGAGAATAACTGTTTCACACATGTTGTGAAAAAGTAGCTTTCCTGTTTTGCGCAGCAAGCAACTGTTGGTATCCGCCTATATTACTTAGTCCAGAATAGCACAACAAGAATGTACTCATTGACAATTAACGAATGACTTTTTTTTAAGGGTTGTTTAGTTTTTGTGGAAGTGGACTGTAAGTAATCCTATTTTAACCACATACCAAATTACCGTTTGGATTTGGAGAGGATACAAGATGAAGCATAGAAGTGCTCACAGAACCAACTCGTAATTTGCATGTCATTCAAAGGAACTGTTACCCAATTGATAACTTGCAATCCCATTTTTCTACTAAGCCTGGGAATTAGTTGTTAGACCTCGTGTTGACAGTTAGCATTATATTAACAAACTTGGCATTGCAAACTTATATGCGGCTAAACCTTTCCCCCATACCCTCTTTCTAACATCAAATGCGATTCACACTCCAGTGATAAGCCCCAAATGTAACCTAGGCAGATCAGACCGACAAACTAAGCAAGCCTCGAGATTAATTTAAATTTAATTGTTTATTTTTTTCTTTAATTTTACTTCATGCTGATTTGCAGCCATACCGAGCTATTAAAAAAAAGTAAAATCATCAAATTAGTAAAACCCGATATTTAAGATTTGGCCAATTCATTATAAATATTGAATTATTTCTCAATACAAAAGCAAAAATGTATATTTCCACAACTGCTCAAGTATTCTTCAGACGTCTTCAAAGTTCTTCAAACAATGAGCCTCTCTCGGAGGAGGTGATAATTCTTCATCACATCGGTACTGCCTCCTTTTCTTATTTCTCCCTTATGTCACAGGATCAGGTAGCTTCCTCTTTATCAGCTCTTAGGTCAGGATCCCCCTTGGACCCCAACCACCCCCCCCCCCCAGCGATAATGGCCCTAGGGGGTTCAGCGATTATTCCTGTTCTGACGGATCTGATAAATCTTTCTATATCGAGAAGCCTGGTCCCTGATTAATGGAAGCACGCGACAATCAGACCTTTGTTGAAAAAAAACATTTTGGATGCGTAAGTGCTGAAAAACTATAGACCCATATTGCGACTTCCTTTTCCCTCCAAAATATTAGACAAACATATTAATGCTCAACTATCTACATATTTAGAGGACAACAATTTCCTTCACCCTACCCAAATGGGCTTCAGGCCCTCTCTCAACACTAAATCAGCCTTGATCACTGTTAAGGAAGAAGCTAGGAAGAGCATGGATCAGGGACGCCCTTCGGCGATTATACTCCTAGACCTCAATGCAGCTTTTGACACTGCAGATCACCAGCTGCTGTGCAGAGGATGAAAGATATGGGAATTGAGGGAAATGCACTTAACTGTCTTTCCTCATTTCTGAAGGGAAGAACATTCCAGGTTCTGGATCGGTTATACCTTTCCAGTAAATTTCAAAGCAGCTGTGGGGTGCCACGGGGCTCTTCCCTCAGTCCCACATTATTTAACATATATACAAGATAGTGTAGTCATTCAGGGTTTCTCTGGTTTCCTGTGCCGATGACACACAATTTGTGGTTTCTTTCTCTTCCAATTCAGACCCCGACGACTGCCTTTTGCCTTGCTGCTTACAGGCAGTATCAAGATGGATGAACGATAGTATGCTTCAACTAAACAAAGATAAAACCGAAGTAATGATACTAGGCCAGAGTCCACGTGTGGGTATGAACCCCTGGCTGCCGATTTCCTTGGGGGAGCTACCAGCCCGAAGAACTGCATTAAAAGTCTGGGAGTTTGGCTCGACCCCCAACTCACTTTGGAACAGAAAGCTTAGAAAATCTCTGCTACTTGCTTTAGTATAATGAGGCTCTCTGTTTTTGCCAAAAAGGCTCATTGTTCAGGCTCTCATTATTTCTAGATTGGACTATGGAAAAGGATTATTGCTTGGGTCTCCACGATATGTCAAAAGGAATCTGCAAGTAGTTGAAAATGCCATGGCCCGACTAATCTTAGATACACCGAGGCATGCCTCGGTTGAAACTGCTCTTGCTGACCTTCATTGGCTCCCAGTGGGACAACATATAATGTTTAAAACCCTGTGCTGTATGCACAGATCACTATATAACAGAGGTCCTAGACATTTAAAGACCCTTGCATCTTTCTACATTCCTACCAGAAAACTTAGATCCACCTCAGCAGCCCTTGCCTACGTACCTAGAGTTAAGAAATCCAGATGGGGATGCACCACGATGGCTTATCTTGGAGCCAAACTGTGGAATTCCCTCCCCCAAAGTCTTCGCTCCACAAGTCATGAATTGAGTTTTGGGAAAGGACTAAAGACCTGGCTGTTCTAATATGTTTGCTATGCTTTCCTCTATTTGGAGAGTTGTCCCTCTAGCGCTGGGAGGCCTTCGGGTAGCCATGCGCTATACAAATAATGTAACATAACATAACTCCGGTCAGGCCTCTTGGATCCATAGATGGATCATGACTGGCGCCAGTCATACCACCTCAATGTGTGCCTAGTCCTGATGCTTTCACTCCCAGCACCACCGGCACCCTCTGGTGGCGCTGTCCCCATTCTTGACTCTCACTGGAGCCATACCTTCCAGGCCGGAGCCAGAGCCTTATTCTGATGGGCTGGGCCTCTTGGAGGTTTGTAAGGGGTCACTGCACCTTTAAGAATACCAGCCCGAACCATACTTTCCCAAGCTATTATAGATATTAGAGATAAAACCATGTTCACAATCTGATGTGGCCTGGACACTACAGCAGAGCGGTTTCTTTATCAATGGCCTTAGGGCATCATGTCTGGCTGAGAACAACAGGCTGTTTTTGGGATGTCTGAGCGTTGCTTATGGACATGCTCTTTGATAGCTCCCTTCTCCTTGGAGTCAAGACGGACTCTGCGCTGAAACCCTTCAAGGATTGCAGGGCTACATTCAGGTTCTTAGGCCTTTCCATGGCCCCTCGCTACCCCCCACCCTGCCTTTTTCTCCTTTCGTGCCCATGGAAGGGGCTTCCAGACACGTCTTTACCCACCCAGCCTCTACAGCTTGCAAGCTTCCCACCTTCTGCGTGTCCAAGGGTGCAATGGTCGGTAGCCAGAGGTCAGACCAGTCCACCACCCCCCAGCAGCGGCAGCCGCCAAACTCTTTTAGCCTCTCACCATCATGGGCACCCAGTGGGCGGCAGGACCTGTTCCACTGGAGGGCATTAACATCAGATGGCTGGGTTCTTCAGATTGTCCGAAGATGCTGCTCCCTCCCCTTTGGGACCTCCTATTCAGCCTTGCCACCCCCTTGCGACAGGCTCTTTGCTCTGCCAGGAGGTAATGGCTCTCTTGGCAAACAGAGCTATAGAGAGCGTGTTGATGCCAGAAGAAAGTAGTGAATGTTATTCCCACTACTTTCTGGTGCCCATTAAGGAAGTACCCCTTCGTCCTAGCCTAGTCCTGCACCTTCAGTTTCTTCCTCAAAAAGGAGAACTTCGAAACAGACGGGGAGGCCGGACCAATGAAACACCACTAACGGCGCCTAAGCCACTAGTTCCTGGGAGAAGTGCTGTTTTCCTGTTTTGCCAAAGGTGCTTGCTGCTCTCTGGGGAGAGGCTGGAAACCATGAACAGCCATGAGGCACGCAGCATCTTCCCCCAGCACATCTAGTTTGAAGCGCAAGGTCAGGATGCCAAAGAAGGCGGTAGACCCCCACACAATCCTCTGAATCAGGGCCTCGGCATTCCCACAGCGCCGTCCTCCGCCTCGCCTGAAGTGCCGGCCTCTGCCGCAGAGGGCTTCAGGTCAAGTAGAATGAGGAGGTGCTTGGTGAAGAAGATATTGTCCAGGTGTGCTCGCATTTTCAGAGATCCAAAAATACCAGAAGAGCACAGACCTTCTTACCTGAAAGCTTCCTTTCGCCAAGATTGCTTCAATGTTCACGAAAGGTGTTGATTTCCAATGGCAGTCATCAGCCCTGCTTGCACTGTAAGAAGTCATAGAGGCATTCTTGGAGCTTCTGCTCCAGGACTCCTGCTACTGCACTCTCAATGTCAAGCTGGTCACGTTATTTGTTAGTGACATACAGCTGGCACAGCCTCTAAGTGGGTTCAAAAGCAAACTTACGTGAGGCATCACCATAACCGGCCCGGCTCAACCACCATGGGCATCACTTTTAAAGTTGACTCTGTGCTAAAGCAAAGAGTGGGACTTTGGCCAAGACCAGGTACTCTGTCAATATCTGAGTCCCCCAGAGAACTATTAAAAACCACAGAAGAATATTAAGCCCAGTTCTGGCAATGAGAGAATCCAGGAAGCACACCACACTGAATAGAATACTTCATTCCAGAACTGTGAGATGTAAACCAGAGGAATTTTTTTATGTCCCACTGCTGTCAGTATTAGTGTTGGAGAAGCCATCTCTGAAGAACTGCACGATTATATTTGGTTATATTATTTGTCCTGATCCAAGGCGATTGAAGAGGAGTCACTGTAAAACAGTCACTTGCCCTTCCTTAAATCTCCTAATAACCTTCCATAGTGATAAGGTTTTGGAGAGTAATTTCTATCCCTCAGTCACTCTGCAGACTGTTTTGCCTTTCAGTTCAGCATTCTTTCACCTTTTTAGGGTCGAGCGCACAAGCGCTCCGTCCCTGTTGTAATCTCTTTGAGCTTTTAACCACGCCCATTTCAGGCCTGTCACTTTCATTGGTTCGTGGGCTTGTCTTTTAAAATCCACTTAATTTAATTAGTGAAAGGCATGCATACGTCGTGCCTTTTATGGTGTTACGCCCTCCTCGAGCGCACCGGCCAACTACTGAAAAACATACAAGGCTCCATGTTTTCAGCCTGTTTTCTGCTCCACTTTATCTTTTTATTTTCCATGCAGCGCGCTCGCTTTTCTGGTTTTCAATTTCAGTACGATCGCACTCCGGTTTTACATAGCGCGAATGTGCTTGTTTTTTTTCTTTCAATTTATGTGACAGGAAAAGTCCGCTTAGGAGTTTACAACACTAATAGCTCTAACTCGAACAAATGCGAAACCCGTTGCATTGCAAATGCTTGTTTAATGTTTGTATTGTATACTGTGGTGGACCAATGCGCTTAAATTTCTTGATAAGCTGCTTTGAATCTTGCCCACACTAGTGAAAGATGTGGATTGTTGACATTTTAATGAATAGATGTTTTATATTCAGCATTACAAAACCTAATGTATTTTTTTCCTTTACCAGTTGGTGAAACTGTTTGATCTGCATTTCTTTTAATGTTCCCATACTTTCCAAATTGACTTACTCCAGAGTAAAAAAACTGATGTTTTTAGTTTAAAGTTTTATATTTCGATCATTTGTGTACTTGAGTTTAACATTCTCTCTACCATCTGCACTAAGCAGGCACATCCAGATGCAAACAATGCGACCGCTAGTGCTCAACATTTCTATTTTATCTTACAAAATGTTTGTGTGTAAGAGTTTAAATTTTGTCAGTTTCCCTTGCCTACACTGAGCTATTTGCATATTTGTTAAACAAATGTACTAGTTCCATTTGTATTTCACCAGAAGCACACTTTCATAGCATAAAGAAGAAGTCCAAAATGTTCATGCTTGCTCAAGTCCTCTCTGCCCTGGGCCAGAGAGACTGGATTGTAGCATTGTACTTGTAGCACGCATACTTCCACGTTCTCATCTTGCCTGCCCACATGTATTACCTGTGGTTCACTGTATACCACAAGCACTCTCAGTTGGCCAAGGTCTCCGTTAGCCTTCTCATAACTCCTTGTGTGTTCAAGGTGATGACAGTGGTTGCCGCTCATCTGCGGAGTTCAGGGGTGCCAGTTTTCCTGTATCTCGATCACTGGCTGTTGAAGGTGCTTGCCCCCAGCTGTCGTCTCCCACCTCCAGACTATGGCATACCTTCTGCACTCACCGGGGTTCACTATTAACATGCCAGAGCCACACGACCCCCTCTCAAATGCTCCCTTTCATTGTTCTGGACACTGTGCAGTTTTGGGCCTATCCTCCTGAACGATGGGTCCAGGATATTCAGACTAGATATGATGTTTCAGTCTCTATCCTAAATTTTGGTGAGACTGACTCTAAGACTGTTGGGCCTGTATCTCTCTGACATGGTCCAGATCTCGAAGGGAACTGCAAAAGAACTGCAGTGGTGGTTAACAACCTGCAATTGGGTCAGTGGCAGACCTTTCTCTCTTCCCCTACCAGATCTGACAGTGGGGACAGATTTGTCAATTATAAAATGGGGCAGCCATCTGAAAGAGGTGGAAATCGGTGGTCTCTTGTCTCCGGTGGAATCCCTGCTCCACATCAACTTTATGGAGCTCCATGCAATCTGTCTGGCATTAAATTGTTTCTACCTTCCATCAAAGGAAGGCTAGTACTGGTGTTCAGGGACAACACTACCGCCATGTGCTACTGCAACAAACAGAGCAAGGTGAGGTTGTGGACCCTTTGTCAAGTGGTCCTGTGTCTCTGGACATGGCTGGAACGTCAGGGTGTATACCTGGTAGTTCAACATCTTGTGCCTTTCTGAATGCCAGAACGGATAAACTCAGCCGAAGATGCCCAGCTGATCCCGAATGACATCTCCATCCGAAGCTGATGCAAGGTCTCTTTCAGTAGTGGTGAAAGCCTTGTTTAGATCTGTTGGCCACTGTCGAGAACGAGCAATGTCAGCAGTTCTGTGCGCTGGAGATTCCAAGGCGTCTTTCACTCAGAGACTTTTTCCATCTTCAGTGGAGCTCAGGCCTCCTGTACACCTTTCCGCCCATACCACTTCTACCCAGAGTTCTCAAGAAGATCAGGAATGACCAAGTCATCCTTGTGACTCCAGACTGGGTTTAGAGTGTTTGGTCTTCCGATCTGTTCGGCATGCCATCGGTCCTCCAATCAGGCAGCCCCATCAGAAGAATCTTCTGTAAAAGCAACAGGTGAGGGTTCTCCACCCAAACTTGTCAATGCTCCATCTTCATCCGTGGAGATTGAGCAGCAACAGTTGACAGCTTTCGACCTTCCATCGAAGTCTGCAATGTTATCTTGGCAGGCAGGCTTCCCTCCACCACAACGGTATACACCTGCTGTTAGGGCAAATTTGTGGCATGGTGTTCTGAGAAGAAGGTGGACCCTCTTTCTGCTCCCCTCTCTCAGGTTGTTCTTTTTATCCTTTCTCTTGCCCAGCGGGGCCTTTGTGGAACCTTAATCTAGTTCTAACTTTTCTGATGCATGCTCCCTTTGAACCTTTGCACAACTGTCCCCTCAGGCTCTTTACCATCAAGATGCCCTTCCTTGTATCAATATCATCTGCCCATATGATCAGTGAGCTTCAGACTTTGTCATCCAAGCCTCAATACCTGAACATCTAACCAGAAAAACTGGTTCTTCTCACGTGACCTTCCTTTCTGCCGAAAGTGTTCACTCACGTTCAAGTAGACTAGTCCATTACCCCTCCATTTTATGCTCCGCTACATCCCTCCAAGGAAGAGGAACAACTTCACCGTCTGGACCCAGAAGGAGCATTGTCATTAGACCTTGACTGCATGAGAGAGTTCCGGGTGGATGACCAATTCTTCGTGGGGTGTGTTGGCGTGAAGAAGGGAAAGGCAGTGCAGAAACATACCAGATCTTGATGGATCATGCTCTGCATTAAGATCTGCTACTCATTGGCCAAGAAGCAACCCCCTGAAGGTCTGCATGATCATTCCACCAGGGCTAAGGCTGTGACCACTGTGTTACCAGATGGAGTTCCATTTTTTAGACATCAGCCTGGCAGCAATGTGAGCCCCTTTGAACACACTAAGAAAACACTACTGCCTGGACAGTCTGGTCTGTTGGGACAGGCACTTTGCTTGTTTGGTTCTGCAATACTTTTTAGTGTGAAAAAGTTTTGCAGACCCACCTCTGGGGAGGAATTGCTTTGGTATCTATTCTAAGGTAAGTAATATGCTGCTAGAAGTCTCTATCAGATGAACAATTTACTTACCTTCCCTAACATCTTTATATGGTGGAGACTCTAGCGACATATTCCTTACTGACCCAGCCATCCTCCCCACGTTACCAGCAGATTTCTAGGTACAGAACTGTTCTCCTTTCAGGATCCTAGTTTTCCACACTTGTGTTCTTCTTGGCTCTGTGCTCCTGGTGTGGAAAAAAACAGATGTCAGCATGCTGGGATGGCGTCTATATATGCATGCATACATCATTTTCAGCGCAAACACCACGCAGAGCTGATCAACGCCACTAATGGTGCTCGGAGATATTGCTCATGAAAGATTTCTGGATCCAGTCTGACACCTAGAGATAATTCTAAGGTAAGGAATCTGTGGCTAGAGTCTCCACCAGATAGGTCGTTACCAAATGTAAGTAACTTGTTCTTTAATCAGTTCTAAAAGGGCAAATTGGAAATAGTACTAAAAATCTTACATTTATATAAAAACTTTGAAAAAAACGTTGTTTAATACATTTGAGTGAGCATCGTTATTCATCCTTAAAATTCTTATTAACTTGGCTTCTCCTGCACCACCAATGCTGCTGGATTGGTCAGGTCACACTACCGCCCTTATATTCATCCACCATGCACCAAGCTCCTATCATGAATAACCAAAATCAACCAAACAAAAGCACAGCTACTTCAAGGACTTTCCATGAGTTCTTTCAAGCAAAAGGTTCCACCCTGAGGACCACAACTGACACCGTGGGCGATGTTCACTTCCTGCTCAATTTGCTGAACATGACCTTCTAAGCTAACATCAGCACTTATGCTCCCCGTTCCTTTAGCTGCATTCTGTACAATGAGAGTATTTTTTAGCAAGAACTTGTATAACTGAAGCTATGCACGAGCTAGAACTGAAATGGAGCAAAACACAACTCTATGGTACTCTTGCCCGAGTGAAAGATCTTTGCTACTCGAGCAGAACGGTCTTTACTGCAAATAAAGTCACGTAGTGGAAGTAAACCATTGCAGATCGCTAGAAGCACAACCGTCTTGAAAGCAGTCAAACAATACATCAACCCAATGCCGGGCCAATATATTCTACTAACTGCCAGTTGCAGAACCATTAATCGGGGTTTCACAATAAAAATACACAAGATCACACACCACATCAGCAGCACTGAGGGAGTTACTGCATTCCTCTACACAACATACACAAGTGAACCTTTTTTTAAATACTAATAGATAAAGACGTAATGGCCTCCAGACTGCCCTCAAAGTCACCACTGTATGGATGTCTTCCATATTCCAGGACATTCTTTGAGACAGATCCCCATTGCCACTGAAAAAAACACGTCATTGCCACTGAAAAAAACACGTCATTGCCACTGAAAAAAACACGTATGATGCTGATGAAGTTGGGAAGCTTTGACCCATGAAACAATTATTATTTCTCAAAATGATATTCATAAAATAATTTCCTTCCTACGTGATTACCAGTCCTGTGTGAAATCACGTTGCAGCACTGAGACCTGTGGAATGGCTTCAAGGCTTCATTCCTCCTGTCCTCGTGTTCTTCATTCTCTATGAATACAGGACACACCAATACTCTGACATGTAGCTTCAGCTGAATACCACTACCCACTCTCCACATAGCTCAGTTAAATTTGGTGCATCATTGCCTCACCTTCTCCTGTATGGTTTGGTAAATTTAAAAAAATGAAGTAGTGTAACCCCAGCTCACTTTCTTTTTGAAGACAAGGGTAAGCAATAATTTGCTGCCAGGTCTTCTCCGACCAGCACAAAAATAAAATATTTACAATAAAATAAAACCACTGGGTGCAGTAGGCAATGGAGGAGGCAGTGGTGTTTGCGTAGGGACTAGGGGAAAAGCAGTACACAAGGAAGAACAATATGGTGGAGAGGGAGAAGCACGAGTAAGAAAGCAACACGGAGTACGGCGGACGGGGATTCGGTGAAGGACGAATCACAAGTGCTTGCAACACAGAACATTGAGGGGCAGATATTTCGGCATGGTGGAGAAACACAAGGGAGGTCTGAAGGAAAAAGAAAAAAGTAGTTACCTAAAAGTGGGGCTGTAGAGTGATAGAAACCATAGAATAAGAAGCAGGCTAATGAGAGTCAAAATATAGGGAACACATAGAAAGCAATGGGCGGGCTGTAGTACATGTAAATTATGGTAATCTGCAGTAGGTCTTTTGCAGATACACAATTTGGCACGGTCTAGTAGGCTCGATCTAAATAGTTCTGTGTTAAATGCCACTCAAGTCTGTTTCTGCTTTGTGGGCAGCAGTCTCCTAGGAGCCGTCAAACTTTAAAGCTACTACTCAGGGGAAAACTGCAGAGAAGGCATCTTCCCTGCAGTTGCTGGTGCCTCACGGGTGGATCCGCAGGCAAAAAGAAGCCACGTGGGAAGTGTTAGAAGACCCTCTTACAAAAAGCCACTCGTCATCCCTTGTTTTCTTTTAATCCCTTGTATATTTTATTATTTATCTCGCTTTCTTTTGTTGTCACATTTCTTATTGAAAAACTCTTATCATGATAACAGGTTTTAAATTGTGTTCTGTGAGACTGCTGTAAGAGTTTAGGTGCCTGTTTTCTCCTCCGATAGAAAAGAGAGATCTAGCGGCATTCATTCTTGCTGGCTTTAAGGAGAATTTCACAATTTCTGAGATCTATGTGAGACTTATCTTGCTTGACTTTTGTCCATAAAATTCTAAGTGTACAAAATTGTGCCACAAGTTCTTAAGGAAATCTTTCAGCTTTTCTACGTCCAGCTTTCATGTGACCAACTCATGGTGTTCTGGCGCCACTCAGTGGCAAGCTGGAAATTGCTTGTCATCTCAATTCATTTGAGAGCAGACCAGAAGTAATTCTGAGTTAAAATTCCCTGTTGCACGATCTGCACAGGTTTTTTTTCCAGTTTGCCTAAGGTCGTTTGAAGTCTTAAAGTTTTCTTCTGCAAAATGTGTGACTTTTATGAAAACAAACCACAAGTTTGGTAAAGTACACCAAAGCTGCAACGTTTAACACATGCGTGGAAAAACAGTCCTACAAAAATATATTTTAGCGGGAGAATTATTTTTATTGCCACCAAGGTTTTGTGAGAAATTTCTTTAGCAAAAAGCTTTTTGGAGAATGTTTCACCTTGATCAGGATTTTTAGCTGCTGACAAAATAAACCTAGCAAAAATGTCAGCATTACAAAGCTGTTGGTGAAGTTTACATTTCCCTTATTCCTGCTTTAAATTAAACTCTAAAACAATAACCCGTTTTTTTTTGCTTTCACCTTATTACAGAATGAGTGAATTCTTTTAAAGAACAGAACGAAATTCGGGTATGGACTATTAGTATAGGCGGTAGGATACATATCAGTCTGCCTTGTTAATGGAGTTAAGCCATTAAGGGATTATGTAGAAGAACAATAACGCTTGCGTATTTGCAAGGATAATTTTTTCGTTTGATTTGGTACCTTTTTACCCCCAATATTTACTTATTCTTAAAACGCTTGGTTGGCAGTTTTGTACAACTATTTAGGCATAACTTATTCTTTCCTTTTACAAATACCATTGGTCCTGTCAATTTGCGACAGATGTGTGATGGAATTGCACCAGTATGTATTTGAATTAATTCAGCGGCCGCATTAGAATGGAAAAGGAGCCTATGCCGCAACCCAGATCGATTAATCAGGAGCTACCAGCGAGTATATGCGTTTATCTATGCTCGTACAGTTCTTTAGGACTGGTAGAAGAGTCCTGTGCCCGAGTTTGTTAGAAGTATGACTCACCTGGGCCTACGTGGGTGCAAAGGGTTCCTCCAAGAATTGAAGGAAGTGCTCGGTTGCAGCCCAGTACCAAATGATTTGTTCACCAGGTCCCTTTTTTATATTGGATAAGGATAATGTTCCTCTGAACCTGAACTAAGCAATGGGAGAATGTGAGTGAGAGATGGAAAGGGGAGAGTGGCAGTTGGAGGTGGAGCCGGACTGAGAAGGAGGATAGAGACGTAGCTGTACAATGTTGGGGCTGAATCGTTATTCACTTGGATCTTGAAATAAAAGTGATTAAAAATACTCTACTGCCAGCATCGTTTATTACAACAGATTTTGGCAACGAGCCGGGCACTATCTACTCATGCAAGATCAGTCCCAACGTGTGTCCTGGCGTTTTGGACAAATCCATTTGCAGCGCATCTATCCGTAAGGAAACTTTATATTTTATTCCACACCTGACGTTTTAGAGCGCCCGGGTTTCACGGATCCTTATTTCTATAATTTTTACGTTGGGATAATATGCCAACCAAAGCGATCACGCGCCTATCTCTTAACCTCACTACGTCAAACCAACGTGCCGCCATCCTTAAAATAAACTAGACTGCATTGTTTAGTATTTACACACATTCCTCATTATGTTTCAACCCTGCATGTACGCGATAGGCATGCAATACTGAAAGGAAGGATTATTTCTGGCATATCGTTCCTTTGTAGCATCAAGTGTACAAAAAAAAAAAAAAAAAAGTTTTCAAATTGAAATATATTTTATTGATTTTTTTTTTTCATTCAGATTTGGGCTCAGTGTGCAAATTAATTATATATATATATATTGGTGTGCAACAAATTTAATTCTTTTTCTGGTACTGTGTCATAGGCTATGGCTTCCAATGGCTCATTGAATTTGCCACCTCCTCAACCATTCCAACCTGTAGTAGGTGACAATTCAATCAGGTGGCAAGAATGGAAAGAGTATTTCCTAAACTATATTGCAACGTGTGATGAAGAAGATGATTTAATGCCTTCAAAGAAAAAAACAATTCTTTTACGTTGTCTTGGACCCCCGGGTTTAAAAATGTATAATCGCATTGAAAAAAAACAAGACCAGAAAGTCAAGGTGATGTTTTCGCTAATGGAATTGAAGATTTGGACAGATACTATGCACCTACTGTATGTGTTGGCATTGATAGATATAAGTTCTATCATAGAAAACAACTAAAGGAAAAATCTATTGAGGAATATGTATATGCTTTAAAGAACTTGGCTTTGACTTGTAGATTTGGGACGCTACATGATGAAATGATTAGACATCAAATTGTAATGCATGTGGCTAATCCATCTGTACAAGACTGTTAATGGGCGACAATAGAAGCACCCTTATCGGAGGTGATTGAAGTAGTAAAAAAAGCAGAATTAAAGGGAAGATGTGCTAAGGCAGTGCTTTCTGGAAACAAAAGTGAAAAGGAGATTATGAAACAGATTAATAAAATTATAAGTGGCAGGAAAAGTTCAAACCCTGTGCAGGATATTCCTACGTCAAATGATAAACTGAGCAGAGGGCATTTAAAGAAGACCGACGCAAAGAATGACAAATCTACCGTGAAGTGTTATAGATGTGGATTTACAGGTCATTTTACTAATGACCAGAAGTGCCCTGCCCGAAACCAGAAATGTTCAGAATGTGGAATTGTAGGGCATTTCGCGAAAGTTTGCAGAAAGAAGAAAGAGAAATCCGTTAAGCTTTTGGAGAATGACTCGAGTTTGGACTCATCTAGTTCGGACAATGATGATTTAAATATGTGTGTATTCAATGTAAGAGATCAGATGGATGAGGAACAAACCCCCGCTTCAAGGAAAAAACCTAAGTGTAATTTATCCATAGAGGGAATTGTTGTTAGTGTTATTGCAGATTCCAGCTCTCCCTATACTAATGTCAGCCAAGCTTTGTGGATGGATAAATTAGAACCAAAACTGGGAAACAAACTGGTACCATCGGATATTGCTCCAAAGAGTCTTCAGGTGGTTTTACATCCAGAAAGTCGTAGGCTTACTGCATTTATAACCCCTTTTGGTTGTTACCAATTTGCAAGAGTGCAATTTGGACTGGCATCTGCAGCTGCCATGTTCCAAAGACTGATGTTCAAGTTATTTAAAGATGTACAAAATGTCATGTTCTTTCAGGATGATATTTTAGTCATGGGTAAATCAAGGGGGGAACATGAAGCTAAATTGAAAGAAGTTTTGGATATACTTACTGTTAAGGGGATCACTGCTGAGATGTCTAAATGCAACATTGCGAAAAATAAGGTGACGTATTTGGGTCATGAGATAAGTGTGAGGTGTGGAACCAAAATCAGAATTGATAGAGGCAGTAAGAAAGGCACCAGTTCCAACCAATAAGGATGAAGTGAGGGCATTTTTAGGTTTGGCAGAGCTTTATACCAAGTATGTAAAAAATTTCGCTAGCAAGACCTATCCTATCAGGCATTTGTTGAAAAACAAGGTAATGTTTGGATGGACTAATGAGTGCCAAGAGGCACTTGATATGATCAAAGAGAATACTATAAAAGCACCAGCTCTACAAGGTTTTGACCCTGACTTACAGAGTATTGTTACTACTGATGCGAGCAACAAAGGGGTGGGAGCTGTGCTCACGCAAGTTGATGCATGTGGAAAAGAAAATGTGGTTGCATTTGCTTCACGTTCGCTAACTGATACTGAAATGAGGTATTCAGTTACTGAGCGGGAGACCTTAGCATGTGCGTGGGGTTTGGAACACTTCGGACAGTTAATTTGGGGTATTAAGGTGATTTCGCATAGTGATCATAAACCGCTCATTAAGGTCCTTACAACAAATGGTTTGTTTAAGGCATCTCCACGCATTGCAAGATTGTCTATAAAACTAAAAGATTATAAGTATGAAGTACAATATGTTCCAGGAGTGAAAAACATTACTGCGGATTTGTTGAGCAGATTACCCTTGCAAACACATGATGCATCTGGGGATGAGAATGACAAATTTGAAGGTGATTGTTTAGCGGAAATTTTAGAAGAAATTCAAGATATTTCAAATGAAGAATGGGTAACTGCCACAAAGGAAGATTGCGTGTTGTCAGAGTACATTCTTTGATTGTAGAGGGTTGGCCCAACAAGAATAACCTGGAAGGTAGTTTATGTATATATTGGGAATTGAAAAAGAATTGTCTGTAAAAGATAATGTGGTTCTGCGCAGTGGCAGGCTTTTGCCACTAGAAAGTCTTCAGAACAGATTGTTAGATATTTGCCATGAA
The DNA here is from genome assembly GCF_031143425.1 of Pleurodeles waltl. NCBI lineage: Eukaryota > Metazoa > Chordata > Amphibia > Caudata > Salamandridae > Pleurodeles > Pleurodeles waltl. The sequence goes on from NC_090445.1 coordinate 467,620,156, forward strand.
GGACATTTGGGAATTTGTAAAATGAAGAATAGAGTAAAGAAGTTGTATTGGTGGCCTGGAATAGAAGTAGCTGTTGAGAGGAAAGTGAGGGATTGTGTTTTATGTAATGAATCAGAAAAACATTTGTTGACTTTTAAACCACCTTTAGGTCCGTTAACTTGTCCGGATATGCCCTGGGACAGAGTTGGTTTAGATATTACCAGACCAATTTATGATAATGGGGATGCAAAATTTATTCTAGTATTAATGGATCATTTTTCGAAATGGCCAGAGGTGAAGAGCTCAACAAAAATGGATGCTTCAAATATAGTGAACTTTTTGGAAAAAATATTTGTGAGAGAAGGGTTACCCAAGGTTGTCCTGACGGATAATGGTCCTCAATTTCTCATCTGGAAAGTTTAAGAATTATTTGGAAAGAAATGGTATATTACACATCGGTGTATCACCCTGCTGGCAGTGGTGTGGTGGAACATTTAAATAGAGTTTTAAAGAATGCTGTTCAATTAGCTAACAGTGCGAAGTTGCCATGGGAAAAAGAAGTGTGGAAGACAGTATGGTCATACAGAATAACTCTGAGTGATATCACAGGAAGCAGTCCATTCGAAATTATATGGGGCAGGATTCCTTTAGGTAAGGACAATGTGTGTAGGATTTTAAAAAAAAAACAAGAAGAAGTGATTGGTCTCCAGAGATGATGGAGAAAAATATGCCAAACAGAAGCATACCAAGGCATTGTATGACACGAAACACAAATTCAAGATAGTAGAGATACATGCAGGAGATTGGGTGAGGGTTAAGATTCCCGGCTTTAAAAGAAGGGGAGCAGGAAGATTTTATCCACCACTGAGTTGAAAAGGTTTTGTGTAATTCTGTATTGCTTAGTGACGGGGAAGTATGGCATGTAAGCAGAGTTGCGCCCTATAAGGGTGAGGAAGAATGTAATAATACTTGGTTAAGGGATGAAATGATTAACAAGAGTACATAAGAAACGCAAGGATTGAATAAGGATGGAGTCTTGCAAGAGAACATTAGTTTGCAGGAGTCCACACACCATACCCAAGTGGAGGGAACCAGAAGTCGAACTTCTAGAAATGAAGAAGTAGAATCGGGTGCCTGTGATGATGTTAGTAAATATGAAAGGATAAGAATGAGGTCTAAAAGACTCAAGGATTATTAATTTGATATTTAGATATTTTCATGGTTAGCTTTTATTAATTCATTGTCCTTAGCCAATTGCCATTGTAATAACACAAATGTTTTATTAGTAATCCAGTTGCGTTATTATGAGGGGGAATGTGTTGTATATAGTTGCGTTTGAGTGGCGCATGTGGGAATGTATAGAATGGGAGAATGTGAGTGAGGAGATGGAACGGGGAGAGCGGCAGTTGGAGGTGGAGCCGGGCGGAGAAGGAGGATAGAGATGAAACTGTACAATGTTGAGGCTGAATCATTATTCACTTGGATTTTGAAATAAAAGTGATTAAGAATACTATACTGCCAGCATCGTTTATTTCAACAACACACCTGTGGCGTTCTGGTCCTTCCACATTCTTTTACTTGTTTCTGTGTCATTTGGGCCCAAAAAAACAGGTCTTCAAGATGGTAAAACACATTGACCTCAATATTGAGACAGGGAGCTGATTCAAGGGAAGCTCCCATTGCTTTGTTGCTGCTAAATTAATTGTGCAAAGCCTTTTCAGCCCAGTCCATTCTCACTACCTTTAAGGAGTAATAGGTCTGGAAAATTGGGAAAATAACCTTAGCACGTATTCTCACACCGGCCTCAATACACTAGTAAGATAGCCATCAGCAAATAATTATCAGACCGTTTCATGAACAATATAATATCACAGGCAAAAGTTAATGTTATAGTAGAATGTCCTCTCCCTATATAGGGCAGTCAATACAGTGAAAAAAACAACTGATCCGCGGAATTGTGCACAAATACTCTCCGCTTGCAACCATGTGTTTGCCTTGTAGTGTTGTTCCTGTCTTTTCAGAGGAAACGGAGGACTTTGATTTGTGCGGCGCTGATTTGGCATGCTCTCAAATGGCTTGACGTGTGTGCTAAATATAACGGATGTATGTAGTGAACAGCTATGCACACAATGTGTGCAAGGGGAAGGCCGAGGGGTGCGAGTGGCGCAGAACCAGATGAATTCATTCATTATTCGCAGAGAGATCCTCTAGACGCGCTCCCCTTTGCTTTACCGTTCACGATTCTGGAACAGCTACATGACTCGTGTAAAAAGCGCAGTGCAGACAAGAAACACTTATGTCCAGTACATGCTCTTTGTACCGTTGGCCACGTTTTGCCTAGCCCGCCTGCCGCATTCTCTGCTGCTGCACGGCATTAGGATTTGTAATCAGGTTCGGGCATGGAATAAAGCTATGCTTAGTTCTCCTGAGGGCATTGCATGACATTTGAAGACGCTCAACACCCAGTTCTCCTGTAGTCAGACGACTGGACAATGCCTTTGGCAGTTCTCAAGGGGCTCGGGGCTCAGAAAAACACCTGTATTTGCATAATAAACATGTGAAGAAAAACGGCAATGTAACACTTTAAGCAATGTCCTCAGCAAAGTCATCAGTGATGTCACCCATGTAAAGCATGTTTTATAAATGATAAAGGCTGCTGTCATTTCACATACTAGCAATATATATTTTCGAACATTAATTGTACTTGGGAAGGCCATACAATTAAATAAAATTGCTGGTTTGCACTTCTGGTTCCAGGTTCATATTGATATCTATTGAAAGAACATCTAGTTGGGGCAAGTGTCATTGCATCCTTTCGACAATTATTAAAAGCAGAGGGGATATGCATTGGCAGCACATAATTGCACAGCCTTTAGTATAGATGGCAGCATAATTGGTGGAAAGCCTGAACCAATATCTGGTTTCCCATCCTAATTCGCCAGCATACAGCAAGACTGGATTGTAGCTAGCTGTCCTCTCTGTCTAAGGGCATTGGTGGCTCTAACCGACCGATGCTTGTTGGAATGTTGAATACAGCACCAGGATATGACTTTTGGTAAGGGTTACAGTGCACAGAGTATTACTTAAGACTAAGGGCCTGATTACGACCTTGGCGGATGAGATACTCCATCACAACGTGACGGATATCCCATCCACCGTATTATAAGTTCCTTGTATCCTATGGAACGTGAAAAAATGGTGGGAGGGATATCTGCCATGTTTGTGACGGAGTATTCCATCCGCCAAGGTCGTAATCAGGCCCTAAGCCTTGTGTTCAGCAGGGGACAAAGTATGTGTTGTGTTAATTCATTCATATTTAACAGATGTCCTTGCACAGGTCATATTTTTGCAGTACTGATAGACCCTCCTTCTGGTACTTAACCCAAAGTCTATGGAACACCTTGCTGATTAACGTTAAAATAATTATTGGCTTTAATGTGCTAACACATGAAAACAGTCAAGCACGTATTTGCCTAGAATATTTGTGCCATAGTTCTGCGTAACCTGTCTCTCTGGATCACTTATGTCTGCACCCTGTTTATTATTCACAAAGCTTGCGGAATTAACTAAAAACAAATGCGGTTAAGAGGTTATGTTTGGTTACTAAGATCAGTTCCTCTGTATAGGTATATATAAACATGTATTGACTCAGATTCTGCCACTAAAAAATAAGTATTGTAAATTCCCAGTCTTCACTTGAAACCGAGCCACTGGAGTTATGTGATATTGTGGCTGAAGCATTTTCTGTATAATTATGGATTTGCCTCCTTTGCCACATGATCCATCTTCTGCTGCATAATCTGCAGATTTTAAGAACAATTCTGTTTCTAGCTCAAACGGAACAAATGTTACTAAAAACATAACTGTGCTTTTTGCCACAAAGTGGAATGCCCTTACTTAAAGGTTTACTGGTCTCCTTCCTGTTACTATTGCTGTATTTGGCAAGCTGAATAGCTGTATTATGCTGGTGCTCATGAAGTGAGACCCTTGCCCAACAGCGTTTGCATGTTTAACAAGCATTGGTAATGCCAATGGGTCTTGTTTTAGGACCTTATACGTGTTTAGCCAAAGCAATTGGCTTCGCCGATGTCTTTAAGCTTTATTGTAGAGCAGCGTGGCTGCTATGCAACACGTTGAAAAGTTATAATAAAAAAGCGTTATAAGCGTTATAAGCATTTTTTTCACTTTATATATAACCAAGAACATATTATGTACAACTGAACAACCCCAAAATGGCGGCCACGTAGGAGCACTTTCCTGGAGCTCCGCCATCGTCATCTGTCAGGGACTGGATGGAGTCTCCAGATCAGTATTCACATTTCTGGGGACCCCTGCGGCCGGTGAGCTCAGCCACGGCGAGGGACTGGCGGTGACAGCGTCTTGCTCCTCAGTGCCGCGGCTGGCCTGGGCCGCCAGAGCCAAGTGGCATTATGTGGATTGGAAGACCGGCCGGCGCGGGTAGCAGCGGAATGGGCTGACTGAAGATGGTGAGGGAGAACGAGAGGGGTCAGCGACACAGACTTCTAGACCTCCCCCTTCGTAAAAACCGAGCAAAGCAACTGCAGCACTTGTGGTGCTCTGGGCACCCCATACCCAGCGATCCCGTGCTGGGCATCAGCAGGTCCCCAGCATGGCCGGATCTGGGGAGCTCCAGTATGAACATCACCCATTCATTTTTTTTTTTTTTTTAAAGGACATTAGTGGTGCGGTGCTGAAAACGCTTTGCGACCAGATGGTGTGGAACGGAGCAGGGTCCTTCCGACAACCGAACTGACATCGTTGTCTCCCGCGTGGCCTAGTCGCAGCGCGCAAGCACATCTCTGAGACGTGGGCACAGCTTCCTAAGTAGGGGCAGAATCAGGCCCCATCCTATCAGCAATTAACGGCAGGCCCTATTCCAGGCTCTGTAGAGTGCTTTATATGGTGTTCCATTATAAGAGAGTGGATGTGATTCTGGCCTGCCTTCGGTCGTGCTGCAGACGGCATGGGCCGACCCTCACCAGTGGACTCATACTGAAACCCAGTGGCGCGGCGGTGGGGCTGGCAGAAGATGGGGGCCTCACTGAATGCCTGGTGGTGTCACGACAGACTAAGACAACCGGTTTGCTGTCCCGCCTTTAATGACTTGGGCTCACAGAGACATACCAAGAAGAAAGGCCCTCTTAAGGATCTCTTTGCAAAGACTTCTGCAAAAAAAGACAGATCCTTCTAAAGACTCAGTTGTAGAAGAAGGTGCAGTTGCAGGAGGGGTCCCCTCAGAGGTTGATGATGCACCAATAACGAAGGGGTTCCTTGAGCAACTATTCAGTATTCTTAGAGAGGACTTTGCCACATTAAAGCAGGAAATTGTGACAGAAGTTAAGGATCTTAGGAGAGATGTTTTCGACCTGGGACAATGCACGGACTCACTGGATCAGACACATTATGCTCGTGAAGAAGAATTGGACAGCCACAGGAGGGAACTCATCGCCCTGTAAGACAGAAACTTAGAACTGCAGTACCAACTGGAAGACTTGGAAAACAGGTCGAGGTGATCTAATTAAAGGAGTTCCCTAACAGGCGGTTTCCGAGAACCTTGAAGACTTAGTTATCCGCCTTTTCCATTATGTGGTCCTGACTTTGAAGACTAGGACATTATACTTGATCAAACCCATAGAGCTGGCTGACCTGCCCGCAGCCCGGGACAGGCTCAAGACATACTCACCTGTTTACATTACTATAGGTAGAGGGAGGCTATACTGTCAGCAGTTCGCAAACAAACCACAAATGATTTTGAAGGCCATAAACTGGACCTCTTCCAGGACCTTTCATCGGGGACCTTGCAACGCCGCAGGACCCTTCGGCCTGTGACAGATGTCCTCAGGGAGAAAGGAATTAGGCATAAATGGGGCCACCCCTTTTGTCTACAATTTGTCTGGCAGAATGGAACACGAAGCATCCGCACACTGGAAGATGCCCAGGTGATACCAGACATACCGCTGCAGGTGGGAGACACTACGTCTCAGGGGGCCACACAGGATCAACAGCCAGATGCCGAAGGAGGTCACCGCAAAGCCCTACCACGCAGATATAAATAAAAAATCACATGAACCTTGAGAGCAAAAAAGAGAGGGCTGCATTACTTAAAAGTCTGCGAAACCTAGACAGTGCGTCAGAAGCTGACTCGGAGCATTAGGGCTGCTTTGCCCAGCCTCTACAGATTGTCGCTTACCCTGTTAGTGGTGTTGGTTGTGGGAGTCCTTGCAGCATCTCCTGTTGATAGTGGTGGGTAGATGGCAGGCCATGGTTAGTGGCACTGGACTGGCAGAGCTTCACTTCCCCCTAATAGTGGATGATGAACAATGGACCGAGGCGCCAAATTGTACCCCACAGAAATGTTTGTTTCCGTTCCCAGATGGGTAACTATGTTAATTGTTGTTACATGTTCATTCCTGTTATTCCTATTTTCTTGATGATCACATTAGGTTTATATCTTATATTAATGACTCCTATGGGTATTCATGCTGGAGCCTCTCAACCTATGGTCAGACAATTGGGACATGGCCTAGCACTTTTTATATATCACTGTAATGGCACACATACTTAGGCCCTCATTATTACCCTGGCGGTGGGTGATAAAGTGGCGGTAATACTGCCAATAGGCTGGCGGTAAGTACCGCCAAATTATGACCATGTCGGTGAGAACTCCCATAGACAGCCAATGTACCACACCATCCGCCAGGGCGGAAATAACCCTCACCACGGGAGCAGCCGCCAACAGCCAGGTGGAAGACAAAGTACCGCCCACCATAGTAAGACACTCCGATCTGCCACCTTTTCCAGGCGGAACCAACGCCATCAAAATCCTGGTGGAAACACATCACAGAAGAGAAAGGGCTCTCCTTCGGAGACACAAGGAAGAACAACGCCACCATGGAACCCGAACTGCAAGTTTTCCCGATGATATTCTACGTTATGCTCCACCTGGAACACCAATGCCGACGAAAACGACGACTGTGAGTACAGCCGCCTAGCACACAAGGGAGGGTGGAAAAAGAGAGTGACACACAAACGCACGTCACACGCACGACACGCACCCAACACACACACAACCAGCTGCACACAAAAAACAATATGTTCCTGAAAAATGGAAGAATAATGCAAGGACAACAGGAATGAACGAAAATTATTGTAATCAGATCAAATTCAAAATCAATAATTCGATTTGTCAATGAAACAGATATGTACACCTGTACACAAAGGGACACTACCCAGGTCAATGTTCAAATGGTCCACATGGCCACAGGGCACAGTCTAAGGCCCAACTCGAATCCTGACCACATCCAGATAGTACACTGCAGGGGCATCAGTTTGTAAATAGGCAGGCACCTCATGGGGATTGGGGGGCACCTCTGCCGGATGCGGGAACAAGCCCACTGTTTCTGGATGCGGCAACATGCCCATTGCTCTGTCCTGGGGAGTGCAAGGCCACAGTCTCTCAGGTAGGTGACTTGCCCACTGGTTCTGGAGGGGCCAACTCGCACAGCAGCCCCTGGAGTGTGGCCTATATGGTGTCTGCTGGCGGTGACAGCTGCAGTGTGGTGGTGAATGGTAGAGACTCCTGGATAGCCTTTGCACTGTCTGATGGCTGCAATGTGGTGGTGGCTGGAGGAGCCTCCTGGGCAGCCTCTGCACTGTCTGATGGCTGCAGTGTGGTGGTGGATGGAGGAGCCTCCTGGGCAGCCTCTGCACTGTCTGATAACTGCAATGTGGTGGTGTATGGAGGAGCCTCCTGGGCAGCCTCTCCACTATCTGATGGCTGCAAATCATCAGCTGGCGGTGGGGGCCCGTGACAGCTGGTGGGGGTGGAGGTGTTACCCTGACAGCCTCTGCTGGAGTAGACGGCTTTGGAGGAGGCCAGAGCCTGAACCAATCTCTGTTGGGCCACCAATCCACTGTGGATGCCCTCCAGAAATGCATTGCATTGCATTGCTGCATCTGGGATGCCAGCCCCTGGATGGCATTCAGTATGGTTGATTGCCCAACAGAGATGGATCTCAGGAGGTCAGTAGCCTCCTCACACAGGGCAGCAGGGTTCACTGGGGCAGGGCCTGAGGTGCCTGGGGCGAAGGGGATGCCCACCCTCTTGGGTGAGCGGGCACGGGAAACTCGCTGAGTGGCAACTGGGAGGGCGGTGCTGGTACGGGGGTGGTGGATGTACCTGCAGCCGGGGTGGTCACAGAGGTGTCCGCCGCCATCAGGGAGCTTCCATCGGAGGAGGTATTTGAGTCTGTGTTGTCTCCGCCCTGGTGCTCCCCGCACCCTCTGTCCCACTGGTTTCCTTGGCTTCCGTGGATTCCGCCTTCTGGGTTATTTGGGATGCAGCACCCTCTCGCCGGTGCTCCTTCTCCTCCGCCAGATGATGCTAATGCACAAAAGGACAGGATGACAAAACAAGAAAGGGGAGAGAGAGACAAAGGATACACATGGTCAATGACTGCACCGACACCACAGTTGGCATACACATCACCGTCACACAGAGGGAACAAAGCACTATGCATTGCACTACCATTGATATGGCTAGTCACTAAGGCAAGATGAGGAGCACACACCGCCAACAGCAGCACTCCTGGGACCCACAATGCCCTGTCGCAAATAGACTGCTAACACGCTAGGTTACCTGTATTTGCCATGCAACCATTGCCTTTCAGATGACCCATGCTGCAATGTCTGGCCTGACCTTAGGGGCACCCACTAACACACATCCACCACCCGGATACCACCCCACCAGCCAAAATATGTAATGATACCCACTATACTCACCCTCTTGTGGCTGCTGCCATTCCCTCAGGGTAGGCTACCGCTAGTATGTGGGCCATCGGGTGGGGGGGGGGGGGTCAGGTTCTGACGGGCACCCTTTCCTCTTTGGGAGGCCATTTCCAGCTGGACCTCCGCGGTCTTCCATGTCCAGCGTCTCAGGTCCTCCCACCGTTTCGGACAGTGGGTGCTCTGCCTGCCATAGACCCCCAGGACCTGCACGTCCTTGACGATGGCAAGCCATATTCCCTTCTTTTGATGGGTGCTGACCTGCAGAGGCAATACATGTCCAGCCTGTCTCACAAATGGCCCACCATATCTGTTTCCATCACCATTGGCACACACATAGCCCAGCGCACAACATGCACACCGCCAACAGACAATACCCCCACCCACCCTTACACTATGCTTGCACACACATCTCCATGCATCCTTGCCACATGCATCGTGACCAAAGTGTACTCACCTGTTGGTCTGGAGGCCCATAGAGCTGTCCGTACTGAGGTAGGACCCCATCTGCCAGTCACTTCAACTCCTCTGAAGTGAAGGCAGGGGCCCTTTCCCCAGTCACACAGGCCATTGTAGGTTCCAGACACAGGTCACAGCAGTACACGCAGTGTAGGTCTTCTCCTGTTGAAGGTCAGTAAACAAGTGAGGATTGAGTTAGAAAATGTCGGTCACGTCCGCGGCTGTGTACACCGTCACCGCCAGCGTAGATCCCCATTGGCCACTGTACTCTATAGAGCCCCGTATTATCCAATGAGGAATTGCACGGCGGTGCAAGACCACCTTCCGCCACAACGGCCAAAGTCGGCGGAGTTACCTCACTTCCACCTGTCCCACCCATCCACGACAGGCAGTCGCCATTTCAGGGGGGGGGGGGGAGTGGGAACAGGCATATCGACATTAACTGTGTCACAGCCTAGATTGGCACATACCTCACCATTTACACTGTCCAAATACATATGTTTACCATGTGGACTGATGTTGTGGTTTAGTTGTTCAAATTATGACAGCCTACTCACTCTTGTGCCCCTTAGATACCTACCACTGCGGATGAATAGGAGATGGAGACATACCCCCCCTGTATCCCCTTCGCTGCCAGACCTTTTCCCCCTCCTGTGCCGAGCCTTTTTTTGGCTATTTGGGGCAGTTTGCGCTTAGGCCCTCATAACTTTTGTTCACATAAGCTACCCTTGCCAAATTTGCGTCCTTTTTTCCCAACATCCTAGGGATTCTAGAGGTACCCAGACTTTGTGGGTTCCCCAGAAGGAGGCCAAGAAATTAGCCAAAATACAGTGAAAATTTCATTTTTTTCACAAAAATGGGAAAAAGGGGCTGCAGAAGTATTTCTGAAAAGTAGACTAAATTCTGAATTCAGCAAGGGGTAATTTGTGTAGATCCTAGAAGGGTTTCCTACAGAAAATAACAACTGAAAAAAAGAAATATTGAAATTGAGGTGAAAAAATCTGCAATTTTTCTCTACGTTTTACTCTAACTTTTTCCTGCAATGTCAGATTTTTTTAAAGCAATATACCGTTACGTCTGCTGGACTCTTCTGGTTGCGGGGATATATAGGGCTTGTAGGTTCATCAAGAACTCTAGGTACCCAGAGCCAATAAATGACCTGCAACCTGCCTTGGGTTTTCATTCTATACCGGGTATACAGCAATTCATTTGCTGAAATATAAAGAGTAAAAAATAGCTATCAAGAAAACCTTAGTATTTCCAAAATGGGCACAAGATAAGGTGTTGAGGTGCAGTGGTTATTTGCACATCTCTAAATTCCGGGGTGCCCATACTAGCATGTGAATTACAGGGCATTTCTCAAATAGACGTCTTTTTTTACACACTCTCTTATATTTGGAAGGAAAAAATGTAGGGAAAGACAAGGGGCAATAACACTTGTTTTGCTATTCTATGTTCCCCCAAGTCTCCCGATAAAAATGATACCTCACTTGTGTGGGTAGGCCTAGCGCCCGCGACAGGAAATGCCCCAAAACACAACGTGGACACATCCCATTTTTTTACAGAAAACAGAGGTGTTTTTTGCAAAGTGCCTACCTGTAGATTTTAGCTCCTAGCTCAGCCGGCACCTAGGGAAACCTACAAAACCTGTGCATTTTGGAAAACTAGAGACCTAGGGGAATCCAAGATGGGGTGACTTGTGGGGCTCTGACCAGGTTCTGTTACCCAAAATCCTTTGCAAACCTCAAAATTGGGCTAAAAAAAACACATTTTCCTCACATTTCGGTGACAGAAAGTTCTGGAATCTGAGAGGAGCCACAAATTTCCTTCCACCCAGCGTTCCCCCAAGTCTCCCGATAAAAATGATACCTCACTTGTGTGGGTAGGCCTAGCGCCCGCGACAGGAAATGCCCCAAAACACAACGTGGACACATCCCATTTTTTGACAGAAAACAGAGGTGTTTTTTGCAAAGTGCCTACCTGTAGATTTTGGCCTCTAGCTCAGCCGGCACCTAGGAAAACCTACTAAACCTGTGCATTTTTGAAAACTAGAGACCTAGGGGAATCCAAGATGGGGTGACTTGTGGGGCTCTGACCAGGTTCTGTTACCCAAAATCCTTTGCAAACCTCAAAATTGGGCTAAAAAAAACACATTTTCCTCACATTTCGGTGACAGAAAGTTCTGGAATCTGAGAGGAGCCACAAATTTCCTTCCACCCAGCGTTCCCCCAAGTCTCCCGATAAAAATGATACCTCACTTGTGTGGGTAGGCCTAGCGCCCGCGACAGGAAATGCCCCAAAACACAACGTGGACACATCCCATTTTTTGACAGAAAACAGAGGTGTTTTTTGCAAAGTGCCTACCTGTAGATTTTGGCCTCTAGCTCAGCCGGCACCTAGGAAAACCTACTAAACCTGTGCATTTTTGAAAACTAGAGACCTCGGGGAATCCAAGATGGGGTGACTTGTGGGGCTCTGACCAGGTTCTGTTACCCAGAATCCTTTGCAAACCTCACAATTTGGCTAAAAAAACACATTTTCCTCTCATTTAGGTGACAGAAAGTTCTGGAATCTGAGAGGAGCCACAAATGTCCTTCCACCCAGCTAGGCCCACAAAAGGAAATGGCCCAAAACAAAACGTGGACACATCACATTTTTTCACAGAAAACAGAGGTGTTTTTACAAAGTGCCTACCTGTGGATTTTGGCCTCTAGTTCAGCCGGCCCCAGGGGGGGCAGAAATGGCCTAAAATAAATTTGGTGTGTGTCATAATATAGTGAACAGATATTCGCCACTGCAGCGGTATGTTAGTGTAAGGAAATGCCTCCTTGGCATGGTTACCCCCTGACTTTTTGCCTTTGATGCTAAGTTTTGAGTGCTGGGACGGACCCTGCTAACCAGGCCCCAGCACCAGTGTTCTTTCCCTAAACTGTACCTTTGCTTCCACAATTGGCACAGCCCTGGCACTCAGATAAGTCCCTTGTAACTGGTACCCCTGGTAACCAGGACCCTGATGCCAGGGAAGGTCTCTAAGGGCTGCAGCATGTCTTATGCCACCCTGGGGACCTCTCACTCAGCACATGCACACTGCCTCACAGCTTGTGTGTGCTGGTGGGGAGAAAATTACTAAATCGACATGGCACTCCCCTCAGAGTGCCATGCCAACCTCACACTGCCTGTGGCATAGGTAAGTCATCCCACTAGCAGGCCTTACAGCCCTAAGGCAGGGTGCACTATGCCACAGGTGAGGACATATGTGCATGAGCACTATGATCCTATAGTGTCTACGCCAAACCTTAGACATTGTAAGTGCAGAGTAGCCATAAGAGTATATGATTTGGGAGTTTGTCAAACACGAATTCCAGAGTTCCATAATGGCTACACTGAAATCTGGGAAGTTTGGTAGCAAACTTCTCAGCACAATAAATGCACAGTGATGCCAGTGTGGAATGTATTGTAAATGTAGAGATGCCCCCTGAATACCAAACAAAGCCTGTACTGGGTGGAGGTGCTTATCACCTCCCCCTGCAGGAACTGTAACACCTGGCGGTGAGCCTCAAAGGCTCACCCCCTTTGTTACAGCGCCATAGGTCATCCCAGCTAGCGGAGATGCCCGCCCCTCCGGCCACTGCCTCCACTTTTGGCTGCAAGGCTGGAGGAGATAATTAGGAAAACAAGGAGGAGTCACCCACCAGTCAGGACAGCCCCTAAGGTGCCCTGAGCGGAGGTGTCCCCAGCCTTTAGAAATCCTCCATCTTAGTTTTGGAGGATTCCTCCAATAGGAGTAGGGATGTGCCCCCCTCCCCTCCGGGAGGAGGCACAAAGAGGGTGTAGCCACCTTCCAGGACAGTAGCCATTGGCTGCTACCCTCCCAGACCTAAACACCCCCCTAAATTTAGTATTTAGGGGCACCCAAGATCTCAGGAAATCAGATTCCTGCAACTTGAAATAAAGAAGAAGGACTGCTGAACTACAAGCCTGCAAAGACGACAACTGCTTTGGCCCCAGCCCTACCGGCCTGTCTCCTGACTCGAAAACCTGCAACCAGTGACGCATCGAACAGGGACCAGCGACCTCTGAAGCCTTAGAGGACTGCCTTGACCCCCAGGACCAAGAAACTCCCATGAGCAGCGGCTCTGCTCAACAACCTGCAACAAATTTGCAACTTTTCTACAACTTTAAAGACCTCAGTCTTCCCGCCAGAAGCGTGAGACTTCACACTCTGCACCCGACGCCCCCGGCTCGAGATCCAGAGAACTAACACCACAGGGAGGACTCCCCGGTGACTGCAACCCCGTGAGTAGCCCGAGACGACCCCCTGGACCACCACAGCGACGCCTGCAGAGAGAATCCAGAGGCTCCCCCTGACTGCGACTGACCATTACTTACCTCCCCCAGGAACTGTTGATTTTTGCACTGTCTACTTTTAAAATAGCCTGTTGCCATTTTAACAAAAACTGTATATGTTATTGCTGTAATTCAAAGTTCCTAACTTACCTGTGTGGAGTACCTTGCATTTTATGTATTTACTTCAAATCTTCAACTTGTGGTTCTAAAAATAAATTAAGAAAATATATTTTTCTATACAAAAACTATTGGCCTGGAGTTAAGTCTTTGAGTGTGTGTTCCTCATTTATTGACTGTGTGTGTACAACAAATGCTTAACACTACCCTCTGATAAGCCTACTGCTCGACCACACTACCACAAAATAGAGCATTACAATTATCTAATTTTGCCACTACCTTACCTCAAAGGGGAACCCTTGGACTCTGTGCACACTATTTCTTACTTTGAAATAGTATATACAGAGCCATCTTCCAACAGTTGGTGGCTGTTAGCGTGGTGGTAGGCAGCATTTACCGCCGATGTCATAATGAGGGCCTTAGTCTTTATGTCAGGGGTCTTAATGGTCCTGTGAAGAAGCTGAATACCTCTCCTTACTTTGGGAAATGAAAAGCAACATATGTCTTATGCAAGAAACTTACTTGTTAAGAGTGGACTGGAAACAGCCGTGGTCACAATGGTATGACCGTCAGAACCATTCATCGGGGCAGGGAAGGCGGGCGGGGGTGGCAATGTTACTGGCCACATATTTCCCAGCGAAGGTGGTAGGCATTCAAACGGAGATACCCAGGAGACTTCTGTCCCTACCCAGCAACATACATGGCTGCACAATAACCGTAGCAAACATCTATGACCCCAGTGACGACCAAGAGAGCTTTCTTAAAGACACAATAGGGAGAGCCCTCATCACACCAAACATAGATATAATTGTAGGAGGAGATTTTAACATAGTTTCAGACTCCTAAATAGATAGATCTGCCCCAACAACATGGTCAGACAGGATCCTTTTCAAAAGGTTTCCGGGAATAGCTGTGTGAGGCTGGCCTGACAAACATATGGCACCTGCATCATCCCATAGACAGAACCTACACATTTTTTCCAGCTGCCCACTAAACGAACACTCGTATAGATCCCTTTCTCACCACGCCATGCATTACTAATGCAGTGTCATGCTCTTAGATTGGGGCGGGCCTCCATTTCCGATCACTCTTCTATTACTCTGCATCTCATCCTCCCCACTGAACATGCGATCCTAGTGCTTCAGTACTAAATTTCTAACATATGAGGACATATTCATGATACAATAGGCCATTATGTACTTACAAATGACGACTCCGCGACCAACATTACCAAATTATGGGAAGCCCTGAAGGTGGTTATTAGAGGCCAATTTATAGGTATAGCGGCAAGATTTATCACAATCCGACGCAATAAACAACATCAGCTAGAGGACACTATTTGGGACCTGGAGGCCTCACACCGACTTATGGGGTCTATGGCAACCAAGAGGTTCCTGACCACGACCCGGAATTAGCTGTGAACACTACATATGGATAAGGCAGAATACGCCTTACTCTGGACAAAACAGAAGCACTACGGAGGAGGGGGAATTGGCAGTAGGGGGAGGGGAATAAGGCAGGCCGTCTGCTGGCCCATCGTCTCCGCTCTTAGGCCATGAAGTGGAGGGTGGCGGAGCTGAGGTTGCCCGATGACACCTTGATACTCCGGGAGGACCTGATTCTTAAGCAATTCGAAGCGGTCTATGCTGCCCTCTATGCCACTGATGAACTTGATCTTGATGGTGTGGAGGCTTATCTGGACTCTGTCCCTCTGGCTCCGATCCCTCCATTGGCTCGTGCAAACCTAGACAAAGACATCACTCCTTCTGAAGTACTCCTGGTCATTCAACGCCTCCAAGTGGGGAAAGCTCCGGGTACTGATGGCTTTGGGGCGGAGTTCTACAAGACTTTTGAAACCCAGTTAGCTCCAGTACTGGCTACGGTGTAACGCTTTAGGCACTTCTAGCTCCTCCACCCCTCACTACGATGCAACTGGGCACTATAATGGTCACCCCTAAGCCCGGAAAGGATCCATGGCTGTGCTCCTCATATAGTCCCATCACTTTGTTAAATGTGGACACTAAGAACTTCACGGGCATACAGGCCAATAGACTGGGCCCTTACATGCAAAACTTAGTAGACCAGGACCAGACCGCGTTCGTTCCCGAAAGGCCCTTTGTTGATAATACTAAGCGTCTCTGCCATTTACTGGATAAGATTCACTGCTCGCAACTACCCGCCCTGTTCCTTTCTATTGATGCAGAGAAAGCTTTCGACCGCGTGCTTTGGCCATATCTCCATGCAGTCCTGGGGTATTGTGGCTTGGGAAAATGATTCAATGTAACTATGATGCCCCCAGGGCTATGGCGAGTGTGAATGAATGGAACCCTTTCCCGGCAACTTCCTATTTCTAAGGGCATGCAATAGGGCTGCCCCCCTCACCCCCTCACTATTTGCACTATATGTAAGGAGCCCTTTGCTGAACATATATGACAACATCCAAGCATAATAGGCATTCCTATTGGTGGTAGCACACATAAGCTGGCCCTAAATGTGGATGATGTACTGCTTCATCTGTCCCAGCCATGGACTTCCCTCCCGGCTGTCATGGAAGAGCTGATGGCCTTCGGTGGGGTGTCCGGTTTCAAAACTAACCTACATAAATCATTCATTCTGAATCTTATTATACTGGAGGCGAATAGGGCTTCCTTGGAAGTGTCCCTTCCTTTATCCTGGTTACGTACAGGATTACAAATATGGGGTCTGCAATCCTCCCCACATTAGACTCTACGGTAGAGCACAATTATAACACAATTCTGCAGACTGCTCATGTGGACAAAACTGAGTGGAAAGCAAATAGCCTTTCTTGGCTGGGCCTCTTGGCTGCAGTTAAGATGATGCTCTTGCCTAAAGTGCTGTATATTATGCAATCCTTACCCCTGCAACCGCCCCTAACTTACTGGACAAAATACAAATGCACATCTGGGACTATATGGGCTGGCAAGAAAGCCAGAATGGAGAAGGCTCAAGCATACCTTCCACAGGTCAAGGGGGGAGCTGGGAATCCCACACCCGTTGAGCTACTAGCATGCAGCCCAATTACGCGATTTGGTAGAATGGTCACGGCCATACACCGAGAAGCATTGGTGTTTTATCGGCCAAGACGTGGCCAGTGTACATATTTAGAAGATCCAATGGCTGCCAAAGAAACACCGTCCACCAGGTGTATACATCTTCCCCATCTTGCGAACCACATTAAGGACCTGGGATAGAGTTCAAGTGAGAAAAAGGCTGTCCAGCCTGGTTTCTCCACAGACCCCATTCATTGGAAACCCAGATTTCCCCTCCTGCACAGAGCAAACCATCGTTCGCTGTCTGGAGAGAGGCCAATTGTAAAAGAATTGGCGACCACTTTGATGCAGCTGGGAACATGGGCTTTGCCCAACTACAGGAGGGTTACGACCTTCCAGACACAGCATATTGGCAATATTTGGCTGTCTGCCACTGGGTGACATCCTCAATGATTTGCTCTCATGCGAGCAGACCCCTTACGCAATTTGAAAGATGGTTGCTTACTGATACATCTGATAAACAACTTCTGTCTGACAAATACATCTTTTTAATTAACCCCCTACCCCTACGCTGCCTCAAACTTCATCCATGCATAGATGGGAGATGAAGTGCCGCCTCTCATTGATGGATAAGTAGAGGCGTAATGTCCTTCGTTGGGCACGGGCCACAGCACGCAATATGACTACTAAAGAAATGTTTCTAAAAATAGCGCGCTATTGGTACTATACACCTGCGAGGATTGCTCGGTGGAGAACCAGTAGGGACAGTAAATGTTGGCGTAACTGTGGCCAAAATGGCACGCTTACTCACGTACTGTGGCATTGCCCTAAAATTGATTCCTTTTGCGAAGTTGTTTTACAATCTGGCTACTTAAATTATGGAACATATTAGGAATGGAAAACCTGACAGCAGCTGCGGCTGGCTTGCTGCCCCTTTTTGATAAAATGTGGGGTCTGTGTATCCGATATCTGGCGGAGGAGTTTATGGAACCTTACATTCCCTCTGTACTTATGTATTCTCCGATTGACCACCTCTGTTACTAGCTGACTCTAAATGTGTTAGACTGCTAAGGCTTTAGAGAGAGGCAGCTAAATTGCTTTGTTTACTCCCCAAACTACCTACTGGACTTTACACAGGAATGGTCATTATTATAAGTGTTCTTCCTACCTTCAACCTGAAATCAGTATAATATGTATATGTATATAGAAGCATTAAGGCCAGAGGTAGAGATTGAAAGCAGAGATGAGAGGGTGTGTGTAGGGGTGAAGAAAAAAATTTGAAAGACAGACTGAGTTATTATGAGAGGGGAGCATTAGAATAGAAAGAATGACGTCCAAAGTGTGGACACAGGGTGACAGAGAAATAGAAACAAGAGGGAAAGAGTAAGAAATCGCGTGTGTGTGCTTGAGAGGGACAGAGGAAGTGAGAGAGAGAGAATTAATTAAACCGAGAGGGGGGGGGGGATCAAATAGTGCTTGTCAGAATGAGAGCGACCACAGGAGAGATTAAAATAAATAAAGGATGAGTGCCTCGGTCAAAGAAAGAGAGAAGGCAGAAGACTAGAGACAGAGAGAAAAAAGAGCAGCAAAGAGGAGAGGGGAAATGCTAAGAGGAAAAGTGGAAAGAGCTAAACAGTGGAGAGAAAGAGGAAGAAGAGAAAGTGCGATATTATTCAGATGCAAACTTTGTCTCCTAAGAACAACTTACGAATATTCACAAATTGGCTGCTAACGGTATTGATTTGGTGTGATTATGAAATACTTGAGATATAAATCAACCCCGAATTAGATAATCTTAAGAAAAATTATCAAGGACTACAAATATCACAAAGTGACCGTCTCAGAACCAAACCTCCATAGAGAACGCACGGTCAAAACAAAAAGCCTCCAAGGACTCGACAGGAATTTGTGTAGGTAGCCTGAAACCGTTTGGTCATTGGTCTGTACTATAAGGAAGGAACACGAGAACACACTGTACAAGGTTGGGAGAAATTAAACATTTACAGGCAAATGCTTGTGAAATTGCCAACGTTTGGAAACATTTAGAATGTTCACCTTACATTTTTAAACGTGCTAAACGGCTTTTTGTCTTCCTGCACAAAACAGTTGGTAATCTTACAGCCGGGACACTGAACAAAGACTAATGAGACACTGTTGCCGTCATATGTCAAGACGTTTATAGTTTTAATTAATTCTATTTAATATTGATTTTATATTGTAACAATTTTAGTGAATCAAACAAAGTATTTACTTACTTAAAATGAGCCTCTAGATATGTTTAAGCAAATGGATAGCTGAGAGAGTTGTGTATTCTGAGGGATAGTTCTTCATCGAACTGCAGCCTCTAAGATTTCTGCAACATGTAGAAAGTGCTTGCTCTCAGAGGCCTGTCAAATCTAACATATGACATTGTATTATCTCAGGCATCATCCTGTAGAAGTTTCTCTGTAACCATACGGAAAGCTCTGATGTCATAACCTATAACATCTCTAAAAAGAGGGAGTGCTACCTGAAGGGGCAACTTTACTACTTGAAGCCTCAACATGCGAGTTCCCTGTAGCACAATGGATAGTTACTCTAAGGGTCGTTAGTGTATAAGACGCCAGTAAGGATGAATCTGTTTCCCAAAGCCAGAAAGGCGAGTGCAACGTGTTGGCAAGCTCTCCTGCCTGAAGTACATGCGAGAAGGCATACAATAATAAGATCTGTATAACCAAAACTGTTTATTGAACCTGAGCCATCTTTGCTTTCTGGAGCCCGAGTCTTTAAGATGTGTGTACCATTGGATGACTCGCCACGCTGTAGTCTGAACCTTTACAGTGTCTGTAATCTGAAAGATTGCTTTTTAGACTTCACCTCTAAGCACTCAGATCGGTACCTGAACTTTACTTTTTAAGATGTGTCGCTAGAAGCATAGCTTTTCTGGGTGAATCGTTAGTTTGGGTTGGGTAACCTGGGCAAATGGGTGGAGTCTGTGCCAGAGGCCTCATAAGTAAACAGGGTTGGCTCATGGGTCAGACCCGAAACTTAAAGGGCTACAATTACTTAGGAATGTTGTAATTTGAATGCTCTCGTATTTAGACGGGTGTGCGCTCGTCTGCCTCCTCCCAAACCGGCACTAATGACCCTTCATTGAGATCGACGTGGTATTGCTTGACTTTACTTCCACCAAGCCAGTCTATTTCATTTTTCGTATATAGAGCAAACTTGACGTAAAAGTATTGGAGCGCTTTTTGTGAACACCCGCACATTACACAGGGTCACGTCAGAATCAAGGGACGTTGAACAAACGCCGAGACTGGAACCTGGCTTCATATTCAGCAGTTCCAAAGTCGGCTGCTCTGCCCATAATGGTACATCCTCTCCCTTTGGCAAACAAACTTTTGTACCGCACAGTAGTGAACACCTATGGCGCTCATTTAATGTCGTTTGGAGGGTTCTGCTGTGGACCGGAGCACTCCCGACTGTGCATAATCACCTCGAGGGCCCAGCAGTGAGAAGCAGAAGGAACAACCGGCTTCGTCAAGAACGACCAAAAGAACTTCCCCAAGAGCCCCAACATACACCAGACAATAAACCCTAGGGGAGAGGATGTGGCGTGACAGCCAGAGCTGCCGACTTTGGAGCTGGGGAACATGGTTCAAGTCTTGGCCTGGCTCAACATCTTGTAATTCTGGGCAAATCACTTAACCTCCCCTTGCTACCAGAAATGAATGTGTCCTTGTGTAATCTAACGGTGCTCATGTAAAGTGCCCTAATACCTTTGTGTCGAGTTTGCACTATTTAAAACTGCAATAAATAAAGCAAGCGCTCCAGTACCTTTGTGTCAAGTTCTCCCTACATAAAACTGCACACAAAAATACATTTTAAAAAAACCTGCAGATATCTCAAAGAAACAGCAAGATGCCCAAAAACAAGGAAGAGGAAAAAACAACATACCCCAGGAGTGCAAAGCGGCAAGGGGAAAGAAAAAAAGTAGCACAGTAAAGTGGAACCCCATCCGACATCCATTAGGACGAACAATCCCTGTGTTCCAGTCACTGATTTTGCCACCTCTGACGCTAGGAGTCGCGAAGGCAGTGCTAGGGGTTGCAAGGGGCAAGACAGGGGTGGCAGTTGAGACCCCTGGCAACCCCTAAATGACGCCCCTGCCACTCTCCCCATCGTTTGTTTGTCTCAAAAGCGTGTATCCCACAGATGCTTGGTTTAGGCAGTTTGAAGTCTTTCTCACATTTAATGGTTAATGTGGTAAAAAATGTGGCAGGCAACCCATTCAGAGTGCCCTAAACCCAAGAATAAAACGGGGAAATTTAAGTTCCCCATTCACTTGTATTTTATGAGAACGAGTAATAGCCAGGTTAAACATATGTTCGATGGCATGTGTGGCTGTAGATACACATTCTATGTATAAGCTCGCCATCTAGTGTTTGGTTCGGATTTGGTACAACTTGTTCCCAACATCAATAGCGCACATCATTTCAGCTGTATTCCTTTATTTTTAACTATTAAGCTCTACAGTGGGACGGTTTGGCTGATTTACTGCACACCTTCACTTTCAGGTCAACAACTTGCTGCTCCTGTGAAAGGACAGGGTACACCTGGCATATTTAAGTAACCCCATGTCCGTCGTTTCCCTTTGCGCAAAAACGCACAGTTAGAGTAAGAAGCATACGGTGCCTCACGGAGAGGTGCACCAATTTGACGAACATTTAGATTTTTTTCATTGTTATTTTTAAAAGCTAAGAACCTTTCAATTGTTTGGCTATGAGTCAGAGACTTAATACATTTACAGTATTGCAAATGGAAAAGAAACCGTGCATGTTTACTCTTGAAAATACGTTTTACTTTATACTTGCAGTATCAAATCACTTTGGTGAACTTGGTATTTTTAAATATGCAAGGCACATTTCTCTTATTGGCATTTCTTCTTTTTTTATTTTTCAACAGGTAGCTGTAACGTTCCAACAAGGTTTGATTTTGCAGAAGTCCTGGACATCCATATAAACCAAAATGTGTTTCCAGTTGGCACTAATGTAACTTACAAGTGCCGACCCGGCTATGTTCCACTGCGCAGGAGGGTCAACACAATAACGTGCCTTGATACATTAGAATGGTCCACAATCCCTGAATTCTGTGATCGTAAGTACTTAGCTGTTTTGTGCACAGTCTTTATTATACTGGCTACAATAGTCATATCAAAATCTGATTCCCATGCGAGTGCAAAGGTACAGAAAAATGCTTTATTATATTATGTTTATTATTCACAGATTCTCATATGAATGACTGAATTAAACAGGCATTTTTCATTTGCCGTATAGTTGAAACATGGGGCCTGAGGTATTCGTATCTGTTAACTTGTATGTGCAAATAACTCACACACTGGTTAGCAAACAGTTATGCAATTTGCGATGTGAGGTATAGATAAGGAGGCCGCTTCGCAAATTGCCAATTTGCTGGGGGTTCCAAAACTAACTGCCTAATGTATGTTAATTAGGTAGGTCGGTATTTGTGACTACCTGAAAATGGCTACAACCAGTGCTTTAAATGGGCCGGTACTGAGTACCGGCACTTTTTTATTTTGAGAGGGAGAGTACCGGCATATCTCAAGAAAAACGTCATACTTTTAATTGGAGAGTACCGGCACTTCTCAGAAACTAGCAGGTACTCTGATAGAGAGTACCTGCACTTCTATTTTTCCATTTAAAGCACTGGCTACAACCACACTGATGGTTGCTTGCAAGGACAGAATACCTCCATACCTGCGTGCACATTCACAATCTGAAACATTTATTTTTCAATAAAGCCCATTAAAGGGACAAGTGCTTCTTTAAAAAACAAAAAGTGATGTTATATTATGTTACGTTATGTGTAGTTGGACAGCGCAGAACTCCCTCGGGAGAGTAATAGCAGTGGCAGAGCTGGCCATGTCTGGGGCCTAGCCGAAGAGCCATGTGTTCAGTTTCTTGGGAAAATAAAATGCTGAGGAGGCGCCTCTAATGTGTAGGGGCAAATCGTTCAAAGAGTTGGAAGTGAAGTAGAGGGCATGCCGGTTCGTTCAGGTTCTGTGTTTGCGGGGATGTTTTTTATTTTTTTTATGGAGTTTATACCTTCAGAACCAAATAAACTCAATACAGTGCAAAGCATATGAGACCCCTCATGTACCCATCTCTCAGGAGTATTACTTACACAGACAAAAAGATATATATCAGCAGTGACTGATCTAGCAGAGCATCACAGTGGTCCTCAACGCATAGTTTTACCATAATGAAACCAATTTATAAACAAGCGATACATACCAGAATTTCAATATAAGCATAGCTGGTAGCCATCATCATTATATACATAACTGGACCCCGTTTGGTAATCCCATGCCGTCTCATCGGAAGGTGCACCCTCGTCCCTACATGCCAAGCACATGTGTTGTTCCTCTGCCTCTCCCCACTCCAAGATATCCAGTATTCCACTGATGTACTCCTAGAGCTCATCCAGCCCATGGCCACCCTGCATTTAGCCAACATTAGAGCCAGTTGTGCCACATTGTATGGAATGTTTCACCCCCTGGGCTGCGCCGCCACCACCCCCAGTAGGCATGTCAGTGGCATAAATGCTATGCCCGTAACCTTCGCAACCACTTCCTGCCAGAAACGCTGCAGGATTTAATGTAACATGGGCCCTAATATATAGTGCAATGTGTTGGGTTTATGTCAGTATGATTCTGTACAATTATTTAGTTTCGTAAGGACGCAAGTAGATAACTTGGTGTCCGTAGGATGTACCACAGTATTGGGGGGTCAGTGTCACAAGAAAGCCTGTTGGATATGTTACATTGACAGGTCTTAACTATACCAATATCGATATCGACACCAACCCCTAAAATAACTATTTATTACAGCAATGCGCATACACATTTGTGGAGAGCCCCTTTTGTTGTACATGATTCGAAGGGGCAGCAAGAGCAAAACTGTTCCCAGCCAGCACTACAACATAACTAGCGATTGCAAAACGTGTTTTCAGCCAGCCCTAAAATGTAAAAATGTAGTTTATCTTTAGGAAACATGCATATAATCACAGATGTTGAGAGAATCTAGAGAGGCTCCATATATGAGGTCTTCTTTTAAAAGGAACACCGGGAACAATTTCCCCTAGCGAGAGCATAGTAGAGAAAATGTTTACCTGTAAATAAGATTTTTCTTTTGAAGGTGACTGCCCCATCCATATGGTGTTCATTCCTATGAGGTGAGCAGGGATCTTCCCGTTATATTTAATATTGCTTAAGGGTGTTTGAAAGGTTGTTTGTGACTCCACAAAATGAAGACTTTAGATTTAGTTTCCACTTAACTGTTGACTTGCCAAGCCTGTGCTCTGGTTCTTGCTTTTTCATTAGTAGTACAGTTTGAAATTTCATTTAATTAAAACGAAACATACATTATAACCCAGTTTTCAGCCATATCAAGGGGGTTATTACAACTTTGGACGAGGTGTTAATCTGTCCCATAAGTGACGGTAAAGTGACGGATATACCACTCGTATTATGAGTTCATTATATCCTATGGACCGCGTAATACGGCTGGTGGTATATCTGTCACATTTGGGACGGATTAACACCTCCTCCAAAGTTGTAATAACCCCCCAAATTTGTCAAATTCAGCTCGGAGTCCCTAGATGCCCGACTTGTAAGTGTGATTTGAACAAAGGCTAGAGTTAGGTTTTAGACCTGGCCTAGCTTTAGCTGTCTTGCCAACCCCATGTCTTCCAAAAAATACACAAAATGTATACATATGTAGGGGCTCCCAAGCAACCATTCTTTCACCATTGATCTGCTGATGTGTCACTCAAGTTATACGCCATCCACTGGATGCTTTCAATTTGAGTGACAAAAGCAAAAAGAACATATGATGGGCAGAATGCTGAACAATGCAAACATTCACCCCCAGTCACAAGGATTTGGGGTTAATCCTTTGTTTTTTGCCCAACACGCCACCCCACTTGGGACCCAGCCATATGCGAATCAGTCTTGACACTGTTCCCCATGGGAACAGTCCAGCCCGAACTACCAAGCCAGGTCCTCCCTGGACTGGAGACAAGCATCCTGAGACCAGTTTCAGGGTATCACACGTCATATGACAGGTTAGTTTGAATCCAGTGGCGCAATGAGTATGGGACCCACGTCTGGGCATAGCCTTCCCACTTAGGGCAACAAAAGCAAAAAGAACAGATGATGGACGGAATGCTGAACGATGCAAACATTCACCACCTGTCACAAGGATCTGAGTCGAATCCATTGTTTTTTTTTGCCCAACACGCCAACCCAGTTTGGACCCAGCCATATGCAAATCAGTCTTGACCCTGTTCCCCATGGGAACAGTCCAGCCCAAATTTGAGTGACTGTATTTTCCCTTGCACATGCATGCATGTATACACCTAAAAAATAGTTCCCCAATACCCAAAATTGTTAGACACTTGCACTTTCCAATGACTGCTAGTCACGATGTATAGTAGGGTTACAGCAGCTATTTTCTTAACTTTCAAGACATTTATTGTAAATTACAATGTTCATTCCTCACTGGTTAAAATTGCATGTCCTCAGCTTGATGCAGGTCACTTTTCACAAGGCTGCAGTAACAATGGATTTTTGCATTTGACTTTTAACCCCTTTGCTGCCAGGCCTTTTCCCCTCCTGTGCCGAGCTTTTTTTTGGGGCTATTTGGGGCAGTTTGCGCTTAGGCCCTCATAACTGTTTGTTCGCATAAGCTACCCACGCCAAATTTGCATCCTTTTTTTCCAACATCCTAGGGATTCTAGAGGTTCCCAGACTTTGTAGGTTTCCCTGAAGGAGACCAAGAAATTAGCCAAAATACAGCAACATTTTTTTTTTTTTTTTAAAATAAGAAAAAAGAGCTGCAGAAGAAGGCTCGTGGTTTCTTCCCTGAAAATGGCATCAACAAAGGGTTTGCGGTGCTAAAATCACCATCTTCCCAGCTTTTAGGTACAGGCAGACTTGAATTAGAAAACCCAATTTTTCAACATAATTCTGGCATTTTACTGGGCTATACCCCATTTTTACTATTTTTTGTGCTTTCAGCCTCCTTCCACTTAGTGACTGAAATGGGCGAGAAACCAATGCTGGATCCCAGAAAGCTAAACGTTTCTGAAAAGGAGACAACATTCTGAATTCAGCAAGGGGTCATTTGTGTAGATCCTACAAGTGTTTCCTACAGAAAATAACAGCTGAAATAAAAGAATATTGAAATTGAGGTGAAAAAAACAGCCCTAGGTATCCAGAGCCAATAAATGAGCTGCACCTTGCAATGGGTTTTCATTCTATATCTGGTATACAGCAATTCATTTGCTGAAATACAAAAAGTGAAAAACAGATATCAAGAAAACCTTTGTATTTCCCAAATGGGCACAAGATAAGGTGATGAGAAGCAGTGGTTATGTGCACATCTCTGAATTCCACGGTGCCCATACTAGCATGTGAATTACAGGGCATTTCTCAAATAGACATCTTTTTTACACACTGTCTTGCATTTGGAAGGAAACAATGTAGAGAAAGACAAGGGGCAATAACACTTGTTTTGCCATTCTGTGTTCCCCCAAGTCTCCCGATAAAAATGGTACCTCACTCGCGTGGGTAGGCCTAGCGCCCGCGACAGGAAGAGCCCTAAAACACAACGTGGACACATCACATTTTCACAAAGAAAACAGAGCTGTTTTTTGCAAAGTGCCTAGCTGTGGATTTTGGCCTCTAGCTCAGCCGGCACCTAGGGAAACCTAGCAAACTGCGTAGTTTTGAAAACTAGACACCTAGGGGAATCCAAGATGGGGTGACTTGTGGGGCTCTGACCAGGTTCTGTTACCCAGAATCCTTTGTAAACCTCAAAATGTGGCCAAAAAAACCCCCTTTTTCCTCTCATTTCGGTGACAGAAAGTTCTGGAATCAGAGAGGAGCCACAAATTTCCTACCACCCAGCGTTCTCCCAGGTCTCCCGATAAAAATGGTACCTCACTTTTGTGGGTAGGCCTACTGCCCACAACAGGAAATGCCCCAAAACACTATCTGGACACATTAAAATTATCAAATACAAAACTACCTGTTTTTGCGGGGAGGGCACTTGCGTTTTTGGTCCTGGGCTCAGCAGCCTTCTAGGGAAACCTATCAAACCCAGACATCTCTGAATACTAGACACCCGAGGGAGTCCAGTGAGGTGTGACTTGCATGGATCTCCCAATGTTTTCTTACCCAGAATCCTCAGCAAACCAACCTAACATTTAGCTCAAAGATATCACATTTTTCCCACATTTCTATGTGGGATCACCTCACTGGGACAAATGTCATATCACCCAATGTTCCCCTCAGTCTCCAGGTAAAAATGATACCTCATTTGTGTAGGTGGGCCAAGTGCTTGTGAAAGAGAAGAGCCAAAAACATGTCGATATTTCAAGGGGGATGGGGGAGGGGGACCAAAGGGGGTCCAAAAGGACAGTTTGCAAAAAAAAATTTTTAGGCAGACAAATGCTGCAGAATTTTTATCGGTATAGATGAGACAGTGCTGGGTGGCACGAATTTTGTGGATTCCTGCAGATTCTGGAAGGTTCCATCACAAAAACGTGGGAAAAATGTGTGATTTCCAGTAAAGTTGGAGGTTTGCAGAGCATTGTGGGTACAAAAATGGTGCGGGGTGCATGTGAAACACACCACCCTGGAATCATCCAGATGTTTCATTTTCAGATGTGTGTAGGTCTTGTGGATTTTTATACATGGCAGCATCCCAAAGTCCATAAAGTGCAGCCCTCACCATTCCAAGTGGGACGATTTTGAGAGTTAGCCAAGCTCTCATGGCCCAAATGTGAAACCAAAACCCAAAAATAATCAAATGTCTTCTTGCTTGCTGTGGGATAAGATGGTTTAGAGTGTGGGGGCGAGCTGAAAGACTGTTACCCCTTTCAGTTGGGGTGGGGGCATAACCAGGCCCATACTGGTTGGTAGCCACCACCCCAATATATATATATATATATTTTTTTTTTTTAATTCCCTGGCATCTAGTAGACTTTCTGCCTCCCCGGGGGGTGGATCAGGGGTAATCGGCCCATCTGCCCACTGGTGGGCAGAACAACTTTGGCCCCATTTATTTGGGGTGGGGGTATGGCCATACCCCCACCCTCTTATTCTGGAAAAAAACTTCCCTGGTCTCTGGTGGGCTTTCTGCCCCCCCTTGGGGGCAGATGGGCCTTCCAAAAATAGGCTGCAGATATGGCCAACAGTAATGTGCCCCCCGTGGGGAGCGACCCTTACCCAATGGGCTGCCCCCTAAAGAAAACACATGCATACACACACCAATCCCTGGTGCCTACGTGGTTTCTGCCCCCCTTGGGGGCAGATTGGCCTAACAAAAATCTGCCAATCTGCCCTCAAGGGAGGCAGAAATGGTCTAAATACAATTTTCCCCTCAGGGGTGCAACCCTTCCCTAAGGGGTTGCTCCCTACGGCTAAAAAATAAAACCCCAAAACAAAAAACTATTTATTTTATCCCCGGTGCCTAAAGGTTTCTGACACCCCTGGGGGCAGATTGGCCTAATAACAATAGGGGGTCGCTCCCCCTTGCGTGAAATTGGCGCAAAAAAAAAAAAAAGATGCCGGGTGCCCAGTGGTTTCTACCCGCCTTGGGGCAGATTGGCCTAACAAAAACGACCGATGGTGGCAGAAATGGTCTAAATACAATTTGCCCCCCAGGGGAGCGACCCTTGCCTAAGGGGTCACTCCCTACCTCTAAAAAACTAAAATAAAACCCTAAAACAATGCATCCCTGGTGCCTAGAGGTTGCTGCCCCTCGGGAGCAGATCGGCCAAATAACAATAGGCCGATCTGGCCCCAGGGGTGAGCAGAAATGGCCTAAAATAAATCCCCCCCACCCCCAATACTCCACCCTTACCTAAGTGGTCGCTCCACTTGTGTGAAATTGGCGCAAAAAAAAGATGCCCGGTGCCTAGTGGTTTCTACCCTCCTTGGGGACACATTGGCCTAACAAAAATCAGCCGATCTGCCCCCAAGGTGGGCAGAAATGGTCTAAATACCCCAGGGGAGCGACCCTTTCCTAAGGGGTCGCTCCCCACCTCTAAAAAACAAAACAAAAACAAACCAAAAAATATCCCTGGCGCCTAGAGGTTTCTGGCCCCCCCGTGGGCAGATCAGCCTAATAACAATAGGCCGATCTGTCCCCAGGGGTGCAGAAATGGCCTAAAATAAATTTGCCCCCCAGGGATTGAACCTTGCCTAAGGGGTCACTCCCCTTCCGCAAATTCGCCATAAAAAAATTTAAAAAACTCCCTCGTGTCTAGTGGTTTCTGCCCTTGGGGGCAGACTGGCCTCATAAAAATAGGCCAATCTGCTCCCAAGTGGGGCAGAAACGGCCTAAATATAATTTGCCCCCTAGGGAGCGACCCTTGCCTAAAGGGTCGCTCCTCAACTCTAAAATAACAAAAAAACAAACAAACAAAAAAAAGTGATCCCTGGCGCCTAGTGGTTTCTGTTTCCCCCCCGTGGGCAAATCAGCCTAACAACAATAGGCCGATCTGCCCCCCCCCCCCCCGGGGGGGGGGGCAGGGGTTGGGGCAAAAAAGGCCTTGAAAAATATTGCCCCCCTGGGGAGCAACCCTTTCCCAAGGGGTCGCTGCCCTCATGCCAGTTTCAAATGAAAAATAAATCCCTGGTGTCTAAAAGGCATTTCAAAAGCCGGATCGCTTTATTATCCGGCTTTTAAAATGCTCTGAGAAACTTCAAAGGGAAGGAAATTTCTTTCCTTCCCTTTGAAGCCTCTCAGGCCCCTATCACATGATCGGAACAGAAATGATTTGCATTCGTCTTCCGATGGGGAAAGTGGCCTCTGATGAGCTCAGCGTGCGAATGCTCGCCGGCTTCATCAGACGTTACTGGGGGGGTCAGGGGGATCAGGGGTGGGAGGGGAAGGGCTTCCCCTTCCATCCCTGCCTTGGGGGGGGGGGCGGGAGGGAAGCCCATAGAGGGAGCGCTAGCGCTCCCTCTGAGCTCAGTGCTGAGGACATAATGGTTACGTCCTCGGCACATGAGCACTGTGCCGGTGGACGTAACCATTACGTCCCCGGCGCAGAAGGGGTTAAAGGAACACCTAGTAAAGGCTTGTTGAACTGCAGCTTAATTAAATAAATGCTTTTGCATTAGATTTGTGATGTACTATCAATGTTTTTGCATTTCATATGTGGGGGACACCTAGTAATGACTAATGGAACTGCAGTTTTGTGAAATTGCTAGACAATTGCACTTTCCTATGACTGCTAGTCCCTAGGTATAGTAAGGTTACAGCAACTATTTTCATAATTGTCAAGACATTTATTGTAAATTATAGTGTTCATTCCTCATTATAAACAACCTCAAATATGAATTAGAAAACAAACACAATGGCAAAAGTGTGTATGCAAATTTATATACTAATGCCACACCCCCTCAGGTTGGTGCAGGTCATTCTTCACAAGGCTGTGCAAGAATTGTGACAAGTCATCAGGCCCAGCTCTCTCACCCTTCATACTAGAACTTTCAGTTGTTTTACAATATTAGTAACACTAGTGGTATTAACATAAAATGTGAACTGCATTAATATTTTTGCTTTATGTTGTTTCTTCCCTCCAGCTATACTATAGACTCAGAACTTTTGCAGAGCTTATAAAAACCTTGAACATTAGGATCTCCAATACATTATAATCTTGCGGTAATAGCAGTGTGAATGCTTGAAAATGATTGCCTTTGAACTTAAATTTGAAGCATTGTTGTATGCAAAATTCCCATGTGACTAGGAGATTTCCTAAAACCTCCGCCCTTCCTCTTTCCTTCTTCTATTTTACTCTTTCTCTCCTCCTTTTTCCTCTCTTGTTTTCCTTTATCACAATTTTTGGTTATTCTTTTCTTTCTTACTACTTTTCCCTACATTATTATCAACATTTAATTCTACTATGTCAGCACGGTTTGATGGGCCAACTATGGCCCTCATTACAACTTTTGCAAGCGAGTTGTAACTGCTGCGCGGCCGCACTCCTGCGGTGGCCATTTTGACAGCGGAAACAGAGTTTCTGCCCACCGGCCCAGCGGGGATGATGACCGCAACATGGGAGCCGGCTCCAGATGGAGCTGGCGGTGTTGCAGCGGTGCGACGGGTGCAGTTGCACCTGTCGCGCTTTTCACTGTCTGCTTTGCAGACAGTGAAAAGCTTCATGGTGTTGTGCCAGGGGGCCCTGCGACTCCCCTTCCCGCCAGCCTTTTCATGGCGGTTCCTACCGCCATGAAAGGGCTGGCGGAAAGGGGGGCTGCGTGGCGGAAAACCGACTGGACCTGCGTGGCGGAAAACCACCGGTCCCGGCGGTGCGACAGCGGCGCTTCCGCTGCGGTTGTAATTCCCAAGATTGCACTGCCAGCCTGTTGGCGGTGCAATCGACAAAACAGCCCTGGTGGTCTTTGACCACCAGGGTTGTAATGAGGGCCTATATGTTCAAAAATACCCTCTTTCAATGAACCTTTCTACAGTAGGATTTTTCAAGTGCACTTTCACCCTTGATTCAATCTTGCTCTGCACATTAGTCATGAGTGGTGATAAGACAGGGTTTGAAAATATACCTCTATTACAAATTGTTACTATTTGTATTTTCAGCTTTGAGAAAGGCCCAGCCTAACAGGATTTGTAATGGGCTGTATTAATTTGATATGAATAACACGCAGACAGTTCTGCAAATACCGTGGAAATAGATAAAAGAAGCTTGGAAATACTAACACTGATCCATCAGGGTATTTCTTTTTGATGCATCTGGGGCATAAAAAAATCAAACAAGAAAATACCATTAGGAGATTCAGTACACTTCATTTCTGATGGATACAACTACCTGGGGATTCCTCACCTTATGAATTCTCCCTGTGTACCAGCATTCAACGCAAATTTTCTTCCTAGCTTCTCACTTCGAGGACGTCACAATTGCACGGCTCCGCACGCGACTCCGTCTGACGTCATCAGCGCCATAAGAAGTCCTCGCCGGTGTGCTGACGACAGTTAACTTTTTTCTGCACCTTCGACGCTAATGTTTTTTTTCCTACCTCTTGGCAATTACTGTTTCAAGGGAATTGTTGTAGAGCGCTACAATGTCTCCACTGAAAAAATTGGGATTTAAGCCTTGTAGCGAGTGCGAGGGTCACATGTTGGTGACGTATCCGCATGAAAATTGCCTGTGGTGCCTGAGCTCGTATCATGACGTGGAGGGGTGCGTGTCCTGCCAGCTGATGAACCCAAAGGCCTTGAAAGAGAAAGAGAGGCTAAGCTTTTCTTGGCAAAAGCTAAGAAGGAGCAGAGAGGTCACAGAAGATCAAAGGAAAAGGACACTTTGTCGCATAGATCCTTGAGGTCACATAAAAAGCGATGCCGGCATGAATCTCGATGTCATTCGTCCAGAGATCGGTCTCGGTCTCCTCCGAGATGGAGGGACACTGCGTGGGAGATCAGCCCTACAGTGTCTCCTCAGCCCAAGAGTCCACAGGCTTCTATGGTGCCGATTTTAATTGAGATCTCCAAGTTCCCGGCAAGCCCAGTAGCTAATTTTTCTCCTGCATCCACTCATGATCAAGAGTCGGGTGTGCAAGCATCGGAGCCAGTCCAGCAACCTCAGGAGGAGCAAGGGGTTCCTGCCTTCTCGGCTCCGAGAGCAGATCCATCAGCGTTCCTCGATGCTATGTTTAGCATATTTAACAGAACTATGGCCCAATCAGGTGCACCTGCTGGTCCCACAGGTCCATTGGCATTCATGCTGGGGTCACCGGCGCCGTTTGTACCCTTTCTTCCATATGAAGATACTGGTTCGGCGCTGATGACTTCGCCACTTCTACCCCGAATGATGGTGCCAGCGGTGCCGACGGAGTCGATATCGGAGCCAAATGTATCCCGATTGGCACACAGTGTGGATTTGCCTCCCTCTCCTTTCTACTTTGAAACTGTTGTCGTTGACGTTGGTTAACTCTCCGTCAATGCCACGTTTGGAGTCCAGGCTGAGGTAAAGAAGGAGGGCCTTGAGACTCTTGGAGGAGCAAGAGTATCAAGAACAACTATTGGAGGAAGGGGAAATTCCAGAGCCTGTAGGTGAATTCCAGGGCCTAGGCTCAGCTAGTGGTTTGGATGTGTCCCCTGAGTGGGAATTGTTATTGCCTGGAGGTGAACTCACAGAGGAGGCAGCTTCTTACCACAGTGTGGTAAGAAAGGATGCTGAATTTCTGGACTTACCACTACCAGCATCGAAGCCGAAAACAACCATTTTAACGGAGGTGTTGCATCCATCGACTATGTCTTCTGAACCTCTCCTCCCTTTCAATGATGCCCTCACTGAGCCCTTACTGAGCCCATTTTAGAAATTTGGAGTAAGCCTGTCATGACACTGGCAGTTTCCAAGAGTGTGGCTAGGAGGTACAGAGTTTCTCCAGTAGATGCTCAGTTGCTATCACAGCATCCCATGACTGAGAGCTTGGTGGTGCAAGCCTCTTGTTCTGCACGTTTGGCTCCTGGTTCGTTCCCTACGACTCCATCTGATAGGGAGTCTAAACGTATGGAGGCAGTATGGCCTTAAAGTCTCTGAATGCTACATATGTGCTGGGGAGGTATATCTATGGCCTAATGGACACGGCAGGAGCAGTTGTACCAAATTTGCCTCAGGATGTGCAGAGGCAGTTTAATGAACTCCTGCTGGACAGTCAAGCGGCAGCAAAGCAGGTCATTCAATCTGGTTCTGACACTGCAGACTCGGTTGCCAGGGCTACGGGCACTTCTGTAGCAACCAGGAGGCATGCGTGGCTCAGAGGTTCTGGTTTCTCCTCTGATGTTCAGGCTATGCTGTTGGACCTTCCTTTTGATGGCGAGAAGTTGTTTCGGACTAAAGCAGACTCAGCTTTGGAACGATTTAAAGAAAGCAGGGCTATTGCAAAATCTTTGGGCCTCCAAGCATCATCGTCTGCACCCTTTAGGTTTTTTCAGAGATTAAGTGGATTTGGCTATGGTTCCTCATTTCCTGGAAGGCTACATTCCAAAGTCCCGCAGCCTACTAACCCTCTCTATAGGTCTTTTAGGGGCCATGAGAGGATTAGAATGCGAGGAGCCACACAGCAACCTTCCACTTAATCGTCTTCCTTTGGGAGAGCCCATCAAAGAAAGCAGCCCTAGTTTTCTCCCTGTATTCCAGCATGTTTTACTCTGGGGGGGAAGGCTGTTAAATTTTCTCCACAAGCGGGATTTAATTACATCAGACTCTTGGGTGCTGAGTATAGAGGGAAAAGGTTATGCCCTTCCTTTTTGAAAGTTTCCCCCTCCCTGCCTCCCTTCCCTGTCATTCATTTTACATGGAAGAGCATCTCCTGCTGCTTCAGCAGGAGGTGCATGCCCTTTTGTTAAAAGGTGCAGTGGAGTTGGTTCCATAGCAGGAAAATGGTCAGGAATGTTATTCAAGGTATTTCCTGATTCCCAAGAAGGATGGTCGATTGAGACCTCTCCTGGATCTGAGGATTTTGAATTGGTTCCTCAAACAGGAGAAGTTCAAAATGCTGACCCTAGCACTGGTGCTTCCTTCATTGAACAAGGAAGACTGGATGGTGTCTATAGGCTTACAGGATGATTATTTTCATACCCCTATTCTGAAGTCGCATAGGAAGTATCTCCGGTTCATGGTAGGGTTGTTCCTTTTCGTCTTACTTCCGCACTTCGAGTCTTCACGAAGGTGATGGCAGTGGTGGCAGCAGACCTCAGAAGGAAGGGAATAACTGTATTCCCTTACCTGGACGAATGGCTAATCAAAGCCGGGTCCCCAGAGCTTGTGCTGCATCACTTGCAGGTGACAACCCAGTTGTTGTTTAACCTGGGCCTTACGGTAACCATGCCCAAGTCTCACCTGGAGCCCTCTCAATGCTTCCTGTTCATAGGGGCAGTACTGGAAACAACATTGAATCGGGCCTCCCCTCCCCACAGAGGATTCAGGACATTCAGGAGATTATTCCAATGTTTAAAAAGGGTGCAGCTGTTCCAGTCCTCAAGGTTCTACGTCTGCTCGCTTCCTGCATTCTGTTGGTCACTCATGCACGTTGGTACATGAGTGCTCTCCGCAAGCAGTGGTTTCAACACAAAGGGGATCTCGAGGAGTCGACAACGATCTCCAGAGACGCTGCAGTGGATCTATGAAGGTAGGCTGTGGACGGCGACCTTTCCCAAGGAAGACCGTTTGTCTACCACCTCCGGTGAACACAGTCATAACGCATGCTTCCACTCTCGGGTGGGGAGCTCATCTGGGGGACCTGGCGATTGGTCGCCAGTAGAACAGATGTTTCACATCAATCTGTTAGAATTGCGGGCGATACGTCTGGCTCTCAAGGCCTTCCTCCCGTCCATTCGCGGTCAGTCAGTTCAAGTCTTGACGGACAACACTACCGCGATGTAGTACAGCAACAAGCAGGGAGGAGTAGGGTTGAACCTTCTCTGCAGAGAGGCTCTGCAGCTCTGGTCCTGGGCACAGGACCATCAGATTTGCATAGCGCAAACCTTCTGGCCATAGTTCTCCACGTACGTGCAGACAGTCTCAGTCAGCACTTCTCGACCGATCACATCTCCATCCGGACGTGGTTCTTCACATCTTCCGGAAGTGGAGAGTTCCTCAGATAGACCAGTTTGCCACTCAAGAGAACACACACTTCTGGCGTTCTGCAGCCTCCAGTACCCGGTGGGTTGGGTGTTGAGGGACGTGTTTCAACTGTCTTGGTGCGACCAACTGCCTTACACGTTTACTCCCATGCCCTTGATTCCTCGGGTTCTGAGGAAGATTTGCCAAGATTGGGCTCAAGTCATTTTAATAGCCCTGGATCGACCAAGAAGGTTGTGGTACACAGACCTTCTTCAACTCTCACTGTGCCTTCCACTCTGTCTACCTCACAGGGTAGACCTCCTCTCGCAGTCGCAGAGGCAGGTTCTACACCCCCACCTCCAGAGCCTGCACCTACATTCCTGGAGATTGAACGGGGCAATCTGAGTTCCTTTTCTCCCCCTCCAGAAGTGGTGGATGTTATCTTATCGGCCAGGCGACACTCCACCAAGGCTGTCTATGCCGGCAGATGGGAAAAATTTGTTACTTGGTATAGTGAGAGTCAAATTGATCCCTTAAAAGCCCATTTATCTGATATTTTGCTTCTTGCCCTTTCCTTGGTACAGAAGGGTTGTGCAGTTGCCGCAGTGAAATCCTATTTGTCAGCGCTGTCAGCCTTTCTTTGCATTCCTGATCAGCCTTCCTGTTCCTTAAAGGCTTAACTAACAAGTTTCCTCCCACTCCTTTTGTAATGCCTCAGTGAGATTTGAATTTAGTTCTGACTTTTTTAATGGGTTCACAGTTTGAGCCTTAGACTCGGAAGTTAGGAGGGATGGCCATTTTGCACGTTCTGTTTTGCAGAACTTCTTGGTTTGACCAGTCGGGCACCCAACTCCGAGTGCGGACTGCTTTGGGATTCTATTCATAAGGTGAGGAATCCACAGGTAATGTATCCATCAGAAGAACAAGTTACTTACCTTTGATAACGCTTTATCTGGTGGATACGGTAGCTAATTGTGGATTCCTCACAGTCCCTCCCGCCTCCCCGTTGCCTGTCTGGTCATACCAAGACTTTGTTTATTTTATGTATTTTTGTTTTTTTATAGAAACAGATATTGTGATTTGTGTGAATGTGTGTGTGGATGTGTGTGTATATATATATATATATATATATATATATATGTATATATATGTATATATATATATCATTTTTTTGTTTTTTTTGTTGGATGGGCACATGTTGTGCTTGTGAGAACAGTATTCACCTGTTCGCCTCAAAGGCAGGTAAAAAATGGTGAAACTGATGTCGACACGCCGGCGAGGACTTCCTATGGCTCTGATGACATCAGGCGGAGTCGTGTGCGGAGCCATGCAATTGTGATGTCCTCGTCGACATGAGGAGCTAGAAAGAAAATTTCAGTCGAAATTCATCTCAGAGAATTTAATTTTGGGAGAATTCATAAGGTGAGGAATCCACAGTTAGCTACTGTATCCACCAGAACAGGCGTTAAGGAAGGTAAGTAACTTGTTCTTTCGAGAAAACTTGACACCCACCATAAATACACATTCTTCATAAGGTTGCAGTAACACCATTCTCCTGACTAATAGAACTGCAGATTCATATAATAATTTCAGTGCTTTTGCATTTGACTTCTGACGGACACCTTATAACCACTAGTGGGACTGCAGCTTCAAATAAGAATTTCAGAGATTTTGCATTTGACTTTTAGAGTAACATCTACTAAAGACCCCTGGAACTGCAGCTTATTAAATCTTTTTACTGCTTTTGCATTTACTCTCTGGAATTGCATTTGAAAGACTATAGGGACACCTAGTAACAGCTAATGAAGCTGCAGCTTAGGTAGTGGTAGGCGGATGCACTTCTCAATGACTGTTAGTCCCTCTGTATAGTAGGGTTACATCAACTACTGTCATAACTTTCAAGATATTTATTGTAAATACAATTTTTCATTACTGACAATACACTAGCTCAAATAATTAATCTGTAGAAAACAAGCAAATTTCAAGCGTGTGTATGCACATTTATACAAGATACCCACACCCCATCAGATTGGTGCATGCCATTCTTCACAAGGCTTCAGTATTGTCATTCTCCCCCAGAGGAAGCTTTAGGACGCTTAGGGGGTCATTACGAGTTTGGCGGTCCCAGGAATCATGAGCATGGTGGTCTTCCCTACAGAACACAGCCAAACAACTGCCAGTGCGGACATGCTGCCACGGACGGCGGTAAGCACCTTCAGGCCAGCGGGGACCATGTTTCTGCCAGACATATTACAAGGCTGCACACTGCCAAGGCGGTTGCACCAACACGAAAACCCTGGCAGAAACCAACTCTCAGGATAGGAGTCACTCACGTTCAGGAACACATACCTGGCTGGAGCCGCCATGAAACATGAACTGGACGTCC
Organism: Pleurodeles waltl; assembly: GCF_031143425.1. NCBI lineage: Eukaryota > Metazoa > Chordata > Amphibia > Caudata > Salamandridae > Pleurodeles > Pleurodeles waltl. Next base: position 467,657,920 of record NC_090445.1, read on the forward strand.
TCCCACTGCTCCTGCTCGTACAACAACTCCATAACCAGCAACAAAGACAATAACTGTGAGTACACACACCTACCTCACACTGGAGGGTAAACCCAAACCACACACACAACATACGCATCCGGGACGACAGGCAAAACACACCCGCGTAACCACACACCAACATACACACATGCACACCCATACTACACACACCACGGCCAACACACACGTGCCATACACGCCAGCCCGCGCACACACAGCCCCGCTACTGTCTCACACAACCATACACAACAGCACCGATACACACAACTACACACACACTACGCCAAGCAATGTCATTACACACCTCCACATGACTACCCATACTGATAACAACACCAGACAACAATGTAACACATTCACACTGGCAAACAACAAAGCAGACTTCTCAACACACTAACACCACATACAACGCATATGACATGGGCCTTCACCACACACATGGACACGCACACAACAACCACATAAGGGTACACGACACCGTCATTACACATCTCTACAAAAACAATACACAATTCAGTTACACACACGCATTTAACAACACAATCATATCTTACACACATTACACAGCAATGACATTGAGACAAATGGCAGGGCCACACCTACACATTCAGTCCAGGCACAACAGCTGGTACAACCAACACACACACACACACATCACACACGCATAAACCAAAGTCCACAAACACCAAACTGCCATGTAGAAAGAAAGGCAGGACAAGTATGTAAACATCGAATCCAACAACATGTTGTTCCAGATGTATTAATAAATAAGTAAATATGAAATAAAACTGTGTGTAAATAAAAGGCCAACGCCAGTCCGAAGTGCCAAAGGCACAAATGGCACCTAATGCAGCCTCAATTTGACTCCTGACTGCAAAGTGACCTCCATATGGAAGGGACATCAACGGGGCACGTAGGCATCCCAAGGATAATAGGGGCTGGGTGGAGGGGGGAGTTGGGCTGGGGGTAAGGTCCTTGTGCCTCGGTTTGGGAGGGGGGGTCCTTGTGCTTGGGTTTATGGGGAGGTCCTTCTGCCTGGGTTTGTGAGCGGTAGGCAGGGGGAGGGGCAAGGGCACTAGCAGTGGGCCAGGGGTGGACTTGGAGGTAGAAGGGCTGGACTTGGGGAGGGAGGACGAATACTTGGGGGTATCACTGGGTGGGAGAGGAGTAGGGAACAAGGAAAACTCAGAGAGGATATTATTTTTTTGACACACGGGGTGGTCATGGCAAAAGGGTTTGGGAGTGGAGAGAGAGGGAGTGGTAGTATGATGTGTCGGTTTGAATGTTTTGGGTGCAAGTGCGTGCATGGAATGCTTGTTGGTGCTGGGTGTCTGTTGGGTGGGTGAGTGCGGGCTTTTAGGTGTCTTGGGAGGAGGGGGGAAGAGGTGCAGGTAGATGCCATGCTGAATGGTTGACTGTCTGTTGGGGTGGTGTCTGCAGGTATGGTACATGTGATGCATGTGGGGGTGTCGGTGGTTGTGGTGGGTGCGGATGTGGTGACTGTGGTGAATGTCTGAGGGTCTGATATTGTGGTGACTGTGGGTAAGACAGGTGTTGTGGCTGGATCCCTGAATGATGGTTTGGTGGCTGCAGGTTTGTCAGGTGTAGTGTCTCTGAAGGGGGGTGGTGGTGGAGTCTGTGTAGGTAGTGGATATTGTTTGTGTGCATGCCCATGGTGGGTCTTGAGGTGCTTGTCAGTGGTAACCGTGTCTGTTGAGGTGGATGCATGCCTGTGTGTGTATGTGCTTTGGATTGGTTTGGGTAGAGGGGTTTGGGATTGGGAAGAGGTAGGTGGAGGGGGGGACAGTAGACAAAGGGACACTGGTTGCTGTCAGTGAGGAGGCCAGAGCCTAAAAGGATTCTGGAGGACAGCCAGGGCAACGTGAATGCCTTAGAGGAACGCATTGCTCTGTTGGACTTGAGCTGCCAGTCCCTGGATTGCATTCACAATGGTGTGCTGACATACAGAGATGGCCCTCTGGAGTTCAATAGCCTCCTCACTGAGGGCAGCAGGGCTGACTAGGGCGGGGCTAGAGGTGCCTGCGGCAAAGGAGATGCCCAACATCCTGGGTGAGCAGGCACGGGCAACTGGGTGGGGACCTACAAGGAGGGCGGTGGCAATAAGTGGGGTGGCGGACAGTGATGGTGCTGGGGTGGTCCCAGATGGGTTCCCACCTCCAGGGAGTGTCCACTGGAGGAGGATTCTGAAAGAGAGGTGGTAGATCCGGTTTCCCCCGTGATACTCCCCTCGCCCTCCATCCCACTGGGTCCCTCGGCCTGGCTGGTTCCAGCTTCCTGGATCCCGTGGGCTGCTGCTTCCCCATTTGCCTGTGCCCCTTCTCCTTTGCCTGACGATGCTGATGCACACACATAGAGAGAGAGAGTGAGAGGGAGGGAGAGACAGAGAGAGATATAGGGAAAAATGGGTTAACTCTCATACACACTGGTTAACAACCACATCTGTGACAATACTTATCCTGGCTAGGCCATTGCAGGTGCCATTATACATTACCTACATCATGTCACATGTCCCTACTAACCACACCTGTTTTGCAACCCTACTCCTACATCAATATCTAAGTAGGACAGCACAGCTGCAGTCATCCACATGATGACTATCAAAGCCATGTCTGCTGTCACAGCATGCCCTCAATGCACTATCTATAGTATCCCTGAATACATATCATGCCTCTCCATGCCCCTATCAGCCATTGGATGTCCAGCTGACTGAACAAAACATTACAGGCCACTACTGTAATAACACATGGTCAGACCATCCCCTGTGTAACATATCCATAACATTGAAGACCACTCCATTCACAGACCACACTGCGCCTGCCTGCCACATTACATGCCAGACCAAATACTCTGTACAGTGATGCTAATATGGAAATCAACACTTACTTGGCCATTACAAGTTAGACACCCAAACAGTTGACATCTGATGTGTAAAATGCGAGTCTGTGGTATAGTCATTAGAATAGTCTGACCCAATCATACAGCCAGATCAGCAGACACCAAACACATATATATCACAACTGATCATACTGCTAAGTGCATCTAAAAAGTCTGATATAGCACATATGACATATCCATACTCAATCACTGAATGCAGTGTCACAACAGATATACTTCAGGAACACACATATTACATCATGGTCCACTTACAATGCAAACACATGCAATCACACTGCGCAACATGACAACTCCACCCTCAAATTCCAATCCAGAAATGACAATAACTGTCACAGAGGTCAGACAACACACTTCTCAGAGGTTAATGTCAGGATGCATTAGGCACAAATGGACCAGCACCACTGCCTGTGCACCACTTACACATCCCACTACTACATGAACCAACCAGGGGAGACCAAATGCAATATTAGAATCACATCTAGATGCCATGTGACAAGCAATAGGCCAGCCTCTCCTAATCTGCCTCTTCAGCTTGGCCAAGGCAAGCAGAAAAGTCACAGCACATCAGATGTGCCCCCAACTTACCATTAGGAAATTATGTAGGCATTAACAATGTAGCACATCAATAGCTAGGCCATTGTCATCCATCCCATATACATAACATGCTGACATATTCGAGACCTGTGGAGGCACCTACCACCTCTAGTACCATTCCATTGGTTTAATTGTAACTTCCCCACAAGTATTGCACCTAGGAATGCATAGTGGCTGCAACCAGACCTCATCAATTGTACATGTATCAGTTTCACAGTTAGCCTAACTTAACATACCCTGCGGTCAGCAGTTCACCTATATATGACAATACAACTATCAAATCAATGATCCCTTTCCATGAAGGCCATTTCTTTAGTGGAACTTAGATGGCAGACCCACAATCAGTGTAAAACATTCCCAGTACATGATGTATTCAGTCCCTGTGAGAAAACTAAAGTCACACAGTAGCATATACAGGTATAAGACACAGATGGAAGTGGACTGACACCCCAGAGCCACTAATGCAGATGAATGGAGCTAGTGACTTGATGCTTAGGGTGATACTAATACAGACATCCTTTGCATAGGCAGGATGGTCTCACACATGTCAGTGTCATTTGAGCATCTCCACATTCCAGGCCCGAAGAGGTATTTTAATGGGAGATATACATCCATACAGTAAAGCATGCCAACACATCTACCATATATACTCAGCCAGGGTGCATAATACCCATTTCCAATAGTCAATACACAGGATGCCATTACAACAATGTCATTTTGCCTGCAGTGAGGCACAATATCCCTATTAAGCCCAGCTAAGTTCCAGGATCCAGTCTGTACTCACCCCCTTGTGGCTGCTGTGCTGCCCTCAAACGCTCATCCTCTTCAGGGTAAGCCACCGCCAAAATGCGGGCCACTAGGGGGGTCAGGATCCAACGGGCACCTCTCTTGTTGGGAGCACATCCCCAGCTGGGCCTCAGCAGTCTTACGGGCCCAGCGTCTCAGGTCCTCCCACCGCTTTTTGCAGTAGGTGCTCTGCCGGGTGTGGACCCCCAGAGTCCGTGCTTGCTTGGCGATGGCAAGCCAGATCCCTTTTGTCTGATGGACGTTCATCTGCATGGATGACACAGATAGAAAGGGAAAGTCAGGTACACATGCCCCATACAAACCGCATTAGACAATACACATCTGACTCACCAAGTGCCCACACATACCCTCCCTCTCAGCTCACACACCTCTACTTCATACCTCCTGCATCGATGTACTCCCTCCCCAGTACACTTACCCCATCACACACCATATCAAACATGACAATGGCCCAGACTCGTGGAGGCTTGCAAGAGTGTCAGGGGTGAATTGAGCAAAGCTGCTGAAAATTGCGGTCACGGCCGCCGCGTACAGGACTGTCACCGCCAGCGGTGATCACCATTGTCCCCAATACCCTCATAGGCAGAAGTGTTATCAAATGAGAGGTTGCACGTCGGTTTCAACCACCTACCGCCATGACTACATACGCCAGCGCACGTAGGTCACTTCCATCTGTCCTGTGCAGCAAGCCAGGCGGATGCCATATTGTGCACATATCATGCCTTGCAGTCCCTAAATAAGTGTGTCATACACATTTGTGTGCAAACTGTGGACTAGGCCTGTGTTGTGCCATCATAGTTCAGTCAATACATGTGACGAACATGTCACTGTAACGCTTCAGCTTGCCCATAATGGTATGTGTCAGTAGTGCGAGTCACGTCTACAGTGTTCGGTGTGTGTGATGATGAAATTTACTGCTTACATGTGTGAAGTACTCCTCACTCAGTACATTTTCTACTCTCCATCCTAGATACCCTGCCATGAGGAGATTGAGACATGTACCTGTGTACCGACCGATAGTTGACCTTGCAACCATGGAGGAGAGGCATGTCATCCAGATCTAGCATCTGGATCATCAGACCATCATGGATCAATGTGGCCAGTTGGAGCCTGATCTCTTACCTGCCATACGCAATTCCTATGTCATCTCTCCCACAGTACAAGTCCTGTCAGTGCTACACTTTTTTGCCACTGGGTCCTTTCAGAATAATGAGTTGGACAGCAGGGTGTCACAGCCCATGTTCAGTCTTGTGTTGAAGGATGTACTGTGTGGTTTATTGAAACATCTGGACAGTTACATCAGGTCCCCCTAACGTGGAGATTTGGCCTATGTGAAGGCAGACTTATATGATGTGGGACATAGATGACACCCATGTAGCCTTGGTCCCTCCCAGTGCCAATGAACAAGTGTACAGGAACAGGTAAAAAAACTACCACCCGTTCACTGTCCAGGTGGTGTGTCTGGCAGACCAGTACATCACACAGCCAAGTTCCAGGATCTGTGCATGACTCCTACATTATGAGGAACAGCAATGTCCCACACATGACGGCACAACTACACAGAGAGGGTACTTGGCTCATTGGTATGTATGCATTTGGATGTGTCTCTCTGTTATGTCACCTATCATCAGATTCTCCTAGGTGCCTGTACCTGCACTGGAACAGGTCCTACCTTTATGCATACAGGTGACTGGTATTCTAACCTTCCCTGGCTGTTGACACCAATGAGGTACTCTGCCACCGAAGGGGAACTCTGTTTCAATGAGGCCAACGGCAGGGCGAGGCATGCAATTGAAAGGACATTTGGCTTTCTGAAAGCCAGGTTCAGGTGCCTTGACGTGTCTGGATGTGCCCTCCTCTACACTTCCAAAAGGTATGCCAGGTCATAGTTGCCTGCTGGATGCTCCACAATCTTGCCCTGAGACGTCTGATAACATTGCTAGCTGATGATGAGGAAGCAGCTGGACCAGTTTCTGGTGACGCAGACATGGATAATGATGAAGAGGCAGATGAGGAAGGTGCAGCTGACTCTAGGACTGAGCTCATCAATCAGCACTTCCAGTGACATTCAAGTATGCTGATTGTGATAATGCAGATGATGTGTATCCACTTTGATTGCTGACAATGGACCTCCTGATTAATTTAATCAGTGGTGTGGTAATGTGACGCTATTCCTATGTGTGGGTTGGTGGAGGTGAGTGCTTGAATGTAAGGTGCTGAGTTTACATGTATCTTATCTAACGTGTACTCACTGCAGATTGCTAGTTTTCCATCTCCTATGGACATACCTGTGTTGAACTATGTGTCCTGCCTTTTCTAGTCCTCATGTTATTCCACTCACTGACTGTGTTCTGTAATTCAGTGCCTCTGGTACATATTGCTTGAGGCATGTACGCTCATTAGCTATTAAAAACTGCATACAGAATGTTTTTGTGCACATGACAGATGGCAGTTACAGTATATTGTCATTTATTTCCTGTGACTGGGGATGTAGAAATAAAATCTGTTCTGCCCTGCTTTGGTGGCTGTCTACATTGAGCTGGACAACTGTGTACTGCTTTGTGTGGCACCATGCCTTGTATCCTGATGTAACTCTGTGTTATGGTCTCTTTTGCAGGTTGGATGAGTGATTTCACTGTAGTGTGTGCCTGGACTAGTGACTTCCTTACATCTGCCCTGGGACATATCTGTTGTACTTTGTCTCCTGCAGAGGATGCCTCCTTCTGCAGTCCATTGCACTGCCTGTTGGTTTAGGGGGACAGAGCCACATCACATTTTGCTGACTAACAGTTGTAAATGTTCAAATAAAGACACATATCCAGTTGCAGTGACCAATAGTTTTTAATGGGCAAACAGGGGATATGTGAACAAACAATCTATGGTGCATATAGTGACAAATAGGTGATGACTGGGGTCATGGTAGTTGTAAACATCAGAGAAGGTGACACATCTGTAGGTAGCACTGGTCCAGTGTCCAAGGGCCATGGGAAAATGGAGTAATGTCATTGAACAGTCAACAAGATGTCTCAGTGGCACACACGGGAGAGACATCAGGAGAGTTTCACTTTTTGGCAGTGGGTTTTGTCTTGGTATCTGCGCCAGCTGGATGTCTGGATGGATGTCCATGTTTGTGGGAGGGTTCCTCAGCTACAGAGGGAGGGGTGCCAGAGGCCTGTTGTACCCCTGGCAGGGTCTCCATTCCACTACGTGCGGCAGATGTGGATGGCTCAGTTATGTGGATAGTGGAAGGGGCCTGCTGGTGGGTTGAGGAAGCACGCAGGGTGAAGTTGAGGTCCCTGAGCACCCCTGCAATGGAGGCCATGGAGGCATTGTGGGCCTGCCTCTGCTGTATGACCTCCTGGTGGTATTCCCTCTGCAGCCTTTGTTTTTCCCCCAACATGGTGATAATCTGGCCCATCCTGTCTTGGGATTGGTGGTATGCTCCCAGGACTTGGGAGATGGTTTCCTGGTCAGTTGAGTCCCTTGGGGGCCCCATCCTCTGGCCTACAGGTTCCCTCCCACGCCCCCTGTGCCCCTGACATGGGGTGCCCACTCCCACCAGGACCTTCATTGTCTTGGGTGTGAGGGGTCGATTCAGGTCCCTGGTAACTTTTGGATATTAGGTCCTGTGTGATGGTTCACATGGCAGGTGTGCCCTGTTTGCTTGTGGTAAATCAGGCTTGGTAGATGTGGGTGGGGATGGCTGTACATTCCAGCATGGGATCCAAGTGGGAGGAGAGTATGTGTGTATGCATGGTAACTTGACCTGTGTGTGCATTTGGTCCATGGAGTTTCCCTTCTTATTTTCTAGCCCATGCTCAGTCCATTTCAGGGTTGTAGATCTGGATAAGTGGCCATTTGGTTTGGTGCAGGGCTGTGGCTGTGGCTGTGTATGGCCTTGTTTGCCATTGTGTAGTGCCATTGCATTGCTGGCATTGCCATTTAGTGGTCCTCAGTTGAAGCATCCAGTTGGTGTAGCTAGTGCAATAGTCATACATGCAAGGGTTGTGCTGTGAAGTGAACATAGCAGGTTTTGCTGTAGATGGGCTAGTGCATTGTGGGAGTTGTAGTGATTGTTCTTGGCACTGCTATCTGTGCACTTGCCATGGACTGTGTGGGCATTGGGGCTGGGTGGTATTGTGGCATGCAGGAGATGGGCATTAGGTGGTAGGTGTAGTGGGAGATAGAGTAAGTTGGAGAGTGTTTGGGTGGTGAAGAAGCATGCTGGGCAGGATAAATTGTGTCAGGAAAGTGGTAGTTACTTAGCAGAGTCCAGTCGTCTGGGTATTCCAGTCAGGCCCTCTGGATTCAGTATGTCCAAGACCTTCTCCTCCCACAATGTGAACTCTGGGGGAGGATGTGGGGTCCCACCGTCAGTCTTCAGTGTCTTGATGTCATGGAACGCACATTCCCCCATAGGTCGTTCCACCTCTTCCTGATGTCCACCCTTGTGCATGGATGGTTGCCTACTGAGTTTGCCCTGTCGACAATTCTCTGCCTTAACTACATTTTCCTGGCAATGGAGGTTTGCTGGATCTGGGCTCCAAACAGTTATGGCTCTACCCTGACAATTTCATTGACCATGACCCTCAACTCATGATCTGTGAAGAATGGGTACTTTTGACAGGACATGGTGGTGGTGGTGGTTGTGTTGTGTTGTGTTGTGGGTGGGTGTTGTGTGTGTAAGAGTGCTTGGTGGGGTGGGGGGTTTTGTTGTGTGTGATGGTTGTTTTTGTTGTGTGTGATGGTTGTTTGTGTGTAGTCGTGATGTGTGTATTGTATTGTTCATGCAGTTGGGTGGTGTGTGCTGAGTGTGAAGTATATATGTGCCTATGGTGTACAAGTGCTAAATAGTTAGTTTGTGGGTCCTCGCTGTCTGTGAATGTAGTTTTGGTAACAAAAGGATTGTGGGTTGGGTTTTTATAGTGCAGTGATTAGGTGTGTATGTGTATCAGGTCTTGGGTATTTGAACTGTCAAATGTGGTGTGGTGTTTTGTCTGAAGTGACTGTTTGAACATGGTGGTTCGCTCCGCCAATGGTTTTCCTGCCCTCCAGTGTCCTGCCGCCTCAGATTTTTGGCTATACTTTGGCGGTCTTCAGTGTGTGACTCTTAAGATGGCGGTCAGATGACTGCCAACATGGCGGCCTTTTGGTGGCTACCACCGCAGCGATCTTCCGAAAAGATGAAAATGAGGCCCTTAGTCTCAACTAGTGGAACCGCAGGTTGATATAAGAATTTCAAAGCTTTTGCATTTGACTTGTGAGGGATGCCTTGTACGGACTAGTGGAACTACAGCTTCATTTAAAAACGTCAATGCTTTTGCATCCGATTTTATAGGGACACCTAGTAATGACTAATGGAACTGCAGGTTCATGTAAGAAATTCAGTGATTTTACATTTGACTTGTGAGTGACACCTAGTACTGACAAGTGGAATTGCATCTTCACTAGAGGCTATCAATGCTTTTGCATTTGACTTGTAAGGGACACCTAGTAATGACTAGTGGAACTGCAGCTTTGTGTAGGGATTTCAGTGTGTTTGCTTTTGAATTGTGGGAAACATCCTAGTAACCACTAGTGAAATAGCAACTTTCTTTAAGAATGTCAATGGTTTTGCATCTGAATCGATAGGGGCCCCTGTTCAAGACTAGTGGAACTGCAGCTTCATCTGGGAAGCTCAATACTTTTTGCGTTTGACTTGTGAGGGACACCCAGTAACAACTTGCGTAATTGCAACTTCACAAAAGAATATAAATGCTGCACCTTCATGAAAGAATATAAAAACTTTATTAGAGGAGCAGAAGTGAATATGTACATTTTAATGTTGAAGCCACACATCCTCAACTTTGTTAAGGACATTTAAAGCAGTTGGGTCTTAGTCAAGAGGTACATTTATAAATGTAAATTATTGCAGCATTGTGATAGACTTGTTAAGCAGTTGCTTCTGATTTGAGAAGCCATCTTGTGAAGTTCTGAAGGGCTGCAGTCTCATTAGAGACTTAACACTGTTCGTTTTTTTTATGACTCAGAAGGGAAACCTGGGACATCAAGCACTTGAAGTAGTTGTAGTTATGTGAAAGGTCAGACTGATTGGCCTTGTAAGTGCTTGTTTACTCTAGCTTTGGTTGGTTCACCTTGGAGATTTGATCTTCTGCTGTAATAATTGAATACCATTACATTTATGCTCCTTCATGTAATTCTAAGATTTATGCGCGTTGTTTGAAAACACTACAATAAATATTTGTATTTTTTAAACTATAATATCTTTGATTTCTAGGGAAGGATTGTGGTAATCCTGGAGAACTAATGGATGGAGGTGTAAATTTTGAATACGATGTTAATGGTGAGGTTGATACCAAATTTGGTTCAGCAGTATCATTCTTTTGCAACCCTGGGTGAGTAGCCAAAAACCCTATTGACTTTGTCTAGCAGTTTTCTTATGATGGCAGGAGAACAATAAAATAACTTACTGCTACATCTAGTCCATCTTCCCCTAGATTCATCAGATTACTAGGTTGTAGAAACACGTTAATGTTGATCAGAAAATAAATATGTGCTCACTCTGCCAGTGAATGACCTCACTGTATACAGTCTCTGCCTTCTAACCCTCCTTTTGCTGCAAGCTCCTCAGTACCCTTCACTGCCCATTGGGTGCAGGTCAGTTTTGCCCAACTCTAGCTTTTCATTAATTTGCCATCCGTTTTGTTTTTGAACATGGTAGCCTATCAATTAATCCTTGATGTGGGTTTTGCTAGGTGACTGTTGTATTGTTCTTAGCATTGTTTACTGGGCCTTTGAATCTAAGGGGCTTTTTTTAGGCCAAACACTGGGATTCGATTGAGGGCAGCTGTTTTTTCCTGCTTGGCCTGTCTGCCTTATGTTTGCTGCTGGGCCTTGAGCGTCACTCAAGGCACTATGCTACTTACTGGTTCTTGAACAAGGATATCTGTCAGATCAAAACATTTTACTCAATGCACTATACTTGGTTACTTTCCTGCCTTCTAGACATACCAGATGTGACATGGCATGGTGTGCAGCTTATGATGATGCAGCATGGATTGTGCACTTATTCAGCCATTAAGCTCCCTGTTTACCTAGTGCCTGTCATCAAGAGTTCTCCTTTCCCAAGAAACCTCTTTCGTGCTGCAATGTTTTATCCCCTTCCCCTTGCATGTCTTACTTTGAGGGAACCCACTGATGTCTGGAACTTAATTTGACCTTGCACGTTCCCTATTCTGTCATGTTCCTTGGCCTGTCTCGGGTGAGTTCTAAGATGGAAGGTGATTCATCCCCTTTCCAGGCTTGCTCTGTTCTTATCTGGCCATTACCATAATAGTTCTTGGCACCTAATCTCTCTGCAGATGTATGGTCAGCATTTTGCCAAATGTTCTCTTCACCATATCTGTATCCTATCCAGTCTTTGACTTCTCTTGGACTTCCGACTGGCCTTTACTGGCCATGGTCTTGGGGTGCTTTCCTGGTTTCAGTTTAATTGGACATTTCAATGTTTTGTTCTCCAGCTGTCCAGCAACCTCTCAGAGTCCCTTGATCTATGTGGTGTTTGCTGCTCAAAGTTTTCCTTGATTTGGCCTTCAAAGTACTCCATTGCATTTTGTTTGTGCTCAATCTCTTACAGGCTTTTGAGAATGAAACCTTTCAAGGTCTCTGGGCAAAATAATGCCTTCTTGCCACAGGAAACCCTGTGGAGTCTCTGGCACCAGTGTTTATCTGCAAATTGTATTCTGTTGCATCATTGCGTGGGTTTTATAAACCTTGACTCCAAGGTGCCTCCCCAACAGGTCCTTTGGTTGTTTCTTCCACAAACATTTTTGAAACATTGAGTTTGCTCTCCTTGTATTCAGAGTTTGGCATCCTCCCTATGTCTTACTGTTGTGAAGAGGATACAGTGGGTTTCTCTTGAACCATTCCTTCTAGGACGACAGGTCTGTTTGAAGCTGGCATCTTGTCCTCCGTAGATCCACTTCCGGTAAGTTGTTTAGACTTGCAGCTTCTAAGTGTTGTGTGTTCTTCCCCTGACATTTACCTTGTGGTCACATTCACAGGAGCTAGGTATTCAGAAGCATAATTCAACCTTTCCCTGTACTCCCAACTTTTGTTTTAAGACCTTCCTTCATTCCATTGTGCATGGTCTGCTGGTGCTCTTTTTGCTGATTCAGTTAGGCTTCTGGCTTTGCAGGTAAGCAACTGCTTTGGACAACTGGGAATCTGATCTTAAGTTCCAGTTCATCAGTGGCATCCATGAGGAACAACTCCACATGCCATAAGCACTCATTAATTTTGCTGTGCCTGTGGCTGCCCCTGGCCATGATATGTATGCACCTAGTCGTGGTCCCTTTGGGGCAGGAGTGATTCCTTCTTTGTGAACTCAGCTTATCCAGAGACCTCTTAGTACCATGCTCTGGTACAGTGTCCTAAGGACATCACTTGGTGTTAGGCTTTAAGCCTTTTTCTCAGGTACAAATGGCCTTTCAGCCCAAAAGCTACATAGGCAAAAATGAATGCCTTGAATTCAGTTCGGTTAGCAATGGGCAGCCAGTGCAGTTGACGTAAGTAAGCAAAAACTGATAGATATGGCGGAACCTTCAGGATAAGATGCACTACCGCATTTTGAATAAATTGCAGACGATGCATCAAGTAAGAGAGCAGGTCCAGATTTAAGCTGTTTGCCTAGTCTAACTTGGAAGTAGACAAAGAGTGGGCAATGGTCCTACGTGTGACCCTCACTACTAGATGGAGCATCCTCCCGAGTCATTTCAGAGTAGAAAAGCAGCTTGTAGATACAGCTTTAGCCTGTGGTTGAAATGACAGGCCGAAGTAAAATTTAAAGCCTAAGTTTCATACAATTGAAGATGGCGTGGGGTCTTGGACACCAAGCTCCGAAGACCACCAGTTATTGGAGTCTGGGTAGTGATTGGTGCCAAAGAAATTGATTTCCACTTCATCGGAATTCAGTTTAAGGCAGATGTCATTCAGCCTCTCACACACTTATTAAGACAATGCTTAGAGGCATTCAAAGCGTCCACATCATTACCTTAAAAGGCAGAAGAAGTTGAGCATAGAAAATCACACGCAAGCCCCAGACTTCTACAAGGCTAGCAAGAGAAGGCAAGTAGACATTAAGAGGGTCAGGACAGAACCTTGATGCACCCCGCAATTAACTGGCTTAACTGCTGAAGTAAAAGGAGAAAGAAATACCTCTTGTGTTCTGCCTTCAAGGTAAGATTTAAGCCAAGCCCACGACTGACCTTGGACTACAATACCCTTTAGCCTGTTTAGAAGAATAGATTGAGAAACCGTATAGAACACTGATGATAAATCCAATGTGACTACAATTGCCACAGCATTCTGATCAAGATTGACCTTATGATTTCTGAGACCTCCAATAGAGCAGACTCTGTGTTGTAACTTGCATGGAAATCAAATTAAATATTGTGTAAGAGGTGGTTAAGCTCCAGGAAATGGGGGAGTTGTCTGTTGGCACACTTCTCCAGCATTTTGGTGCTGCAGGTAAAAGAAAGATAGGTCTGCTGAGCACCTTGGGGTCAGCATGGGGTTTCTTTAGCATGGGGTACAAGAGAGGGCCTGCTTCTAGCTCCTCAGCACTACAGCGCACTCTAGGGAGGAATTCATCAATTTGTTCAGAATGGGATTATCAAGCGGAGTGGGCAGTTTGAGAATGTCAGGAGGACACTGGTCAAGAGGCAACCAAGACTTATAGTTGGCCAGTATAGAGGATGAGTCCTCTAAGGAGACCGGTTTACAATTGGACAGTAGCCGGCCAGAAGAAATAATCTCACCCAGAGTGGTTAGCAGCACCCCTTGAGTGGGAAACAGGTCATAAATCATTTGATTTTATAAAAAAATAAGTCAGAGAACTCCTCACATAAGTTAGCAAGAGGAGTCAGGTGGTTGCACTGGGGCACAGAAAGGAGTTAAATCTTACACAGTTCCCACAGTTTGTTCGAGGCAGCGGCAATTCAGAAGGAGATGCACTCCTTGTGTGCCCTGCGGAAGACCTTCGAAAGTTCATCAAGGCTCTCTTATCCACAAATTTCACCTCCCTATCATGGGAGTTCCTCCATTTATGCTCAAGGCATTTACATTGTGCCTTTTCCTCTTTTAAAGCAGCCAAGAATCAAGGGCACTGATGGTCTTGTTATCCTCTACGATACAGTTTTTGTAGGGGCAATGAGATCTAGGGCAGAGGATGACCAATAATTATCCTTTTCTACATCTGACTCGAACGAACCTGAAAGTTCGAGTGGGATGGATTGGAAAACCTTAGATTGCAGTAGTTCTTAGTTTTGACAATTGGTGACAATCTTAAAAGGTATCAGGAAATGGTCTGACCAAATTAGCTTGAGGGCTGGGCTAATATGAACATTCAGGGAGTGAGAGAAAATGAGGTCCAAAGATGTGTCCAACCATATGAGTGGGGTAATGCACAGGTTGTTCAAAATGAAATCCCTCTAGAGGAGTCAAAAATTCTTTGCCCACTGAACAGCTTGAATCATCTATGTGTAGATTAAAATCTCCCAACATTAAGGAATTCGAACAACGTCCGAAAGTTGGCCTACCAGGTCCACAAGAAAGCAGAGGAACTCATTGCAACAATTAGGTGGTCTGTAAATCAGGATCCCAGAGACTGCAAAAGAGGGATCACGAGTAAAAGAGAAGAGGGGCCCTTCTATGGTCCCAATATTCAATAGTTTAGATAATGTACACCAAAAAGTATCCTGGTATACTGCAGCCACACCACCTCCCTTATTGTCAGTCCTATTAATAAATTGAATTAGGAACTCAGGCAGGATGGCTAAAGCAATGTCGGGTGCAGTGGAGTCTGTAAGCAATGTTTCTCTCAGAAACAATGTCTTCCACTTATCCTCTACAAGCAAATTACAAATATTGTAAAAATGCTTCGATAAGGGTCTACAATTAATCAAGCAAGGGGAGACAGTGGTTCTTCGCCGAGCCATGTCATTCTCAGATAAGGGATTCACAATTGTTCCTAGCTAGGTGCCGCCCAAAGGAATAAAAGAGAATATGCAAGATGGACACTTAGCCAAAGCATCCTTGCTAAAATAGTCATGGAAATTAAATTTGTGGCCACATAGAGGAGACTTTTGAGCAAGTAACAACTCCTCCCTTGATTATACCTTCACCGCAGGAGGCCCACCAGGCTCACCAGCAGCATAGCTGGTGTTGGATGCAAACCAGATCTGGACTGCACAGATGGACTTGCCTTTGGCGCACCAGCGGCCCACCTGCTGCATGTATCCGCTGCTTTTTCCTGCCTTTTGTAGTCAGAGGTAAAGCCCGAATCCAACCCCTAGAGCGCGTCAAACCAAAAATGGCCCTGTGTGGTGAAATCTGTGAAAACCACGAAGTGCCCTCACAATTGCACAAATCTTGCTTTGAAACAAGTATGGCCAAAATTGATAGCTCTCCGCAATCCAGTCGCCCACCAGCATACAAATGAGGATTAAGATGAGCAGAGCATACAAACAGTCTATTAGCAACAACACAAGCCACTGCACATCTGTGACATTGCCCGCTTTATGTAGTCAGAGGAAAGCCTGATTCCAACCACTAGAGCCCGATGAACCAAACATGGTGCCTCTTTGGTGGAATTGGTGAAAACCAGGAAGTGCCCTCAAAATTGCACATATCTTGCTTTAAAACAAGTATGGCTAAAATTAGTAGGTCTCCACAACCCAGTAACCAACCAACTTACAAATGAGGAGTAAAATGAGCAGAGCATAAAAACAGTCTGTTGCTGGCAACACCAGCCGCTGATCAGTCCAAGGTCTTGCACCTTAACCACTGGGAAGTGGGTTGGTAACCTCTCTGGATGTCTCCTTCTTAATTGGATTTTGAAGAACATAGGCTGCAAGGTCTCTCAAAATTTAGAATACTGAATCTCTTCTTGCTGATGTCATAGTTGTCTTAAATGTACATTGCAAACTTTGCTCCTCTTTTGCCATCTTATTTATGGGATTTTTCTATTGTTGGCCATTTGTTACTGGTACTACCTTATATTACATGGATACACATTTTTAATCCCACAACCTGGATGCTTCTACTATCAGAGTTGCCTGACGAGATCCACAGCATATAAATCCTGATCTCCTCTTTGATACTGGAGTTTTATTTGACACATTAAGTAATAATATTTTGACCTAGCAGAATGGTAATAAAGGATTCAATAAGTGGTTCATGGATTTCCTCTGCTGCATTTTCTGCTATTTCCATATGAAAGTCACACATACTTTTTTGTTGGAGGGTTCAACTTGTTGGTATCTTTCTTATGCTGTGTTGCGTTGCCTTTGAATGCACACTGACTCTTTATGTAGGTATCTAAATTATGGTCTTTGGAGTTAATTCTATTACTCATTCTCTCCCTTAACTTAAGTTTAGTTTTTTGTTTTAAGTACATTGACACTACTTTCATGGGTACCTGTTTGGGATCCCTAATTCGGTTCATACTAGGTGGCCTGAAGTCTGTTACTTGGACTTGTTGCATTGATTCGATTTACTGTGAGCTGCTGATGTAATAGCTTATTCCTCTTGTTGGTTAAAAGAAGAGTCCCTTTTTGCTTATGCTGGGAGGGTTCTCAAACTCCCATTCTTTCTTCACTCTGGTCTTGAATGTCATCAATTTTGGTTTGTGTCCCCACTTGTCTGACCCTGACCCCTTAGTTTGTGGGGTAGAGGGTCTAAAATTCTTACTTTTGATTCCTATTTCCTTGTGTGAATGGCAGCTTAATCCACACCCAATAGGGATACTCCTTTGTTATGATCTACCTAGACAACCGTTTTTTCTTTGTCTCCCTCTCAATTGTGTTTCCTTTCCCTTGGTGTTTCATTTTGGCGGTTTCCCACAGGAGGTGCTGCAGGCCTCCATTACATGACCAGCTACAATTACAGTATGGTATTCCTACATCTGGTATCCCCATTGCCGTTGATGTTTGTACTATCTGGTGCCTTACCACAGGAGTTGTACCTTATCTCGTATATAACCCTGAAGGCTTGGTGAATAATAAGTGGAGAGTGGTGTTACCAAATCATAAATTCATAAATTTCTGAGGATACATTCCTCCAGATTTCACCTGGAGGGTTTGTCCCTCTGCTCACCTCTGATAGTACTGATTGCACCATTACTTGCGGTTTTGTACATTCGCTCAAATCACTACTAAACGATCAGTCATAACATGGGCCTTAGTACCTTCCAGTAAGTCTGAAGAAAGAGGGATTTTCTATAGAGACTCTGAACTAGTAGTCCCAAGACTCCTTTCTTCAAATGACTGAATACTTGTCTATGTGATCCTTGGTCTTCTTTTTGAGTAAAATTGTGGTGTGGGGATTTAGAAACGAGTGGGGTTGGTGGAGTCCGAGCCAGTGTGCAGTTTGGACATATATCTGCCCGAGCTCCTTTTTTAATCATTTTTGTTTTGGCCAACACTGATCTACTTTAGTAACACATGGCATGGAATATCCATGATCCATGTGTTATCCAGTTCCTATTTTTGTAATAAGATTATGTGTTTAGGACGGCAGCACCACTGAGTGCGGGAGACTGAGTACAACCCACATCACTTCATAGCTGTCGGCCTAACTCCTAGCTTGCTCGCAGCGCCTCACCCAAACATGTTGGGGTGAAAGGTGATTTGTGGAACCTGAACCTGAAACTCTGACTCCTCAGGGAACTTGGGGAAACAAATCATATGCCTTTCACTGGGTTATGCATGCATGCCAAGACAAGACACAAAAGGTGAACTGGATTTTAATGAGTTTATTGAAGAAGTCACTTTGTAGTGTAAAAAGCATGTGTTGCGATGATAAGGCAGGTGAAACAGAGCACAGTAACCAAACCAACTTTACAACTAGAGTGAAAAAGATAAACAACCCCACCATTTTGTGTGATTCTAGAGAGTCTAGAGAGTCCTACCAAAACCTTATGTCTAAATCTGAGAGTATAGTGGTTGTAACCCTCTGCCTGACCCGACCTAAAGGATTAGCTCCAGCCCCATACACAAATAAAATAGCTGAGGTCTGCCTGTTGTCTGAATGCCAATCCTCTCAGGAAGCTGGTAAGTCAGCACCAGAATCAGCAAAGCTGTCTGTTGTGTGATACACGTCTCAGGATGGTCATGACCAGAATGCCTTCTACCCTCCTTGGTCCTAAGTGTTGTTTATGTAAAGGCGCGTGGATTGTTCTGAGAACAGTTCTGATGTAATGCTATGTCTCAAAGATAGAAACTGGCTCCTAGGCTGGCAATACAAGTTAGCATATCATGTGCCGTACATGGCAGCCTTGGACGAAGGTGCAGGTTACATGTTGTACATCCGTTGGTTAAATGTTCAGCGTGAACCCTGCCTACCTAGAAGAAGCAGTTGATAAAAATATATATAACAAATTGTTAAAAGCAGTTTTGCTAAAAACATGAATAAAAACGTATATATGAATGTAAAAGGCACAAACCATGAAACTAAGCTAAGATAGGGGTGTCCAGCCCAGGTATTAAAAGGTTTTCATGGCACATGTTCCTAATGGAAGGGGGACTTTAAACCACCAGTACAATAGCCACTGCTGTAAATAACTGCATGATTTTAGCACCTGCCATACTACAAAAGCACACAGAGCACCTTCTCCTAAAATCAGGCACAGGCATATATAAACTCATTTAAAAAAAAAATATTTTTAATACAGTGACCCTGTGTTGCCAGACAATATCCCTTCTCCATCAGCACTTCTATATCTGGCTTGAGAACATTAGCTGTCCTACATACATTTTGCTTACAAAATTTTGAGGGTGGGCTTTGGGTCAGCCCACTTAGGGCCTGATTTATATTCTGGCAGACGTCCCGTTGTTCCTCCATCACAATGGAGTAAATTACTTAGTCACCCTGATGAAGGGACCACCTTCCAGATTTACAAATGACTGCCATGCTATCGCTCGTTGATAAAGCATTGCCAGAAACGCCAATACTTTCAACAGTTTGGCACACGGCTCCGTCAACATGACAAGACCTTGCACCAAACTGTTTAGTTTTGTAAAATGGGTTTTCTTTGTGAAAATAAATAAAAAAGTAAACGGCCCCTCGCATTGGGAGACAGAATTCACTCTCCCTCAACGTATACATCAGGCCCTTTGTCATTGTCCTACTTTAGGCGATCCCCCATTCACAGCCATTGACTTTAGACCTTTCTTTAATCATGTCCTGGGTGAACGAAAAGAAGTAATTTTCTCTCACAGTCATGTTATTAGACATTGGGCGCACTAGCCCACCTCCAGGGAATTTCTTCCATTACAGTGTATGTTGTGTGTTATCTTCAAGAGAAACAACTGCTAAGGACTGGTCTGAAAAATGCAGAAGCCATCTTGGTATGAAGACATGCCCCAGTATAAACAAAACATTGTGCATGGTTAAAATAATGCTTAGTTGAAGCATGATTTGGAGTATTATGTACATGTAGCTTAATACTTTTTATGTCTTACGTTCGAAGAATGTTGTTTTGAAGAGGAAGCTATGTAAACATTTAAAAAGTAGAAAACAAAACTATCGATATATGAGATTTGACAAGTAGTATACTGCATTTACATAATTTTGATATTACTTTAAGTAAATCGTTGTTTATTAGTTTACTGGTGTTGCTTTTAATGCTTTTTCTGCGTTTTGGGTAATTTCCATCCTGACTTGTAGCACTTAACTATTTTGGCAGCGCTCATTTTCCACCTGTATAAAATATAGTCATATGACCTTTGTTTGACTTTTGGAGGTAAAGAAGTTGCCTCCTCTCTCTTTGTAGTCATTCATTTTGGTCTATTTTTTGTTCTGGCTTCTTTATTCTTATGTTGCATCTCTAGTGCACCTAATCATACAATGACAGCAATACTGTACTTTCTCTTAGCAGACCGTGAGAGCCTACCTCCAAGATAGGTAGCCTGAAGCTTTGGAAGGCCATCAAGAGCTGAAATCTTGTTAAGATGGGAGAGTGGCTTTTTGGGACCAGGCCATTTCAGAAACACTAGTCTGTAGAGTAAACACATGTCAATGTATTTTGTTTACTAACAGAATATTGTTAGATTCATTGTTAAAAAATATATATATATATATATATATATATATATATATATATATATATATATATATATATATATATATATATAAAGAAAACTTTAATAGTTCAACTTTTGTTAGTAATTCTAGTAGCTCCTGTTGTAGAGATGGACAGCCTGCAGTATTTTAGGATGGGTACAAGATCTGGAAAAAAGGCGGTTGGAAATAATACTGCAAACGTGCCTTAACGCATCAAACTTTAGCTCGTGCAACTTTTGACCATCTTGATAAGATTATGAAGGGGAAGAATCAAATAGAGGCAGCAAATAAGCCCATTGCATTAGTAAAAAAAAGAAAAGTTGTTCAGACATATATACTTTTGGGACATGCTCTTAGCATAAGTAAATAGTTTCTATGTCTTTAGGAAACCATAATCTCCTTCGTGTATTGCGTATTCTAACTAAAGTCTCTGTATATGTGAGATTTTAATTGCAAGTCTCTGTTTATTTTTAATATCATCACAGTGAACAGGATGGTTGCTTGTGCAGAGGGAACCATTACATAGAATCCCTTCATTTATATGAGCTTACCGCAGTTCATGGAAACTTAAGAATTACATAATAGAAACACATGTTAGTGTTGGAGTCTATACTGACACCGCAGTGCTGTGCACACAAAAGAGGGAAGTATTACATGAGCATGTTTCCATTACAAACAGCTCAGTAACACTTCTATGAATCAACATTTTGAACATTTTCTTACTGGAAATCAAACTTGGATCAACAAAATTTTTAGCACTATTGAGTGATTGACATACTTCCATTGGAACCAGATCATCAGAATTATTTCCACACCCATCACGCTCCTGAGGCCCATTTCCAACCTTAACCTCTTTTGCCAGATTCCACCAGTGTCCCCAACTAACTTTAGTGGCATTGCCACAAGTGTTCTCCAGCTTGACAGGACTGCTGAATTTATTCTTTCCTTTCTCGACAGGGATAGAAGATTTTATGCAAACAAAGTCACCAATCTTGACTTGAAATAATTTAGCGCTCTTCCTTTTGTCATACCACATTTTCTGCTGCTCTTGAATGAGCTTCAAATTTCTCTTCACCAGCTCCATCAACCATTCCACATCAGATTCACTTGTGATCCATCTCGACATCTACGTGGGACAGAAACTAGGAGTGGCCTTCCTGTCTCTAAGAAGGTCAAACAGAGAGTTTGGTGATGGAGAGGGAGGTGTGGTCCGATAAAACCATAACATACTGGGCACAGCTTTAACCGCATCAATATTATAACTGAAAATATATACAGTGACTTTAGCCAAGTCATAGTAGAAATAAATATAGTTTATTTCTTAATTAGAGCTACTCTGTAGTGGAGGGTGGACGTGCAGGAGCACCTCCACTGCCAACCACTGTTTAGCTGTCTGTACACATTTATAAACATTCTAAGACCAATTACATCACAAGGTTCCTAACTAGAATCTCCACTAAAGCATGTTCTAGAAAACAAGTGCAAGCATCCTATACATAGCAAGTATTTCACATCTTCCCTTCTCCCAGTACAACACAAATAACAAAACAAGACCCCAGGAACACACAGACACAACCACACACCACAAACATATAAACCTAAAAAAAAAAGTACATAAACACATTTAAAAGGTGTGAAACCTGCTTGGCTTAACAATTAGAAACCAGTTGGTAGTAGCCGCATGTGTATTGCACGTTCTATGCAAAGGTACAGTTAAGGGCAAGTATGACTGATAACAAAAGTTTAGGGTTGGTGCTTGTACTGTATCATGCACCAACCCTAAATAGGTAACAGTGGGCCAAGGTCCACTGTGCAAATTAAACTAAGATTAAGATACCACAGCACACGGATGTAGGTGTCCAAAAGTAAACATGACAGTACTTCGCTTAAAATTCGGTAAACCTTAGTTCCAAAACAATACGTTTATTGAATCGTAGAAAACTCTGTACATTCCAGTACACGTCACATCACTGTAAAAGCCAGCCAACATGTGTTTTCATCACGGAATGTGCCTTTTTCAAGGCTATAAGCTTCAGAATTTCAGTATAGCCAATATACTAGTGCAATACCATATTTTAGAGAAGTGATATACATAGGAATAAGTGTGAGTACTACTGATTCAGAGAGTGATGATAAAAGGGGTGAAGTGTTCCATAATAGGAAGAAGGGAGAAGACCCATACGAATCGTGTGTAAAAGACAGAAAGAATACCATACGTAAGTAGAGAATACAAACCAAGTAACACCATAGCCCTTGATAGAAATGCTTTTGTACGTACAGGAGTGTCCAAAAAGTGTGAAAACCCAAGACGGAGCCATATGTACAGAACATGAATGAAATAACTCACCTAATGTATACACATCGAGTAACTGATCTGAGCATAGGAATGGAAGTCCTCAAGTAAAGGATAATCTAGCAAAATAATTTAAACAGTATATTATTTTACAGTAGATAACCCAGAATGGTCATACCGTAATCAAGATATTAGAAGGGACTAACCTAAGAAAGCTTTAGAGAGGTAGATCATGTAGTACAGTAGTTACAAATAGTGGTTCCTACAGTAGGGATGAAGAGGTTGTGCAATTGATTCAAAATTATAAACTGGATTAGTAAAAAGTAAGAAATGCGTTGAAGCATATGAAAACATTGTTATCTGCAGTAAAAACACAATATTTACGTATTAAGACAATGTAAAGGTCACTACTGAAGTGAACATGTTTTCAAGTTTTGATTAAACTATAGTACCAGAGGACTTGGAGACTGATACTAAAAGTTGTAGCATGTGGTATAATTGATATGGTTCTCAGGATTATGAACAGCGATACCTCACCCCACTTCGTGTATGCCATCAGCCGGTTTCTGGCAAATGATTGGTTTAGCCATACAAAGTTCCTGCAACTGAATGCCCCTGATTAATGGGATTGATTGGAATGATTGACGTCCTCGTATATCTGGGGTTGGATCAAAAAACCTGTTATGGTTTTGGTGGGCCTATAGTTGGGACAGTTTTGGTCTTTTTGTACGCTAGTACTTGTTTTTTTGTTGTTGTATATTCCTTTGTGTTATGTTGATAATTTAATGTTAGTTGCTCAAGAGTTTTATATCTTATTTCATTATTGTTAAGATTATTGATGGGACTCCCCTGCACAATGTTTGGTTACAGTGTCAGAAACAGTAATGCCATGTATTAGTGTAAGGTAAGTGAACAACTATCTTGCTAAGAAACACATTATTCTTAGAAGCTCAAACGGCTGCCAAAAACACCAACAAATGTAAATGTCAGAACACCAAGGAGTCACATATAGTAATACATCACATAACTAACAATGAAAAACAGACTATTCAAAGCAAAAGATTTGGTCATATTGTTGATGACACTGTTTTGATGGGCCAATTGAAATCAAATAGATATACTTCCTGCTGAGTAGTCCAAATGTGTTCAAGAAAGGAAGAAGAAAAAATAAATAAATGTCAACTTGGAACACTGAACTAGTTAACACAGATTTTTTTGTAGCTGAAACGGCTGCAGCAAACACCTCCAGTGTAAAAAATTAGAATGCCGAGGAGTCAGCATAGTCATGTATCCCAGTTCTAGAAATAAAAAACAGACTATTTAAGGCAAAAGGTCCAACCATATTTTTAATGTAACTGTTTTAAAAGGCTGATTAATTTCCAATAGATATACTTACTGCTAAATAGTCCAAATGCATTTATGAAAGGAAGATAAAGAAATTGTAAACTTTGAAAAACATCCCACGGAGCTTAGGAATATGATAGTACAGATACATACAGTAGAGAAGAAGAAAGAGATTATAAGCATAGTAAAGGGAAACAGTAATCGAACAATATAAAGCTAACTAATGTAAATAATGGAACACATTATGGTGTGTCACACAACTGAAGTATGAATATATACATATGTACAACCATGCCACAAGTAAATAATGTATTGTTACATGCCACACTTAATCTATCTTCCAATGTTATAACCTTTAACCCACCATTGGCACCAAAGTCCTCAACGTTGAAGACGCCAGCGATGCAGAAAGTACTCACAGCAGCAGCCTATTCTCCAGTGCTTGCAGGAGGATTTGGGTGCTTGCTAAAAGCAGTTCTTAATTTACCCACAAACTGGGAAAATCTCCACCAAGCTCCCACCAAAGCCTTAGGAGATGCTTACAAGGAAGGAGTAGTTGTCCTTTGAGGAACAAATTGCCTTCGAACCCATACCTTCCCCAAGGCACATAAGACATAAGGACAGGGGCACTAGCCTTCTCCCTTCTCACCCTCCTCCTCATTCTCTTCCATCTCCCCTTCCTTCCTAATCACTGCCACTATCACACATGCCACCTCCTCCATCTTCATGAGAGGGGTCTCAGCACTTTTCCTATGGCGTGGGCAGCCCATTGTATCCAGAGGAGCCCCATAATGTCCCTATGATCCTGAGCCCAGTGACAATCCAAGGGGCATCTATGATAATGATGCCCATGTGATACTGTCCCTGATCTGTACCTTGCAGAACCTCCCCACCAGATGACTCCACCATGTGCCATGAGGTTATACAAATGGCAGCTACCTTCTATAAAGTAGATATGCACGTCATCCACTAAGACAATATATTTTTGATTGAAACACTTTCAAATGCCCAGCACACACCCTCCAGCTCTTCCCCATGCAGAAGGAAATGCTCAGGACAGATCTTGAGACCTTTAAAGAGCAAGTCAAGCCTAGGGTCATCACACTGAGGATCGTCAAAAAATACAAATCCTCACCCTAAGACCTGTCTTATATCTGCTGCCATGTTCTACCAGACTCTCTAAGGGCCACATGGAGCCAAAATGCTCCAATGCCTAGGATACATCACCCCACCTACTGCCAAGGAGAGTAAAAAGATTGATGAAGCAGGCAAGAGGGTAGCAGTACAGTCAGTCACATACTGATGGATTGATAATTCTGTTAGGCTACTCTCCTGATATATTGGAGAGAGTCCTCCAGCACTTCTGTGAGCAATACATGAGCTGGTTACTAAAGGCAAAACCATCTCAGATGCCACCATCCGCTGCACTCTTGATGGAGCAGACACTGCAGTGTCTCTAGATTTAAGTCAGAAGTAGAACACAATCTTCTGAACCTGCCTTTCAGTGAACAGCTGTTCGGACTGCAGGTAGACAAGATGCTTGAAAAGTTGAAAAAACATAGTGATACATACGGATACAGCCAGGGTAATGGGTGTCCTTCAGACCTCAACTCTTGAGAGGGTCCTATTGTAGGTCATAATATAGGGGGGCAGTAAAACCACTTCCCCAGACACCCACCTCCTACCAGAGGCAGAAACAACAATACCACCTGCAGTCATTACAGGGGAAGACTACTGGGATTTCTCAGCACTGGAAGATACAGAGGTAGCGAAACCAGAGGGGAGGGCGAAAGGAGGCTCGGTCAAAGCAGCCATCTTCTCCAAGCAGTGACTTCTTGCGCTCCCACTCCCCCCTCAATCACACTACACTTGTCAGGGGACGACTACAGGGGTTTTTCAGCACTGGGAAGAGTAACCTCTGACCACTGGGCCCTCTCCATCATGCAACCTGAGACCCCCTCAACAAGTACATCCTCTCAGAACATTTCCTTATGGTTACTCTACAGGATGTCATCCTTCTGCTGCAGCAAGGTGGCTTCATGATGGCCATCGATCTGAAGAACACATACTGTCACATGCCTATCCATCCCACTCATTGTCTCTTCCTGTGTTTTGTGGCAAGTGGTCAGCATTATCAATTTAAAGTATTGCCATTCGGGGCGACCACTGCCCCAGAGTATTCACAAAATGCCTCACTGCCATAGCTGCCGACCCCAGAAGGGGCAGTATTCAAATATTCCCTTATTTGGTTAATTGTCTGTTTAAGAGTGCAAGCAAACAGCAGTGCCTCTCTCAAACCTAGATCACTATCTTGCTTCTCCACATTCTGGGTTTCATGATAAATATCGTGAAGTGTCACCTTCCGCCCTTTTACATTCACCCCTTTTTGGGAGCGTTACTTAGTACAGTCAGTGGCAAGGCGTACCACAGTCTGGCAAGAGTACAAACATCCCAGCAGTTGCTGCCACTTTTTCAGCCAAATTGTCGATTGGCTGTCAAAACAGTTATGAACTCTCTTGGAATAATGGGCTCATGCATACCATAGGTCCCCAAGTTAGGCTTCCCATGCATCCACTCCAACAATGCCTGTCAACACAATATTAACAAGTGGAGGGTGACTGGGTGTATTTAGTGTTAAAACGAGCCAGCAATCATTGCTCTTTTCAGTGGTGGAACAGTAACATTCTGTTGCAGGGCCAGCCCTTTATAGATCATGTTCTGCAGGTGTCCATCACTGTGGACACCTCCCACTCGGGGTGAGCAGTGCATCTGCTTGCTGCAACAAAGGGGAACCCACTTCAATTAACTCGAGCTTCTGGCCACCCAGCAAGCTCTCAGTGCCTTTTTTCATCAGTTTCAACTAAAACTAGCGCTCATAATAACGAACAATATGACTACTATGTATTACCTCCAAAAGCAAGTTGGAACACACTCACCACAGATGTCGGTGTCAGCACAAAACATTTGGCATTGGACACTACACCACCGCATACCTGTTGGCAGAGTACCTTCCAAAAGTGGACAACAATTTGCAAACCTCATCAGCAGGATGCAGCAACAAGTCCACAGGAGGGTGCTCCACCCACAGGTCCTACTCCTGTATTTCTGGAATTGGTTTTTTTCCAGAGATCGACCTCTTAGCCAAAACCCAAAGTGCAAAATGCCAAAGCTTTACCTATAGGTTCCCCCATCTATGATCCATGCTGAATGCTCTGTAGGGTGAACTGGTTAGGGATATTTGCCTAGCTTTTCCTTCTCTCCCTCTCATTTCGTGTGTGGTCTCGAAGTTTCGACAAACATCCCTCACTCTTGTCCTGATGGTTCCCATGTGGGGCAGACAACCATGGCTCTCGACCCTTCTGGAAATGTCAGTGGTTCCCCACATGAAGCTCCCTAGTAGGCCAGAACTCCTCACTCAGAACCAAGGCACAACCAGGCATCACAACCCCAGGCAACTCAATGTAGCATTCTGGCTCCTGAGGTCCTAGAGTTTGGCTATCTTAAACTCCCTCAAGAATGATTTCTAGCCTCAAGGGAGTACCCAGCCTCACTACGCTGCCTGCTAAGCTGCCAAGTGGAGATATTTACCCACTAATACATTCCTAAGCACATAGAGCCACTTAAACCTGCAATTCAGGAAATTGTTTGCTACCTCCTTCATCTACTGAACTCAGGCCTTTACTTAGCTGCTATCCGGGAACACTCTTCTTTATACAGAATCCCCGTCATCAAGGCCTTTATGGAAGGACTCAAATGGGTTATTCCATCCAATTCCCTCCTCCCCTGTCTGGAACCTAAATGTTGTCCTTACCAGACTCATTGGCCCTCCATTTGAACCTCTGCATTTAAGCCCGTTACAAATTCTTTCCTGGAAGGTTGCTTTCCTTGTCATTATCACATCTTTAAGGCATGTTAGTGAATTACAGGCCTTCACACTATAATGCCTTCCTAAGATGGTATCCCCATTCCTTCTCAATCAAACCATTGAGTTCCTGGCCTTCTTTCCACAGCCAGACTCTGTAGTTTGATGTGGACCGTGCCCTCATGTTTTACTTTGATAGGGCCGAGCCCTTTTGCAAAATCAACAACTGTTTGTTGGTTTCACCAACCCACACAAAAGATACACTCTTTTTAAGGTGGGCATAGCTAGTTGGATTGTCAAATGTATTTAAACCTGCTAAATGAAGTGTAGAAGGAATTTGCCTGTCCCGTCCATACCTCATTCCACTCCCAAAAATGGAGCCACTATGGCTCTCCTTCAAAACATAGCCATAGCTCACATATGTAAAGCGGGTACGTGGACCAGTCCACACCACATTCACCAAACACTACTGTGTGGATGTCCTAACATGCCAATAAGCAAGATTGGGCCAAGCTGTCCTAAAAACTTTGTTTCAGTCCTCTGCAGCATCCTCCGGCTAGCCACAGTGTAGGGGTTTTCTGTTTTACAGTCTATGCCGAGCATGAGGCTCTTCAGACACACATGCTATGAACGAAATATGTTACTTGCCTTGTAAGTATCTGTTCGTAGCGTATAGTGCTTAAGATGCTCATATGTCCAGTCACCTCACCTGAAGCCTTTGGTTTTAGCAGATGTATATTTATTTTACTTAAACTCGTTATATATACCTTCTTGCATGGCCAGCCCACTTTCTTATTCTAATGCGAACACTTCATGCTCACCTGCGGTGGGGCAAACAGTTTAACAGTGGAGCCGAAACCCATATGCATTAACAACTAAAAGAGGAGTCGTAATACCCTGTGATGTGAAAGACTTCCTCAAAGCAAAACAAGTTGAAAACATCCAAGCCCAACTCTAGATGGCTGGATTATGCAGGGCATGTGAATCTACCACTCTATATGCTACACATAGATGCTTACCAGGAAAGCAAGTAACATATTCCTTCCACACTAATGGAAAATGAGAAATTTGGACTGTATTAGCCAGTCCAAATTTCTCCTAAGCAGTGTTATATGCCTGTTTAAATATATCCCATCACTTGCTCTTTACTACTTTTTCTAAAACATTTGTTCAAACATTTGGGTATATTTTTTCACTTTCGAACACTGTGCTTAAATTCATGTTTGTTTACATTTTCACTCAATTTAAAGAAAAAGTATGACTCTTTAATGACATTTTGTGCCTTAGTTGGTCCTCTGCCTACTTGATCTTGTTCATAGAAAACCTTATAATTGCTACATAGCAGGACGTTCTGTGAAAAGTGAACTAAGAGAACCACTGTGATCGTAAAAGATATTTTATAAATAGCAAAAAGCTACCTACAAAATTGTAATGTGAGAGTTAGATTAAGCTAGGAACACTTACTTTACTTTGTCACCTTTCCTAGTTACACCTGTAACTCCTTAACTGAGATGTTACTCAACGTACATGTGTTGCTTGCATGGAAATGACCCCCTTGATTGTACCAATATTATTATAAATACACTTATACCCTATTTCTCGTACTCCCCATCCATAAAATGTTTTAATCAGTCTGTTAGTTGGCTATAAAAGTACAATAAATAAAATGTTTCTCTTTTATTCTTTTGGGTTGATCATAACAGTATTTATTTTTTGTGTGTCCAGGTTCAAAATAATTGGACGAGCTAAGCGAACGTGCATGGCAACTGGGTGGAGCAATGCTGTTCCCAGTTGTGAAGGTACGTAGGTACTGCAGAAATTGTAGTAAATATCCAGAATATGTGTTTTGTTCACTGGATTAGCAATAAGTACCATGTACATATCAAACATTCCGCATAGAAATTTATGTACCAAGGTTGTAAATAGCAGAATAATGCATAACACGATATCCAACTTAGGATATGAATCACTCACACACAGGGGATCCCAATGTGAAGTAGATCACCCATCATTAATTTCCTGAGGGTGCAGTGCACAATTAACAGATTTTGGTCTGCTTTCCCTGAAAAAGAAGTAGTTGAAAAGTAGTTAAAAAGTCAAATATATTGTTTTACTTTCATTTCAGAGCATACCTTATACAATTGTTGTCATATTTTGCACACCAGCCAATTAGACTCATTAAAAAAATTAATCCACAATGTTGTTGTACTTTAAAACAGAAAAGGGCGTTTGGCATAACTGCAGATATGTCAGAGCTACACACTTTATTTAACCCTAAGCTTCCCTTGTGTGGTCTATCCGGGAAATAACATGAGCCCCACCCTCTTTAATACAGTCTAAAGTCTGTGCCACGAATGGAGGCTCATTATATTATCAAGACAAAAACATGTTTATAATACTAATGACGCCATGGTCCATGAGGGTCTTGAATGTTGAAACTGAGGCATAGCCTGCAGCAACTAGGATGTTTTCAGCTCAGACAGCCTTGGAGGCCTTTGTGCCTCGGAATGAGTGGGATCCAAAACCCCAGAGTACACACTAACTCACACATTACTCTCCAGACTGACCAAGTTAGGCTACTAGACAAGACTTGGCAAAAATTGCTTCTGAAGGATTTCTGGACCTTGCCAGCATCTAGGTGAACTATTGTCCTGTCACATAGGATTGCATGTAGCTTTGCAAAAAAACGAAGAGGGTAAGGTTTTTAGTACCCTAACTGATGTTGAAATAATCCTCCTTGTGTTAAAAGGACCAGCCTGAATCATAGTCTGACATCTGAAAGCCTCTGTAATAAAAAGAGGCACCACAGCATTTCCAGCTGCCTTGACAGAATATTTAAGGAAAGGTCCAAGTTATCGGACAAGAGCTAAATAGCTACAAGTTATTGACAGAATCCCAAAGGTGAGAATAGATGGGCTCTGGCAGCCTCTTGAACTGCACCCTGGTCATGAGCCCGCAGACGAGCTAATTTTTTCCAATACACAGCACATCAGCGAAGCGTGCAAGTCTTTGATGCCAAATGTGGCAACTTTTCAACAGACAGGGAATGGAATAAACTGCCTGGAAGTCATATTTGTTTAGTTCACAATTAAGAGATGTAGCCTGCACTGATGTTACTCCAAACTCACGTTTTATGTCTCCTTTTTAGTTTCCCTTCAGCCATTTCTCATGTTTTAATCCATGGTTTAGTCAGAAGAGGAGATGGGTGAATATTAAAAATAAATAGAAAAGCAGCATAGGAAACCTGTACTTCCAGAAAACATTCACATCCATTGCATTGGGATCTATAATCTAGCTGTCAAATCATCAGTTGTGTATTTATTCAAGAGACGGAAAATTCTGTCAACCATGGTCTCCAGAAAACGTCAAAACCCTGCCTGGTGACTGATAAAACACCTACTGTTTTAAATCACTAAAGTGATCAGCATTCATCCCCTGGGATGTTGAATATGCTTGGGAATTGTATCCCGACCCGCACGATTTGAAAATCCATGGGAACAGATCGTGGGAAAGCTCAGCAAACAATTTTGGGGTTGTGCCCCAAGTGGAGGATGCTCTGTCAATCCGAATAGCCTTGACTGTCTAACTGTCTTTGGCTATGCTCTTGTGCACAAAAGATCACCCTTCGCCAGCCAGGTTAGCTTGAATCTGGTGGCATAGTAAGCACAGGCCACACGTCTGGGCATACCCTTCCCACTTGGGGCTACAAATGCAAAAACAACAGATGATGGACCGAGGCTTCGGTGCCGGGGACCATTCCGAGGAGCATGGGTGTAATAGTTCCTCTGAGTCCAACATGTCAGAGGCCAGACCGTATGCGGTGGTTGGGCCTCAGATTCAACGTTGGTGGGCATGGGATCAGGGGAAAGATGCCAGGGTCTGCTTGACTCCCCGTCTCCGTTGGCGGTTTTGGGGGAATCATCCCCTAGGTCTGGGGTAGGAGAAGCGACCGGGTAACCTCCTTAAGTGCCAGGGATCTGGGAATCCAGAGGGGAAGGATGGTCATCCACAAATGCCTTTTTAAGGCGTGCAAAGGCATCTTGGTCAACTTCCTGGTTCCTGGCCAGACGTCAAAGGTCAATGACCCAGAAGTGTCTTCCCTCGCTTCGAGGGTTTTTTAGCATTGAACCTGAAGCTGGAGTATTTTCTTCTCCAGGGGCGCCACGGCATGGGAAACAGCTTTGAAAATGGAAACATCCATAATGTGGCAAAAAGTTTTGTTAATGGGGAGCTTAGTAACATTTTCCTCCTCCATGTATTCTCCCAAATCATCCTTTGCCAGGATGCTCAGATTAAAGTAACAATGCAAATTATAGTGACAATGCAAATCTAGGCAAATGCAAGGAAAACGTTGGAAAAAGGAAGGGAAGGTAAGGGAAATATATGTACTTGTGGGGGTAAAAAGCCCTGTGAGTTTGCACAATCCCTGCAGAGATCAGTCAAGGCCCACAGAGAACTGGGGGCGGTACTCCCTTGGTGCTTTGGGAACCGTTTACCTCGCCTGTACCGTGTCTCAAAGGAAGCCTCACAAGAGGCTGATCATTGCTGCTCCGGTGTAAAGCTCCAGGTGGCGGCTCTTGAGACTGTCAATCGACAGCCCTCGAGTGTGGAGATGTGGCCGTACGAGATTCACTTGTCAAGCATAACGAGTGAAATGGCGTACTGGCCACCTGGTGGGTAGGATTCGCAGCACTCATTTAATGGAATGCGTGGGTCCCCTAGCGGTTGGAAGACCAAACTGCGCAGAGAGCCTGCAATATTAGAAGGAGGGGGCGAAGGAGCGAGAATGTTCCTGTGGCTGCATTGAAATATAAAACACACAACAAACATAACGAGCACACACACTATCAAAGTAGGTTAATAAGCGCAGAGCCAGACCTTCAATAATAGGCAAAACAACCCTTTTTAACACCTATGAGAGGAAAGAATGAAAATACTCATTTCAAGCTGCTGGAGCAGCGAAGAAACAGGCGGATAGAACGTCTACAGGGAATATGAAAGGACATTGGAGACCCTGATTGAACTAAATGTTTCTTGTATTCTTTCTCATTGATTCATGGGAAATGTAGTCAAAATGTTAAATGTTATTAAAAATGTAATAGCTGCTGGACTAATAAACAAAGAAAGTAAAGCCTAATCCACGCCTCCTGGTCCTGACATAGGAATTGACTTTTTAGGAGTAGCTCTCTTTGGAGCCCTCTCCAGCCTCCAAGCCCAAGAGACAAAAAGACAGGGGCACCAGTCCTCTACTCTATGTTCCTCCTCCACCTCCTTATTATAGTCCTCACCAGACTCATGTGACCTCCCTTTGAGCCCTTCCACTCTTGTTCCCTCCAGTAACTTTCCTGTAAGGTAGTTTTCTTGTGGCCATATCATCTCTTAGACATATTGGTGAGTTGCAAACCCTCACAATACAAGCTCATTTCTTTCTGGCTCACAAACATAGAGTAGTGCCTAGAACTAACCTAGAATTCCTCCCCATATTCATTTCCCCTTTTCACCTAAATAGAACTGTATTTTTCCCTCAACCCGACTCTGTGGCAAAGAATGCCCTTCACACCCTGGACGTCAATCAGGTTCTCATGTACTACATTGGCAAGACAAAGCATTTACACAAATCAAACAAATTGTTCATAGCATCAGTAAAATCGCACAAGGGCCAACTTAGCTCCGAAGGAGGTATTGCCAGATGGCTAATCGAATGTATCCAGACTTGCTATCTTAAAGTGAAAAGAGCCCTCCCTGTCACACCCGGGGCATACTCTACATGTCAAAAAGCAGCAATTGTGGCCTTTTGTAGGGAACATCCAGCTAGTTGACATGTGTAAGGAATCTACTGGGTAAACCTCACACACCTTTACTAAACATTATTGTGTGGAGATCCTAGCCAGGCAACAAGCAGTGGTTGGCCAAACATTCCTCAGGACTCTGTATCAGACATCTGCATTAATCACGCACTAACCATCGCTTGTAGCAGGGTAGTGCTTTGCAGTCCATGCAGAGTATATGGATTTACAGCAACATATGCTATGAACAGAAAATGTTACTTACCCTGTAAGCATCTGTTCATAGCATGTAGTGCTGTAGATTCACATGTACCTTCCCTCCTCCTCGGAAGTGTGTGGCTCTGATCACAGCATCTACCCTCCTGAAGAGAGTGGCTTCGATCATTGTAGTCTTATTTTTTCCTATTTAACTTCCTTCACCACTGCACGTTAGGCATATTTTCTTTATCTACCACAGCATACTACGGTCACCCACTGTGTGAAAAACTATCTAACGTGGAGTCTGTGCCTATGTACATTGCCAACTAATGGAGGTGTCAGAGAGCATCTGGTGACTCAAAAGACTTCCTTAGAACAAAACCAACTTGCAAACGTCTGACCCCAACACTAGATGGCAGGAGTATGCAGAGCATGGGAATCTACAGCACTACCCACTACGAACAGATGCTTACAGTTTAAATAATATTTTCTTTATATAGTGCTTACTAACCCTAAGTGTTGAAGCGATTTAAGCCGAGCAGTATGCTGCTCTGGAACCCAAGGTTAGTAATTATTGGTTACTGTTGAGTTTTAGGATTAGTCTTGTGAAGAAGCAAATTGCATATTGACACCATCCTATCAGCAAGTGAATATTAAAATCTTTTCCCTTCAAGAAAGCCTCCTCAGCTAAATCAAATACTGTGGCTAATATTCCAAGTATGTCTAGTACTTTATCCAGACGTTTTTCCAGTGATCTCTCTAATCCTTTCCTTGGATCTCTCCCCATTTTAAAAAGATAAGTCATTAACTGCGGATCCAAATTAGTTGTAATAGTCATCTTCTCATCTATCACATGCGTGAACATTCTGTCCCCATAATACTCCTTTCTTCTTTCTCTACAGACTTTATTATCCACTGCTTTATATATTCTGCCACATGATCAATGGTCATCTATCTTTACCTCTTGAGTGTTTTATATAAGTTGGGGCAAATCATTTTCACTCAATGGATCCAGCACTGACGTTTTCTCCTTAGACATATACTTTTTTCCCCTCACCAAAGTACTCTTCTGTACAGTCCCTATAATTTAAATCTAGGATATACTCATCCAAATTAGCCTCATCACTTGTCTGTTCTAAATCATCGTAATGATTTTCCTAATTTGCAGTGTTAAATTACCCCACATGGACACCATTTCTGTCAGAGCTGCTTAGGACTCCCTTCTTACTGGATGCACCTTTCATATGCTTCCTCCCTTTCCTGCCTTTCCCTCCTGGCCCTCTTTTAACTCTCCTCTTTTGAGGATGAAAAATACTCTGTCATCCAAATTAATTAAGCCTCTCTTACTATTAAGAACCTCCTTCACTCTCTCTAGAACCACAGGTTGCCGTTCTTGAGAAATTATTTTTCTTATAATGTTCTCCTGACTATTTTCCCCTAGACTCCTGTTCTGCCATTTCCAGAATCAAATTTAGTTTTTATGTATTTTCCTCCAGGCATATATTGGATTCAAGACTCTCTAGCACTTAACTGTCACCCGTTGCAAAAAAACGCATTTCTTTAACTTCTGATCATCAGTAATGCTATGTGTTGCTAAGCAACATACCTCACATGCCCAGTGCCTTTTGGAAAGAAGCCTGTTTGTCTAAAGTAAGCCCTTTTTGCCTCATGCAATAATATGCTTTGACGTATGATGTCATACATGCAAAGTGTCCTTACTTAACATGGCTGCCTATGTGCACTGCAGCTGAAGCCAATCTGCCCTCACTACTGCAATAATGACCTGCAATTCGCAAGAAGGAACCAGTTAAAAATCTCCTCTCTTTAAAAGTTGAGACCTTACCTGCAGTTCACTGTATAACACAAGCATTTTCAGTTTGCTGTTCTTCCATTTGGCCTTACCAACGCCTCTCGGGTGTTTCTTGAAAATGATGGCAGTGTCTGCAGCACATCTTTGAATGTCAGGGGTCCTTGTCTTCCTCTACACTACCTGTTGAAAGTGGGCTCGCCCCAGGCTGTCGTCACCCACCTCCAGACTACGGTGAACTGCCTAACATCGTTGACACCTAACGTCTTAGCAGATGCTCCCCTTTATCAGCGCCATTGTGGACACGCAGTTCGGTGCCTATCTCCGAGGCTAATGTTTCAATCTCTGTCCTGGATCTTAGTAAGGATAACTCTGAGGCGGCTGGGACTGATAGCCTCCTACATCCTGCTGGTCAAGCACTTCAGATGGCTCATGCAGTCTCTGCAGTGGGGATTTGAAGTCCCAGTGGGCACAGCACCAGAAGGATCTTTCCCATTTGGTCCAGATTGTGGAGAATACTGTGAAAGATCTGCAGTGGTGGCTGCAGGAACATGATTGGATCAGCAACAGATCCCTCTCCTTAACCCACCCAGTGCTCACAATGGTGACCGATGCATAGCTTCTGGATTGGGGAGGCCATCAGGGATAAGGGAGATCAGAGGCTTCTGGTCTCCTGTGGAATCCTTGCTCATACTGACCTTCAAGAGCTGAGAGCCAATCTTTTCGCACTGAAAGACTTCCTGCCGTCCGTCAAAGAGAAGCTGGTGTAAGTGCTTAAGGACAACACCATTATCGTGGTGCTGCAACAATCAGGGCAGAGTGGGGCCATAGAACCTGTGCGAGGAGGCTTTGCATCTCTGGATGTGGCTAGGTGACCAAGAAAGTTTTCAGTGACACACCGTCTGGCAGGCTCCCTGAATGCCAGACTGGGCGAACTAAGTTGTTGATGCTTTACTGATCATGAATGGCAGTTACATATGGAGGTGGCTCAGGGTCTTTTCCATGAATTGGGAGAGCCTAAGATTGATCTTCTTGCCACTGCTGAGAATGTACAATATCCGCTCCTTTTCATGGTAGCATTCCCAAGGTGGCTCTTGCTCTGAGACTCTTTCAACGTATAGTTAACTCAGAACTCCTCTGTGCCTTCCCGTTGATACCTCACCTGCCCTGAGTTCTGGAGAAGATCAAGACCAACCGAGCCCAAGTCATCCTAGTGGCCTCGAATTGTGCACAGAGAATTTGCTATACATAACTGCTGGACATGAGCATCTGTTCTTTGATCAGGTTTGCACTTAGGAAGGACCTCCTGTCACAGTAGCAGGGCAGGGTCCTGCAACCAAACCTGCGCATGCTCCACAGTCATACTTGACGTTTGAGCAGTTGAGCTCTTTTGAACTTCCTTCTGAAGTTGTTGACATCATCTTGGCAGCCAGGCATCCCTCAACCAAATTTACATACGCTTGCCCTTGGAACAAATTTGTGGCTTGGTGTTTTACTAATCAGATTGACCAACTTCATGTTAATCTGTCTGAAGTGATGTTGTTCGTGTTGTCCCTAGCTCAACAAGGATTCTCACTAAGCACTGTTAAAGGGTATCTTTCAACTCTTTCGACCTTCTTGTGGTTGCTGGACCAGCCTTCTTTGATTACATCATCTGTAGTGATGTATTTTCTTAACGGTTTACAGCAGTGTTTCACAAACTATCGGTCTTGACCCAATTTTCGGTGGGTCGCCTAAGACCAGGTCTATATGTGAGCAATATTTAAGGTTCAAAGGTGCTGAACAAGGTGCGTAAGTCCAATTGTAAAACAAATCCTTGTAAGTATTTTCAAGCAAGGCTCTGTGAACCTTCCTGTATTTGTTGCTGCTGTTTGTTTTATATTTCACAAAGACATTTCAACAGACTACTCACTATACATGATGATGCACAACCATTTCACTTGTGCATGACTTTCACACATAAATTGAGAAATATGGATGCAGCCTAGTGGCCAAAGCTTATGACTTTGGATCTGGGGAGTGAGATTTGAATCCCGGTGTGGGCTCAAAATCTTTGATTTTGGGCAATCCAATTAATCTCATGTTCTTCTAACTAGATGAATCAGACCTTCTGTAATGTAGTCTGTGGCTCCAATGCCCTTGGGTTGTTTTTGCGCTATATAAAACTGCTGTACATATACCAACTTATTTAAACACAAAAATAGATATGAGGCCTTCCCCATACTCTGCTGCAGAAGCCGTTTTTCAAATCATTGGTATCAACACCAAGGTTTTTCAGAAGCCTTATTGTTTTAGTGCACTGATGACACAGGCTAGCATCCTACTCTGAAATGTGTTCCAGCTCCAGATTCCAGTTCAGTTCACCATCTGCCCCTTTAATGGGCAGATCAGTATCTTGCCCGCAGTCCTATAGTGAAGGTCCTGGTCAAGTTTGTGACCTTTACAGTCAACTGCTGGTAATATGTTAAAACATTACCTTCAACTCATGTCCATTAAAGCTAGGTGGGTCAAAAAATTGGATTGTGGTTCTAAAATGTTGAGGAAGCACAGGTTTATAATGTGTGTTGCCCCCTTCTCCGTTTCTTATGCCCCATTGAAATTTACCCTTGATCATTCCTCATGTGTGCTCCCTTTGCACCTCTCCAGAGCTATAATCTTTGGCTGCCCACCCTCAAAACAGCATTACTCTTAGTCTTAACATTGGCACAGAGGGTGAGCAAGCTGCAAGCTCACTCCATCAACCTACCTTCATCACCTTCTATCCAAATAAACAGGACTCAAGCCTCTCTGCTTCCAAAGGATGTCGGGCACAACCATATTCTTCTGCCATTCTTTACCCCATCTCATCCCTCTAAGGAGGAGGAGGTGACAATCCATCGATTAGATCTGAAAAGGACCCTTAATTTCTATTTTGATCATACCAGAGAACACTGGGTGGATGTTTAACTCATCAGATTCACTGGAGTAAGAAAGGCAAGGATGTGCAGAAGAGGATCATCTCTTGTTGGACTGTGGTCTACATTAAAATCTGCTGTCCATTGGCCAAAAAACAGCCACAGAAGGCTTACAGGCTCACTCCACCAAAGCCAAGGCTGCTACTACTGCGTAGACACCAGGGGGGCCTGTCCTGGACATTTGCTAGGCAGCAATGTGGGCATCCCCTCTATATGTTCACGAAGCACTATTGTCTGGACAGTCGGGTCTTTTGAGAAGGTCACTTTGTCCTCTCGGCCTTGTAGGGCTTTTTGGTTTGTCTCAGTTCACAGACCCACCACCTGAGAGGTATCCGCTTTTCTATCTATTCAAAAGGTGAGGAATCTGCTGTTAGAAATCTTTATCAGAAGAACACGTTACTTACCGTCTGTAACACTCTTTCTGGTAGAGACTCTATGTAACCTCGGATTCTTCATTGACCATCCCATCCTCCCCGTTCCGTGAACTGTATTCATTTAAACAGGCCCCAATTAGAGTTTGGGACACCGGTCACTAGCAATCTGAAATTTGGATTCCACGTCTGCAGGCATGGATGGTTTAGAAAGCAACTGATCAGCATGAGTGGTGCCTATATAAGGTCATGTGCATCCCTTCCAGAGCACAGATACTTCGTTGGAGAGCTGTGTGTTCCCCACTGACAACGTGCATGGATACTGTTTACGATTTGGCACCTGGGGAATATTCAAAAGGTGAGGAATCTGTGGTGAGATAGTCTCTACTAAATTTATCCTTAAGGCAAGGTCAGTTTCTCATGCAGCATTTTAGGAATATAGTGGATGCCTTTTGAGATAACATGCTATCTGAGGTTGCAAAACTGTAAAAAGAAATAGGATTATTTGCATGTGGGATAGTGCTCTAATTAGCTACTGTCGATAGGTACTAGCATCAGCCGTACAGTCTGTCTGTGACTAGACTACTGTCTAAACACAACTTAAATGTTGGATGCAAAAAGTAATGGTTAGTGGCATGTGTTGGGAAATGTTGAAAGCTTGTATCAATGATTGCATCATTATCAGAGAAAATACAGGGTAGATAATGCAAACATCTAAAATGAGATTCTGGAAATGCTGGGTTGGATGTTTTCTGATGTTCACCCTTAAAGGTTTTGTTTGCAGTATTAATTAC
The DNA here is from genome assembly GCF_031143425.1 of Pleurodeles waltl. Lineage (NCBI taxonomy): Eukaryota > Metazoa > Chordata > Amphibia > Caudata > Salamandridae > Pleurodeles > Pleurodeles waltl. The sequence goes on from NC_090445.1 coordinate 467,697,789, forward strand.
AAAAGCAAAATCATATCCTTTTGGATACTCCTGTTTTACCATAGCACAAGAAGGGGATGAGGAGAACCCCCACTCAGACACTGGAAGTTTATTGTCTGCATTCTCATGGCTGGAGAGTAGAATCCAAGACTCTGCAGTCAGGAGGCTGGAGACTGTACCATTCTTACAAATTTCATAAAGACTCTATTTGCAAAGCTTTGCTAATTAGTTCTTACTTAGCACCACCATTTGGTGGATTGTAGAGGTGTGGGTTGGGTCTGCAATTTCTGTTGTTCAAGGTGAGGATGTTTTGCATGACGCTGGTAATTAAATACTTACAATTATTTGCCTAATTTTAATCAATAATATTCCAATCCAGTCTGTAGAGGTTGTTGCACAGGTGTTGACTCGCGTATCGGTGCAACAAGGCCAGACGACCATACACCTTCCTCGGGGCACATGAAGCTGAACCAACATGGGGTGGGTGGGGGTCCTAGAAAAGGGCACCCGTCCCCCCGGTTCTAAGAAGATCATTGACAATCCTAGTTACCATGGCTCAGGATACAGTCAGTCAGCAAAATGTAGATAGATTTCAAAGTACTTCCTCCACTCTGCTGAGCAAAGTTTTAAACTCTCTATACAAGTATGTTATTAAGGGTACGATGCCAAACAGTTCATAAAACCAGAAGGCCACCAACTAATAGAAAAACACTCCTTGGCAGTCCTAACTGACTTTGCGTTGTCTGAATCACACAAATAAATCTTAATTCGGCAAACCCTCACAACAGCATCGGCTAATCAGTTGCACACCAGAACTAATTTCAAACAAGCGCCTGTCCGTGCTGTTACAGGAGGTGTGCCTGTTGCTTTCCAAAAATGCCACTGAGAGGGCGACAGACTGAAAAAGAGAAGGGGGATGTTACTCTCTCTGTTCTTCATCCCAAAGAAGAACATTTGCCATAGGGCTTTTCTGGACTTATAGGCCCTGAATGCCATGCTGTGGAAAGACAAATTCGGAATAGTTACACTGGTCCAGATCCTATCTGCTGTGGACCCAGGTGACTGGAAAGTTTCTTTTGAACGGCAGGTCCGTATTTTCTTATACCCGTACTGTGTCTCACAGATACTATCTACGGTTTTAGGAAGTCAAGGATCAATTTTAATGTGCCATGCTTCTCTTTGGTCTCACCAGCGCCCCTCTGGTGTACACAAAAGTGATGGTGGTGATCGCCGTCTGCCTTTGGAGTTCAGAGATACCTGTATTCCCATTCCTGTACCTTGATGACTGGTTGCTGAAGGTGGGCTTGCCACAGTCCTGGATCACCTCCAGACTAGGGAAGACCTCTTGACACTATAAACAAAGCAGAGTCCCACTTGATTCCTTTACAGATGTTTCCATTCTTTGAAGCAATCCTGAACACAGTGGAGTTTGGGGCTTTTGCTCCACTGCAACATGTCCAGGACATTCTGGCTGTGATCATGACGTTTCAGGCTCAGTCCTGGATCTGCGTCTGAGCAGCTCGAAGGCTCTTTAGCCTCTTAGCTTTGTGCATCCTCTTTTTCAACTATGTCAGGTAGCATGTGTAAGCACTACAGTAGAATTTGAAGTTCCAATGGGCCACCATCAAGGCAGTCTGGCCAATGGTAGGCCTCTCTTCCTTCCCCAAGTGGAACTGACTGTGGTGACGAATGCATCACTGCTGGATTAGGGAGGACACCTGCAGAAGGTGGTGGTCAGAAGACTGGTCACACTACTGGAGTTGCAGGATATTTGTCTGCCACTGAAGATTTTCCTACCATACATTACGGGGAGGCTGGTGGACGTCCTCCTGGACAACACCACTTTCATGTTGTACCGCACCAAACAGGGATAGTGGGGTCCTGTGTCAGTAGGCTTTGTGTTTCTGGAGATGTTTACAGTGCAAGGGCACTTCCTGATTGCATACCACCTGGCAAGCTCCCTGAATACTTGAGCAGATGAACTGAGCATGCATTGTGTGGCAGATTATGAGAGCCATCTGCATCCCGATTTGGTGCAGGACGTCTTCCAACACTGGGGATAGCCCTAGCTCGATTTGCTCATCGCTATTAAGAACATGCAGCGTCAAACAATTTACATGTTGGAGTTTATGGAAGAGCACTTGTGAGGAGATGCATACCGACTGTAATGGAACGCAGAACTCTTGTATACCTTCCCTACTGTGCCTTTTCTGACAGGTTCTGAATAAGATCAAGAAAAAGCAGGCTCAGATCATCCTAGTGGCTTTAGATTGGGCCAGGAGAGTGTGATGCCCAGAGCTCTATGCATGACCATCCATCCTTCGAACAGGCTGCCAAGTCATAAGTACCTTCTGTCTCGGCAGCAAGGCAGAGTCTGCCACCAAAATCTATGCAATCTACACCTATATGGTTGGACATCGAGTGGTGGCAGTTGACTGCATTTGACTTGTCTTCTGAATTGGAAGGTATCATCCTTGCTGCCAAGAGCCCTGCCACACAATACCTTTGACTGGCGCTGGGACAAATTTGTGACTTGACGTGGTGTTTGCTACACTGACACCATACAGGTGAAGCTTCCAGACGTTCTTTTGTTTGTCTTCAGCCAGCAAGGTCTTGAATTGGGCAATATCAGAGGTTTTTTTGTCTGCTCTTTCTGCTTTTGTACTTTTGCCTTGTCAACCGTCCTTGTTGTGATGATGTTTATTAAACTTTTGACACATTATTTCCCACGCCGTTTTTGATGCCACAGTGTTACGTTATCTTTGCCCTTTAAGCCGATGCATAGCTGCATGCTGCCTCTCCTGACCTCGAAGACTGTGTTCCTCATTGCGATTGTCATCTCATCGCATGAGTGAACTTCAGACACTTTCAGTGCAACTGGCCTGCATCACCCTTTTGCAGCGCAAGTTGGTGCTGAGGATTCGAGTGGCCATCTTCCAAGTTGGGCAATTCATCACTTTGCGAGCATTCTTTGTTCCCCTCCACAATTCAAAAGAGTGTTTCGCCCCAAGAGGTCTTTACGTTTTTACGTTGATCGAACTGAAGACAACTGAGTAGACTATCAGCTTTTGTGGGGTTCTCTGGAGCAAAGAAACAAGGTGGTGTAGAAGAGGACCTTGTCAAGATAGATAGCCCTTTACATCAAGATTGGCTACGCACTTCCCAAGAAGTAGCCTCCAGAAGGTCTGAGAACCCATTCCACCATGGCTAACGCTGCTACCACTGCATTGGCAACCGGAGTGCCTGTCCTTGACAACTGCCTCTCTGTGACTTGGGTGTCAGCAGACAAGCTCAGAAAGCTCTACTTTCTTCATAGCCAGGTCGGGCGGGAAGGGCGTTTCACCCTCTTGGTCCTGGAAGATATTTTTGGTCTCATCCCACTGCACAGATCCTGCACATGAGGAGGAGCTACTTTGGTATCCTTTCCAGTGTTTTTCAAACTGTGGGTCACAAGGTGATTTTTATTGGGTCGTGAAAGTCCTATTAATAAATAAAGATGCCTATAAACTCAGTATTTAACTTGTCACATTTGGTGTGCTTCAAATACAGAGGTCAAATGACAGGCTGTGTCTTCTCACAAATTACTGCTTATGCTTTTTAACATGAGGATGGGTGTTTACAAACTCCTCTCACTTTGCAGTCAGAAAGAAAAGTAAATTGAATTATGTGACAATCTTGCAGGGGTACAGAGTATAAATGGAAAGGCCTAATTTTTCGTAAGACACAACAAAATGTATATTCCTGTAAATGAACTGTACTCTTTCAGCTATTAGAAAAGCAAAAGCAAAGCACATTTTTGTTATTCTGAAGTGTGATGGAGCAACTATTTTAATAAGATCAAAACAAGTCAAGACCCTTTACTTGGTGATGTACAAATGCTAAATATTCACTGAAACCATATTTCCACACATCATCGTTACTGTTCAGCATAGGTTTATCAGTAAAACTGTATGTCTGCAAATGTAGTGCCCGTCTCAATAGAAAATGTGCTGCCACATGATACTTTAGTTACATTAAAAATATCACCCCCCTCATAGCCATTGAACCTAACTGGGTCACGACAATTTATCATTCTAAAAAGTTGGGACATGGTTCTAAAAAGCACTGATCTATTCTAAGGTGATGAATATGCAGTTAGAAATATCCCCTGAAGAACAAGTTTTTTTACCTTCGGTAACGCTCTTTCTGGTAGATACTCTAATTGCAGATTTCTCTATGCCGTCCCACCTCCCCATTCTGTTGAGGGGTCTGTTTTTAACATCTAAAAAGGTCCCAAGTTAGTATAAAGCACACATTTACCAACAACTGTTCATGTCCTGTATCTGACGGTGATTAAAGGGTAAAAATAAGAAACTGATGTCAACTTACAGGGGTGGTACTTATATGTGATGCAGCTCCATAACTTCCATGGCGATAGGAGCCAATGCAGAGCTGCACAATGCCACCTAGTGACAAGCATTACTCAAGGTAAATAACTTGTTCATTACATGCAGATTCTGAGATAGCAATCTTTTTTGTCCATTTTTAGGGACAATCCATCAAATAGCGATATTGGAGTTTTGTTCTCAGTTTGTCCATCTGTGGATGGTGACCCATGGGCTTATAATTGACTGACAGCAAATAGGTATTGCCTTATTCCAAAATATCAATATGAAATATATATGTATGTGTGTGTGTAATGATGATTTCAATGAGCCCATGAAGATGAGCAATCTTTTGTAAGTTACCTCTTCTGTTGCTGATGGAAGGTTCTTGAGGGGTGTAGAATGAGCAAGCTTTTTAAAATAACCCATTAGCACTAACAAAGTGGGTAGGCCACTGGAAGAGGGAAGTTCCACAATAAATTCCACTGAGCTCCGAAAACAGATTGTCTTAATATAGTAGTCTAATATGATCTATCTTGGCTTGAACACTCCTCCATTTGTTTCTGCAGATTGGGTCACCAAAACATATGTGTCATTAACTGCCCTGCCATCTTTATCCCTAAATACTCTGATACTGGTGTCTCATGACACAGTGTAATCAGTGTGTTATATAATATAGGTTGTGGCACACATAACCTCTTTGAATGGAACAGCAAATGTTTCTAAAGATTTCATACACTAAAATTCTCTTGCATCTAAAAATTGGTTTAATCTGTTGTTGAGTCTGACATATCTCTTCAAATAACTGATTTGCCTCCTCTTGTTGGCTATGAAGAATTGCTAGATTAAATTGGGGTTTTTTGGTTATTAGTTAAGGTTTTTCCTATCAAGAAGGAGCACCCACCTTACCATGCCTCTTAAAAGGTCGGTAGGTATTCTCATAGGTAAACTGAGAAAAGAACAAAGTACATTGAGCTCGTATCAAATTTAACCATGTCTTAGACTTGAGAGAACATAGGCCCACACTAAAATTATATATGTGCCACCTTCTCACTAATGTCTACAGTGGGCAAACTACCATTTTATATATAGTAGCTCCCTATCGCAAATCATGTAGTTTGATTCTGTAGCTGAAAGTATTCAAGAGTAGAAGGCCACAGGATGCAAAGTGTATGTCTTTGTCAAAGGATGTCCCCAATGGTGATTGCCAGTGCTTCAGTTTCCAGAATTAACTGCTGACTCACATTAGGATGCCTAATGATTTGGGGACATAGTGACTGCCTTCTTCAGCACTCTGAACATTTGCTGTGACCCCCAAACAAAAGACACTCCTTTCTTTTTTGGGTAAAAATTAAAACAGTGCTAGAAAAGTCCTGGATAAAGTGTCTATAAAGATTCTGGATTTATTTTATTGTTGAAGGTTTTGGTCAATTGAGGACAGCTGGATACATTTGCACTCCTGAATTAGAAATCTGAAATCACAATAATGTGATATTGAATGTTTCCAAACTGAATATTTCAAGCTTAGCATATAAGGAGTGACTGCAAAACCGGCCCAAATTCTCTTTCATGTGTTGTCTGTGTTCCATTTGAGTCTCGGGGAAAGCCAAAATATCACCCAGTTAGATTATTTTTTTAAACCTTTATTTTCCATTTTTTTATTAAAGAAACATACAGCAGTGTACAAAGTGTCTGAGGCATTACTGATCAAGCAATATACAAGAGAATACATCATAACAAACCAAAAATACTGTTCTCCTTCATACATTTAAGGGTAACCACTGTAGTACATTTCCCTTCTAAACATGGACATCAAACATCTGACCCGATGACCATAGTTAAACTCCTCCTCCAGGTGTTTAATTCCCCCCGTCTACCATTGAGCTATCCTCATCTGAGGTCCCCACAGGGGACTCGTACTGCAGGAGTTTATCACATAAATCCCTCTAAACCTCGAGATCCTCATTACCCTGTTGTCCTGCCTAGATTACTGTATGTGGAGTTCTTCAGGACTGGCCCAATCCCCTTACATAACTCTACCACTGATTCGGGTTGGGAGTCTTTTATCCCATCCATGTTATAGCTACTCTGCGCTTTGCTAGAACAATTGCAGGAATTTGTATGTCAGCATCTTCTTTTTTGGACAATGTATGTTCCCTAGGATCCAACACTGTGGCATTAGTGCTGCATTTATCCTCACTGTTCTCCTTGAGTCCGCCACCACTTGTACCCAATATTTATGTACCCCCCGGAAGTGCCAGGCCAGATTTAAGAAAACAGCGTTACCGTCTCCGCATCTGGGACACTTATCTGAGCGGGAGGTAGACATTTTGCATAGTGATAACAGAGTTACCTATGTACTATGCAGGAAGTTGTAGTGGATTACTTTCAAGCCAATGTTACAAGAGACCATGTGGGTGAGAGTGTTAAATGAGACCAGTCCTCCTCCCTCAGCTGTTCGTCTAGATCAAGTTCCAATGATGCCCGTGATTGTGGGACGTGACCTCCCTCCCCCGTCCAATCTCATTGCCTTATATAATAATGTAATCAAGTGGCAACATGTCCTGCTTGATAAGAGTACTCCTAGAGTGTGCGTAATTCTAAAGGCCTCTGGGAATGTAGGCCATGTTGCCCTGGCTATATCCACCAACCCGGCATGATGTAGTAAGTGGCCCTGGCCCAGTGAGAATGCCATACAAGCCTCCTCAAATGATATCAAGGTCTCCCAATGCACCATTCCTGAAAGGACACTTCCCGCATTATGTGCCTGACAGGTTTTAGTGTTCAGACTGAGAGCACCCAGTGAAACGGGGCTCTCTTCAGCTCTTTTTGAGTAAACCGTTGCTACAAAGATGCCGTATTTCGCACTATGTACGAGACGTTCGGTGAGGGTTCCGCCCCTTTCATCAGTAGATCTGGTAGACGCTCCACTCTCTAATAATAGGCGTTTCTCCCAGTTGTCATCGGGATCCAGCTAGCTGGCTGCATTCTGTAATTGTGCCGCATAGTAATATAGATCAAGACTCCGGGCCTGTAGACCCCCCCCTCTTTGTATGTTTTCTTCAATGCCATCAGTGCCACCCTTCAACATCCTCCCGCCCACAAGAGTGAAAAGAGTAGGGAGTTCAACTGTTTAAAAATCCACACTGGTATGGGGCATAGTGAATTCTGCAGTGTGTAAAAACACCTCAGAAGCATCACCATCTTCGAGATGGCTAAACAGCCCATCATGGAGTAGGTAATTTGTTCTAGAAGCAAATCGAGGACTTACGTCTGTCTAGGACTCTTTCCACATTCAGTCTAAGCTGTTGTGCAGTTGTATGCGCTACATTTATGCCCAGGTATCTAACTGCTCCGTTTCCCACCTCGGGACCAATAGAGGCAATTCTTCCTGCGGGGTTGCCGAAAGCAAAGCAAGCGGAAACAGTAAAGACTTTGTTCTGTTGAGCAGCCAGAGCAACCATGTCATGGAGATGTGAGGAGAGGACATATAAAATCGAGCATTGTCTGTGTAAAGAGAGACAAATATGTCTGATCTCCCCTAGTGGTATGCCACAACCCTATCGATCCCAGTGCAACCAGATCTCGAACAGCTCAGTAGCGAGTGCAAACAGGAGTGGAAATAGCAGGTACCCCTGTCTTGTCCCTCTTCCCAGTGTCCATGCTTCCCAACGGGTACCCCCCACTCTAATGCTTCTCCTTGGCTCTGTGTAGAGGAGGCTGACCCAGCTACAGAACTGTGGACCAAACCCTATCACTGCTGGACCTCAAGTAGGTATGTATACCCAGTCCACTGTATCGAATGCTTTTTCTAAGTCGATGGCGACCAGTGCCATCTCCTCACCGCCGTCTTAAACCTCGTGTAATATATATGATAGAAGCCGGAGGCTCATTCCTGTGTACCGTCCTGGTATAAAACCGCATTGATCCTCATGCACCAGGTGGGACATGTGCATCGTTATGCGAGTGGCAAGCAGCTTGCATAGCACCTTCATATCAGAACTGATAATTGTTATGGGCCTATATGCAGCCGAGTACGCTAGCTCCCCAACCCCCAAGTTTCAGATGCATGCAAATCTCCCCCCCCCCATGGTCGGCAGCAGTATGCCCTTGTCTCGCGCCTCCTGGAACACCTCCAGCAGCTTTGGCGTTATGGTGGGTGAAAATGCCTGGTAAAATTCATGTGGGAAATCAATCCCCTCCCAGTGTCCTTGTGCGTGGGAGCGCTCCCAGGGCGCTCATATTCTTCCAAATTCAAAGGGGCTTCTAAATCTTCCACTGCCCCTGGGCTGAGTCTCAGGATATCTAGTCCTCCCATGAACCACGAGTATCGCTGTGCCTCAATACTCTGGTCGGCCTAGTACACCTATTGCAAGTGCCATTTGAATGTTTGCACTATACCCATCCTTGAGGTGACCATATCCCCCTTTGGGGTCAGTAAGCATGTAGTTAGTGGAGGGGCCGTCTCCCTGCACGGCATCCAAGCTAGGAGTTTGCCCATTTATCACCCTCCTGGTGCAGCCTCTGTCTGTATTGATGTAGTGTATATTTATCTAGTCTGTCCCAGATTTCAGCAGTTGTTCGCTGGGCAAGGTGTTCCCTGTTGTATACATCGGGGCTGTGTGGGTTCTCTGCCTATGTTCATGGAAGTTCTGTTTCTTCCCGAAGGAGATTTGACTGCAATTGCCTATGGAACACGTATGTTAAACCCAGACAAGTGCCCCTAAACACCGTCTTAACAGCCACCGATTCTGTGAACCGGTGCATTGTTGAGCCCCAGTTTGACTCAAAAAAAGCCAGTGAATGCATTTGATAAATCTTCCATCCCTTCTAGATCGTCTGGAATATCTCCCGGCATCCCCCATGATCTCGCCCCCTGATCTGTCACTCCCCACACAATCCTGCATTTAACCGGAGAGTGATCCGACAGAAGTCGTGCTAGATGACTAAACTTGAGGTTCTCAAGGCAGGAGATTCCTGCCACCAAAACCCTTTGTCTAGTCGACTATGTGTACTGTGAGTTAGTGAGTGGCACATGTATGCTGACTGTGTGGGGTGTTGTAGTCTACAGGCCAAGATTTTGCATTGTCCTGCAAAGGGCCTCAGTCATGAGAGGTTTTGTGCCGGTCCGTGGGGGTTCCTGTCCAGGGTGGGGTCTAACACACAATTGAAGCCCCCCGGCCACAATATTGGCGAGTCCAGAGTTTGAGTCAGTAGGTCCTGCATGTTGGCAAACAACCACAGGGCATCAGAGTTCAGGGCCTAAGTATTCATAGGGAAAGTGGTAAGCAACCTAAGGACCCCTGCAAGAGGATATATCACCCCCCCACATCAGCCTCGGAGTAGGTGAGGAAGACCTGGCATATGAGTAGGAGGAATGATACAGCTGACCCCACCACTTTTTAGCCAGCTGTGCAGCCCAGATCATTTAGGTGGGTTTCCTGCAGGCAGGCGATGACTATTTTGTGCCTCTTCAGGAAGGTAAGTACTCTATAGCCCTTTAAATATGTGCCCAATCCCCTGACATTCCAGGTTATAACTTGGAGATCACCCCTCATCATCATCTACGTGTTTAGTGCTCATTGCCATTCCTGCCGATGTGCCTTACTAATCATAGACTGCTGATAAACAATGTAACCCAATTCAAGGAACCTTCCCCCCATGCATCTTCCCACCCACGGGCAGAAGTAGAATAACCATAACATTACTAATGCTCACCCAAAGCGTGTACCAGGACTCACACCATTACCCAGCCTGCCCAACAGGGAACAGCTAACTCAGTCAATCAACACACAACCAGAGCTCCCAGACAGCCATTCGCTCTCACCTCCCTCAGTTAACCTCACCCAATTTTAACTAGGTGAATGTGGGTGACCCAGCTATGTTGTAGCCCCTGTAGTATGGTGTTAGGGCCTCAGGGCTCGGGACATTCTTCCTCCCCCTGCAGGGCTGGCTTGCATAGAAGTAACATTCATCACTTTCTCATACGTAGATTCAAACCTCTAGCACCAAGCTTTCCAGCACTCGGCAGCCCCATATCCAACCATTCTCACATGAACAGGGTGCTAGCATCAAGTCATTGGCAGCTGCTCTATAGTCCTCCCAGGGTCACCAAGGAGTCTGGCACCTAACCCTTTGAAGGGCCAATCCCCCCAATCCAACATCCTCTTGGGGACTTAACATGTTATCCTCTACCCCACAGGATTGGAGAGTGTTACTCTCTGAGCACCCAGAGGAAATAGATTTTGGTTCTCCCTGCCCACTGGCAATCGACGGGTATTGTTCTTGGGCCTGCTCCTCCAGTTTTATCTTTTGCTGACCCTGCCACCCAGAGCCTTGGCATGGTCCCTGAGTTACAAACACTCCCAAACCTCCTCTGGGCTATCAAAGAAGTGCACCTTTTCCTGAAATATAACTTTCAGCCTTCCTGGATACAACAACATATATTGCATCTCTATGGAGCGTAGTTCCATTGTTCCTGGATGAGTCTTGTATACTCTGGGTAGATGGCGATAGTGTTGCTGCCGAACTGGGGAGTGTTTGTTCCCAGGATGCCTGAAGAATACAGTCCTTGTTGCGATAGTTAAGAGTATAGCAATGATGGCCCTAGGGGGTGCCCCTGATGGCAGAGGCGGTACTAACGTCCTGTGTTCCTGCTCCATGATGAAGAATTCGATGGGCCCTGGTGATTGGGCTCCTTCTGTATCCATTCTTCCAATAATTTTTTGGTGGATAACCCCTCTACTTTTTCTGGAAATCCCAATACTTTGATATTGCTCCGGCTGGAGCGACCTTCTGCATCCTCTGCTCATTTGGGCAGCTCTGCTGTCTTCATCTTTTTATGTGCCTTTTGAGGTCTTTTACCTCCCCCTGAAGGTCCACCATATTTATTTCTGCGACGGTTACTTTATCCGCCACCTTTCTTAGGTCTGCTCGGAGAAGATTCGATTTGGTGTTTGAGCCAACCAAAACTCCGGTATGGCCGCCAGCAGCTTGGCTCTCGAGGGTTCTGTAACCTCAGCGGCGGGCGTGATATATTGAGTGATGGTTTTAGCCGCATGGTTCCAAGCATTTTTATGCTTTCCCATGGCTATGGTAACTAGCAGCAATGCACTGGTGACACCAGATCTCCTGCCGGTACTCCAAATTGGTTCCAGCGCCCCTCCCCACCCAAGGCCGCACGTTGACACCAGGTGTACGATGGGGAACAGAAACCCCTCCAGGTTCCCCGGCTGTGGTCTTTGCTCTCTACTGACTCCTGTAGTGTAGGTTTTGTCTGGGGTGACCTCTTCTTGGAGTTTGTGATGAGCAGCAGTGCACCCGTGGTAGTCCATGTTCCAGATCCCCTGGTCTCTGCCCCCCTGCCCAAGTGAGCACAGCTCGAGGATCGCCCCCTGACTTGCCATTGTCTCAGGTGTGTCCCCGGATCACAGGCCCAGTGCAGGCCAGCCATGTCTCTGGGCCTCCCCGTCCGCATCCAAAAACACCGAAATGCTGCTCACAGCTGCCGTGGGAGCACTGGTAGGTAATGTGTGAGAAGATGTTTAGGGGCAGACAGGATTAGGATATTACAGGATTGGGGAGAATTTAAAGGCAAGGCCAGCCTGGAGCTTAGGGGGATTACGTCCTGTCTGCCATGTTCCTAGGCCACGCCCCCATCCAAATAGATGATTAGGTTTGCATCAAGGATAGCCTTGACAAAATGTTAAAAGGCTGCTAGTGTTTTGCACTGGCCAAACGGCATCAAGACGAAATAAAAAAAATGACCAAACCTTGTAATAGAGGCAGTCTTCCTTTTATCTCCCTCTTGTGTACTAAGTATATGGTGCTTTGTACATATCATGGCATTTGTTACTTGATCAAGTAGGACAAAAATCAAAGGAAAGGGCTGTCTAAATCTAATAGCTGTAAAATGTAAACCCCTCTAGTCTGTGCAAAGTTGAAAGTTGCCATCATGCTTAGGTTTAAAGAATATTTGTTGGCCCTGCAGGAGATGTCAAATGCCTGATTAATCTCTTTTCAATTTTGTTTCTATTTTTTTCCTTTCAAATTGTTTCCTGCTTTGCGGTCAAAGAGTATATCTGTTAAGGGGAAATCCTAGCAATAGGGCTCAAATTGACGGCACTGTCATAACTCCCCTGGGGTGGGGGTTTTATGCCCTCCATACGTCTGAAAACATCAGCAAATTCTTTACATTGTAGTGGTAACTCACGTTCTTCCAAGTTAGTTGTAGAAGGACATCATGTAATAGATGTCTAGTTTCCCAGCCTTTTCTCTGGAAATATCCCTTCTTCAGTAAAGCGATTCTAGTGTTAGATGGAGATAGCCAATCACTGGACTATGCCTTCTGAACCATGATGTACTCGAGTATGGCAAAAGATGGAGCATCCATTTACATTTAACAAAAGAGATGCAGTGTGTCCCTCAGAAGTTGCCAGTGTTATAGGTGCAATTTCCCAAACCGCGTTTCCTGAGGTAAGCGAGGTGCAGTAATACCTTGAATATCATCTTGTTGTTTCCAAAGTAATGGATTCTTAGTTTGACTACTGAACTTATGGCCTTTCAGACAACCATACAGCAAGTAGCTCCACACTCTAGTAAAGCCAGCATCCTTGGAAGTGGTAAATTCGATAATAAAATGAAAATGATTTGCTGGTCATAGTCGAGGGGGTCTTGTTCCCTCCAAAGAAGGGAAGTGTTTGACAAAATGCCCTTCTTTATCACAGTATAAGCAGCCATTTTTGTGCTGAAGTTTTTTTCTTCCTTAGATAAGGAATGTTTTATTCTTCCACTCTGTATTGGTTCTGAAGCATGACTGTCACCTTTTTCTGACTCTGGAATTACTTTAATCAGACCTCTGCGAAGAGGTCAGGTTATTTACATTTTTGAGAGTTTTAGCGGAACTTCTGTTTGATGACAGAGATCAGTCAAAGATCTTGCTGTAGGCCGGTTGGCTACCAAATAAATGCTGTCTTTTGATTCTTACTGAAGTCCATTATGAAAAGAGGCTCTAGCAGCCTCATCCGTCTGAACTGTTTGTTCCTTAATTGCTACAAATGACCTGTATAAACTAAAATATAATGCTTTTCTTGCCTCATGGTCAATAATTCTATCCTATGAGTGCAACTTGCATCATATGATAATGTCCAAAAATTGCTAGAAATCTCATCATGAGGTTGTTATATTAGATAGTTATAGTAGTACCATTTATTAGTGTTATAGTCCTGGTCAAATTTTCTTAAAGTATGTATGAACTTATAAATGCCACCTCACATTTAAGCTGTGAGACAAAAAATAATTTTTTGTGTAATAATGGCTTCAACACATTTAGCACAAATACTCCAGAAAATCTTGAGGTGACATCCAGCCAAGAAATGTAGAACCGTCAGCAAGGCCCTCATCACCAGCAAACTGCACTATGGCAACGCCTCTATCTCAGAATCAACACCCAACTGATCAGAAGACTCCAGACCATTCAAATCTCTGCTTGACTACCTTCTTGCACTCACATCATTTCCACTCAGCCGGGCTCCTACTCACTCACAGCATTAGAATACGTAGAACCAGAGACACTAGCTATGCCTTCCCCTTCCTCACCTCCAAATTCTTCCCTTGCACATCGGACGACTCTTCAGTTCTTGAGTTATACAAGAAAATAAAGACGTGCATCTTAGAACTGTTTATCAGGGCAAAATAACTTCCTGGTTGAGGATTGCGATCTACAAATACACAGAACATAACATAACATAGGATCCCCTGAAAAAAGATTTAGCAGGTTTCAAAGACTGTAATAATGAAACTAGTGGAGTTTGTATACCAGACATGATTGAATCCATTCCAGGATCTGGGGAAGCTTGTGATGAGCTATTCTCATGCAACCAAAGGAGAATCCGGGACAATTAACTTGCTAAGTTCATTCATCAGAAACCCCCCTCTCTTGGTAATCTTTATATCATCTTTTATTTTACTGATGGCTGATGCTATGACTTAGTACGACGTAGCAAACTATCACAAATCAAGCAGGTAGCGAGTGAACTCAGATGTGTGTCCCACACCTCCACTCTGGTATAACCCAGGAACAGAGAACATGAGTTCCTGGAACTATACTCTGTGAGGAAGAGATGGGGTAGGGAGGAGAAAAGAGACATAACTGTTGGATAAGGAGCTACACACACTGTAAGTTCTCACAAGCAACAGCTCATCCCAGTGAAGCGTGTCTCAGCAGGAGAATGGGGAACCAGATGAGTAAAGTACCAGCAAAGACATTGATTGTGATAAAAACATATATATGGAAAGTCATATGATTGCCGAAGGTCAAGGTAAATAGAATTCTGCGTCCATCTGACTGCTTACCCACTTCTCCAAACAATGGCATTGATGAACATTAGGATAACCAAGAAGAAGGGGTAATAGCTTGCTGGGGAGCAAGCACAGGTTAGAGCAGCGAATCTCGACTGGGGAATCACGTTGCAAACCCTAAAGCGAAGGGAACTGAGAAGGGGAAAACAAAACAAAAGCGCTAGGCAATGTTATGTCCTTCTGACTTTGCTTATATTGACCTAACCTGTAAGGATACTTCTCTTCCAGGAGATCCTCATCAATAGTCATACACACTGAATATTCCCACCCAGGTGCGGGGACCCCGGAGCATATACAAACAGACATGTATATGTATGAAATATATATGAAAAATAACATTTTTGTAGATACTTTCAATACAAATATAATATATGCATGTGTAAACAGCAATGCAGTCTATGTTGAGAAACAGGCTTTTTTTTAACATAAATTAAAACCTTCCATTAAAGTTAAAACTTTCTGTAGTCAAAGTAGAAGTCATAGAAAGTATAAGCCATCCATTTTAAAATAAAGGAGCATTATTAGCCAATAGGCTGCATGCAGGTTAATACAGCAGAACCAAAAAATTGGCACTGTGCCTTTAAGTCCCTGAGCACCTCCAGTATCCCACCATTCTCAGGGGTGAGAGTGAGGTGACAGCTGGTTCACAGTTAGGTCAGTACTTTTTATACAGTGATAAAGAGCAATAGACTAGACACATGGTTATCGCTACACTTTGAAAAATCGTGTCCGGGGAGGAGGGTGGGTTGTTTATGACTTTGATGAGGATACCCCTGGAAGAGAACTAGGATTTACAGGTAAGTAACTTATCCTTCTCTTCCAGGGGATCCTCACCAATAGTCATAAACACTGAATAGATTAGCAAGCCCATCCCCTACCTCTGCGGACTGAATGATAGAAGTGCAGGAAAAAGCAATGTGCTATGCAAACAAATTTCTTAGGGAATCTTGACCCACTTGAGTGACTGCTTTGGCATCTGAATCTGTACAATAGTGCCTGGTAAAAGTATGTACAGATCTCCATGTGGTAGTTTTACAAATCTTGGAGATGGGTACATTCTTAAGAAGGGCTGCAGTCGCCGCCTTCCCTCTCGTTGAGTGAGCCTTAGGCCTAACTGATAATTGTTTGTTAGCCAATCGAAAAGTAGTCAAAATACATGAAACTATCCATCTGGACATAGTCGCCTGTCCTCATATGCTCATAGTTAACAAAGAGACAATCAGATTGTCTAATTGACCTAGTCTTATCCAGGTAAAATTTGAGCACCCTCTTAAGATCCAGGGAGTGCAAAGCTTTCTCCGCCGGAGTAACAGGATTAGGGAAAAATGTTGAAAGAAATATCGTCTGATTAATGTGGAAGTCCGACACCACCTTAGGCAAGAACGATGGATGTGTTCTCAGAACCACTCTGTTATCATGGAAAACCGTGAAGGGTTCCCCCGAACGTAGAGCCTGAACTTCACTGACCCTCCTAGCCGAAGTAATGGCTACCAGAAAAGCTGTCTTCCACTTAAGGTGTTCGCAAAGAAGCTTTGTGGATGGGTTCGAAAGGAGAGGTCATGAGTCTAGATAAGACCACATTCATTTCCCATGGGGGGGTGAGGGTTTCCGAATTGGTGGAAAGACTTTCTTCAAGCCGTCTAAGAAATCCTTAACTATTAGCATAGTAAAGAAGGATTTTTGAGAGGGCGATTTACGATAAGCTGTAATGGCAGATAAATGTACCTTAATAGAGGAGAACTGCAGACCTGACCTCACCAGATGTAACAGGTAAGGCAAGATAACTTCCTCCTGTGCCAAAATAGGATTGTGATCGTGCTGCCGGCACCACATGTACAACCTCTTCCACTTGAACGCATAGGAGCGTCGCGTAGACGGCCTTTTAGACTCCTTTAAAATGTTCCTACATTCCTGCGAGAGCCCTAGATGTCCATATTGCAGGAATTCAGAAGCCATTCTGTCAAGCACAGCGAGGGAAGGTTGGGATGTAGAATTTTCCCTCCTAGTCTGCAGAGGAGATCCGGTCTGCACGGCAGCCTCCTGTGCGGCTGCTCTGACAACTGGAGGAGATCTGTGTACCTGTATTGTTGAGGCTATTGTGGGGCTATGAGTATCATCCTGGCTTTGGATCTGTAAAGCTTGTTGATTACAGTTGGTATCAGGGAAAACGGTGGAAAGGCGTAGAGAAATATCCCTGACCAGTCTATCAACAGGGCATTCCCTTGAGTCCCCGGACGGTAGAACCTGGACACAAAGTCTGGGCATTTTTTGTTGACGTCGTTTGCAAACAGAACTAACTGAGGCTGATCCCACCGCTCGAAGATGTCTGCTACAACCTTGTTGTGAAGAACCCAATCGTGGGACTCTGAGAGTTCTGCTTAGGAAATCCGATTCTGAGTTTTGCTGTTCTGGGAGGTGGACTGCTGTGGGGGACATTCCCCTCGCTATCAGCCATTGCCAGATGGTTTGAGATTCCCGTGACAGGGAACGGGATCTTGTGTCCCCTTGCTTGTTTAGATAATACATCAAAGTTGTATTGTCCGTCTAGACCAGGAGTCATTTTCCTTTGATCGATGGTGCAAACGATTTGAGAGCAAGGTGAACCGCTCTCAGTTCCAGTAGGTTGATGTGGTAGCTCTGTTTAGCACCCATTTGTCTCTTGTTATGGCATGCCACTCGTGAGCAAACTTTGTAATACTTCCCCCCAACTGGAGTGGTGGACAGAATTAAGGGAAGCAAATTCTCATTGCTTGCCCGATGCCTTGGGGGTAGACTGGTGTGGCCTGCTTGGTCTGCGATCTCGTGTTGTTTTGCGGGACTGAAACAGAAGTTGTCCTTGTTTCTGCTGGGGTCTTTGGGACCAATGATGGTTTGATCCCTCTGTTGATAAGGGCGCCTGTAATAAGGCCTCTACCTCTGCCTAAAGTCCTTGCGCCTCTCTAGCCCCACTGCTCTCATTGTGTCAACTTCTGACTTCTTCTTAGCCATCTCGTCATCCGTGTGGGCGCCAAATAAGGAGTTACCGTTAAACAGCAGGTTTAGGATGCAGTGTTGTGCTTCCTGCTTTAACCCTGTAAGCCTTAGCCAAGAGGACCTCCTTACACAAATGCTTTGTGCGTAGCCATGAGTGGTCACGTCTGCTCCGTCCGCAGCAGCACTGATAATCTGATTGGACACCAAACTCCCCTCCTGAAGGATCTCTTGGAAATCTTGCCTGTCTTCCCTAGGCAATTTTTCTACGAACCTGCTCAGGGAGTCCCATAGAGACCGGTCGTATCTCCCCAACAGTGCAGAGGCACTCGAGACTTTCATGACTGCCGCTGATGTGCCACACATTTTTCTGCACAATGAATCCAGATGTTTGCTCTCGTTATCTGGAGGGACCGTTGAAGATGAGGCCACCGAATGGGTCTTGCGGGCTGCGGCTAAAATAAGAGTCTGGTGGTGGATCAGCTCTGAGAAATAAAAGATCCTGCTCTCGGGCCTTGTATTTCTTTAAGATCCCAGCTGGCGCTGAACGCAGGCTTGCCGGAGTAAAAAACGTTTCCATTGTCTGTTGCACCAGTGGTAGCAACTGCCTGGCAGATGTTCGATGATGTAGGGTCTCAAAAATCACTGACGAATAGGTTGTCGGTTCTGGAACATCTATGTTTAGTTTCTGGGCCCCTCTAACTAACACTTCGTTGAAGGTTGTTATATCGTCCATTGGGGACACGCAAGCCGGAGGGGAATTCATCAGGGTTGGAGAATAGTCTCTAATAAAGGAGTTAGATGTTGTCGACCACAAAGAAGTTCACCGCTGATGTCGTGATCTAGCAGACCTTGATCTAGACCGTCGCCTGGATCGCAACAGGCTGCGTTGACGTTTAGGACTTGACTGGCCTGATGTTGGCCTTGCTCACTCGGTGTGCGTTGTTTGCGAAGGTGTTCGTGACAACGACGCTGATGGCGAATATAGGAATGAGTATTGTGAGTCTGGAGAAGTCGGGGACTTGTTAAGGCTCTCCAACCATCTCAGAGACCGGTTTATGGGCGAGATGTGTCCTAGCGATGATGCTCTTGAAGCTCCCGATGACCCACTCCGAATAGTGACCATCCGACCTTGTTGAGGTAGCGCTGTCTCTGCAGCTGGTTGTGCTGTCGATGGTGCTTGAGGTGTCGCTCTTTGTGAGACAGGTGTCACTGGTGATGGTTGTCTCGACATCGATTGGCATTGCACAGTCGTCAACAGAGACCTACAAAATCCTGACGTCGACTGAGATTTCGACTTGTCTGGTCTCGACTTCGAGTGTCTCGACAGTGACTGGTGGTCTGTTGTATGGACATGTTTCGACGTTGGCTCGACCCTTGTCCTGTAGATAACTGGGCATACCACTTACTTCGACTCACTGAGAAAAATGATAAGTGGTTGAGAGAATGGTTAAATTAATCAGAATAACTCCGCCAATTGTTAATCTTCCATCACATAAGAAAAAACATTTTTAAATCAGTCTTGGCCCCATGCCAAAAGGGACAGTTCAGGTTAATCTTCCTGACCACGTTGCTGATTTGCATATGATTCGTAAATCTGTAAGTTCATAGACAATTTAAAAAAAAAAAAAACAATGAAGTAGAATGATTCAAGAGTTTTCATCTATTACTCTTTTGATGTCTAGCTATTTATGTGCCGCCACCCGTTTTTTCTAGACCAAAGGCATGCCCAGCAGCGCCTGTCAGAGGACATGAGAACTTTTGAACACCATACAGAAAAAACACACTATTGAAGACCAGTCACATGCCCAGCTGTTTACACTTCCAGAACCCATGCTGCTGAGTCCCTTTATATTTCGTGGGTGATCAGACACAGTTGTGTGAACAACGGCCTTTCCCTACCTCCTGTCGGTTTCGGTGCCTTCTTCCATTGACTGTGCTTAGTATTTTTGATGTAACCTTCCTATAGTAACTGGCTTGCTTAAACACTGTTTAAGAAACACAGTATCAATGTGTAATGCCAGCAGTCGCAGGTGTACAGATATGATTTGTTTTACTTCTTTCAAGTACCATTTGCAGATTTATAAAGTCTCACAGTTTCAAAACGATAGTTGCTGCTTTTGGACACTTTGGGGGTTCCCCTATTGTAACATTTGTGTAGTACTTACTACCGCTGTGTGGGGTGCTAAAACACTTGCCTATGTGGGTAGCATGCTAGAAAGAGTGGTTGGAAGTGTGTTGTCTTGTTTTGATCCTAAGTGGGAAGTTTCCATGTTGTGTGTGATAACTACCAAAGTTTGGTGGTCTTACAGGATGCAGCATTTAGCAGTGTGATGGATAAAGCCGTGTGAGAGAGAGGTGCACAGTTCATGGTTTTATGTAAGCTGGTAGCTTTGAACCATTCTGCAGGCCCCTTTATGGTATTTCCTATAATCATAGTCCAGTTAGCAGATTACGCACTGGATTATCCTTTCTGAAATATTGTGTTTAAAGTTTGTGATACTGAGCTGGCATAGTTTGGACGGCGAAATTATGAAAGAATGTGCCGGATGGACTTTATTAATATTCCAGATCTGATTGTCATTATGAGCTGTCAAAAAAGCAGTCATAGTATTTAGCGTGTTGAGACTTACAATGGTAGACTAAACTAAAGTCCTCAGTTTGCCAACAGCACATAGCAGATCTCTTCAGTTATTCCATGCCTGTTCTGTTGGTGATAGGTGGCTTATTGCTGTGGACTGGTACAGTACTGGATAATGGACATGACCCACAGCAGTTTTATCTTATGTGAGTGTAAGAGTGTCAGTGTATGCAAATTATAGTGCAGCCTGTATGAAATGCAATTTACTGCCCCATTGCTGAGTGTTATGGTATTAGTATTATTGTGGGCCAGTGGGGTTTGTATATTGTGTTGTATTGTAATTACATTTATATAGTGCTTACTACCCCTGACAAAGCATTAAAGCACGTTGGCTGGTTTTTGGAATTAGCCTTGTGCTTTTAAGGAAAACCATTCCATGCATTTACCTGCAGTTTCTATGTAGTAATTTATTTTGACCCATGTACTTTTCAAACTTATTTCCTTTTAGCTGTCTTTTGCCAAAAGCCACCAGACATAGTGGATGGAACACACAGTAGCGCGGGGCAAGAAGAGTTTGACTATCAAGCAGGCGTAACCTACTCTTGTAATTCGAAACAATTGTGGTTGATTGGAGAGGCATCAATTCACTGTACACAATATGGAAATTGGAGTGGACCTGCACCTGAGTGCAAAGGTATTTAAGTTTTATTATTTATTCGTTTGACCCCAAACTTACGTGACTGCAAAGCAACATGCTCATTGTTAGGTCATTATACAGGCAGCCGTTTTTATGGAGAATACTGTTATTACACTTGTGGCCTTCCTGAAAAGTTTGTTGTAGAGACTACTAAGTTACCAAGAAGCATTAGGATGCAAAGTGCAGCAGTTTGAAGGAAAATATATTGAAAATGACCACGCAGATGTGGACCTGCACGTAGGATCTTAACCAAACATTTTATGGGTAACCAAACGAAAAAAAGTGACACAGTAATCGTAAAAGGCGATGATAATGTCCCCCTATTTTGTGGTTCAAAGCAGTTACTGGCCTGCCAGTAGATGTGGCCTTTCTACGTGGTAAATGGCCAGTTTTGGAAAATGAAGATTTCTTTGCCTTAGTGCCTGCAACAAGCAACCCCTTTGCCAAAGACCATGCTTCCAGCCACACTCCTATGTTGATGGCTTGATGCTGTGCCGCCCTGCCCTGCAAAACGTTCTGGTTAGCCCTGTGTTTTTCCAACAGTGAAGCCTGCATTCATGAAAGGACTCTGGTGATGCTTCATCAGTTTTAATTTTGTTGAATTGAGATAAGCATATATATGCCCCTATTCTCCACCTCTAGCCCACAAAATCTTCTCAGGATGAGCCCATCGGATAAACATTTTTTGGGGGAAATGCAAACTGTTCCCCATTCACATAGAGGAAACGATTATTCCTGATTAAGGTGGATCCAAGGGTAGGGAATTCTTCACCTTCAATGCTGCTTCAGTGACCCAGTCTCGTATTTTGAAAGAACATTTTATTGAGGAATTAGATCACTGTGCCACCGCTTTTAAAATCCAAGGGCCAGATGTATCATGCATTTTTGCAGTCACAAACGGCCCGATTGGGCGTTTTCGCCCACAAAAATGCATTTTGGTATGTATGAACACCAATTTGCGAATCAGCAACTTGTTACTGAATCACAAATTAGGATTGTGACTACATACCGATTCAGTATTCGGAAGGGGCAGGTCAAGGGCGTCCCTTCCTAATACCGAATCGCAGCGGTATACAGGAATGTTTTGTGACTGACATGCTTTCACAAAACATTCGCATTTTACCTCCTACTTCAATGCAAAAACATTTTTTAAGAGCAGGCAGTGGTCCCACACACAACTGTACTCTTAAAAGATTCAACGAAAACTTTTCCTTTTATTTTTTTAAATGCATCCTGTTTTTCTTTAAGGAAAACGGGATGCATTTAAAAAAAGAAAAAAGTTACTTTATTTAAAAGCAGTTTCAAACATGGGGGTCTGCTGAGCCCAGGAGGCCACCATCCTTATGATTTTAGCGTTTCCTAATGGGTCTCAAATTGCGACCAACCTTATGAGTATTATTGAGATAGGTCACTTGCGACCCATTAGGAAACGCAAATTGAAACTTCATGAGTTTCATAAATTAGAATAGCGATGACTAAGGGAATCGTAATTAGGTAATCTCAATTTCATAAGATGATACATCTAGTCCCAAGTGCCTAGGATTTTTTGAAAAATATCTTTATTCCTAGGATTTTAAACTGAGTTAGATAAGGTGGGGTCCCAGAGAACCTGAGACTCTGAAAGAAGCATCCAGTGGATTTAGATTTTTTTTATTTCCCCACCAAAGGGGCAGCAAACATGACTTCAGTAGACCTTAAGCCATCAGCATGATATCAAAGTACAGATTATGCCTTCTTCTGATCAAAGGCTGAGAGGAAGACTGATGTGTGTTGTTCACATTTAGTCTATAATACGATTAAATTATAACCTGGGTTGATTGCTATATCCAGACTGACACGTGATTCCAATTAGAATTTCTTGTTTTATCTCTTTAGAAGTGCCAAGGAAGTGTTAATCTTTGTGAACAAGTGGGTGGGGGCCAGATTTCTCAAGGTTCTTCTGTATCCCAAAGCTTTTGTCAGTAATATTTTCCTCTCAGAGAAAAAGGACAGGGAACATACCTCATAATCAACTTCTGGGAATTTAATAACGGGTTTGTCTATCGGCTTTTCAATGTGATGAATGTTCATCTGGCCTGGCAGTTCAGGCTGGACTGTTCCCATGGGGGAACAGGGTCAAGACTGATTTCACATGGCTGGGTCCAAACTGGGATGGCATGGTGAGCATAAGAATTGATGGATTAAACCCAGATCTGTTACTGGGTCTCTTAATGTTTGATTGGTTCAGCATTCCATCCATCATTTGTGTTTTTTTGCTTTTGTTCATCTTCTCAGTACATTCTTTTATGGGACAATTGGATGGTAGGACTAACCTGAAAGATGCATATCTCATAGTCCCTATTTTTGGTCCTTAATACAGATTTAAGCCACTCAAAATGAGGAGATTTGTGTTGGCAGCCCTGTCTGTCTCACCTGGTGCTTCACCAAATTTCTGAAACTATCGTGAAAATATTCAGATAAATAAGTATTCAGCTATGAGTGTCAACCTGGCCCACATAGATTTCACACCTTTGTCCCTTTTTCCACATTTCGTCACAGTTTGCTCTCTTCTTCATATTTGTGTGCTTTTAATCCTCTATTCATCTTTCCTTCAAGTTTAAGCCCAGCTCACCAGTCCTTGAGAAGGTGACCATCTCTAAGTGTGCGTGTAGGTTTTCTCTCTTATTGAACTTCGTTCACAGTTGCCATCTCCTGATGATCAATGCTATTGTATACAAGGCATCCGGTTGTTCCTCCTTTGTAACATTCTTGCATTCGCTTGCATTCACCCCTCCTTTTACGAATCTAGCAGAGAAACTCTTGTTACCAATACTGTTCAGCTCCTATAATTCTTTATTTATGTACGGATGCTCATTGTGCTCCTGCTAGTTCTTTCTATAACGGAGCGTAATTTCACACAGATGGTGTCAACTTCCCAGTCTAAAATCCTTCTGGCACTGTCTGTTGTCCTTTTTTCTACCACATACTCTAAACTGCCTTATCATCCTGGATCATTACTTCTAGCTCAAAGGTATCTCCCTCTGTGACTGGACTAAGCAATACTGTTGCTTTAGCATATTTTTCTCTCATGAATGGTTGTATTTTTCCTTACGAAATTGTCCAGCATATACATTATCAAACCTAGATGTGGAATATGTTGCCTCCTGAACCGCATCTGCCCAATAATCATCTGTACTTCCTCTTTTGTGTTACAACATAATAGTTAAAGGTTTCTATCAGTGTCATTTTGGGGGGTGTTTTAAATTGGTTCTTGATCGCACAGTACCCTGAAATTTCACTTCATTGTGCAGGTCTCCTGCATTTTCTTGTGGATGATCACCCATCACCTCTGCTGTCAGTACTCAACCAAGCGCATAGGTGTCTCTGAGACTAGCTCATTAGTGTCTTCGGTTATCATGATATCATTTATGTAATGTGCCATTCTGGTATCAACATGAAAAATTAACCAAATCTGTAGCTGCGATATAAAGTGAGTCAGTGCACATAATCCATAAGAAACCTTGTATAGGTCTACTGAAACTACCCGTGAAATGCCAACAGATCTTGATTTGATTTATCAATGACAACCGAAAGGAAATCATATGATAAATCTGTCACTGCTTATCATTTCCTCATCTCTTTTCTACAACAGTTGTACTGTTGAGCACTGATGTTGCCGCAGTAGAGGCTGACTCAGTTCTGGTGACACTGATCTTGAATCATTCTCCACATCCCATCAGGTTTTCTCAGGGGCTAAATTGGTGTGCCGAATGAACTAACTGCTGATCTAAGGACACCCACCACCAGTAGTTTACTTATTTTATTAACTGTTTTTATTGTTAGCAATACATAGCATGTGCAGAGAAAAGAGAACAGTCATCCATTTGCTAATGCGTGAATGCAGCCGTGTTTGATGACATGAATTTATAATGCAATAACATGCATATATATTGAGAATAATTATTGATGCGTGATATATAGATCAGAAAGACAGGTTCAGGTTTAAATCTAGAGCCAGGAAAACAACAAGCCCAACAACATATAATCATGTGATCTATGTGATATCTAACAATCATGGTTGGCCTTTATGAAACATATGCCCATCCCCTACTTCCCTTCCTTCCACTCCTCTGTTATAAGTAAAGGTTGTTGTTTCTAGAGCTCCTCTGAGGGTATTATTATTTATATGATATTGTCAATGCTATCAGTTACTCAGTCCAAGATAAAGGAAACTGCAACCACTGGTGCAATTGCAAATATTCCCCCTGTAGTACATAAACCATTAAAAACACTGCCAAAAAACACAATCCCTCCCATATGCAGCCCACTTTGTTTCCACTTAAAACTAGTAATTTTGCTGCTCTGTGCTCCCCTGGCGTGAGAAAACGAGGAAAGGAGCTAGATTTTTATTACACTCCCTTGGGTGTGAGACCCCTCACCCACCAACCTAGTTAGTGGCATGCTTCATCACTGGGGTCCCAACCCAGACATCTAGCTTGTCAGCGGTGTGCTGCAACGTCTGGTTACAGCAGACCTGGAATTTTTGAGTGAAAAAGTGAAGTTAAAATTGTCTAATGGATACTTTACCAGATTGGTATGCTTTATTTATGGTAAACGTGGACAACGGTTAAAACAGTGATGGATGGATGTTGAGGGAACCATGACCTCTTACATCCATAATGTGGGTCGGCATGTTTCAGCCATGTTCTCTTAGCTGCCAAAGGTCAGAATGGCTCTCGTCCGGACCAATTGTTCTGCTTGCACACTACGGCATGCAATAACTACTCACAAGCATCACTTATAACCTTGTCTCAATTTGACATCTTTCTGGTCTTTTGTTCTACTCTATTCAAGTCCCTATATAGATTACAGGGCGAGACAGAGACAAAGATATCACAATATACTGTGGTAAATGCGCATGCAGCAGGGCATCCAATTTGAGCATACATGCCCTGCATTCTTTACGTTCCATGCAAAAGGAACCTCATGCCCATGAGCTTATAGGTAGCCCAATGCTACTTTAGGTTCCTGCATACCACTCATTCAGCAGTGCAGAAAGTTATTTTACCTAGTAATTATTATCATGCAGCGCGCTCTCGTGTTCATGCAAATCCCAGAAATCATCTGCACCGTAAATCCTCTGTATTCTTAATATTACTGGTGAACAAACAGACAAACATTGCAGTGTAGCAGCAGGGGTTGTATTGCTCCTACCGCCATGATCGCTAAATCAAGTAATGTGAAAGTGCCAACCACACATTGTGATCACAGCCGGGCGAAAAGTCCTTAAGACAACAAGACCTACTTCCTTGTAGATGGATTCTTACATCATGGACACTCGGAGGGGTGAGCCCTATTGTCAGACACTATGTAAATTCAAAAGCACAGTTTATAAACCCGCTGAATAATGGAGTCAGACCAAACAGTTAAAGTCAGCCCCCCTCCCGCACTTTCTTTGTCAAGGAGAGTCGCCTGTAATGTTAGCTATACTCAGCCTCCAGAGCTCCGCATCTTGACACTGCCTGAAAGAGTGCTGCACCAGGTTAAATAGGCGTTAAAACAGGCTCGAAGGCTCATCTCATCTGAGGCGCCGGAAGTAGTTACTTTCCAAAGGCATACCGAGAAACCCAGAAGTGTGCCAAACACTGTTACCATGGTACCCGAGGATGCGCACTGTCTATAACGTGCACGCATCGGTGGTGCCTCATTTCTCACGTCGTATGCTGCAGGCAGGTTAAATGGACTGAACTGATCTTTTGGCCAGCGTCTGTCACTCCCCCTGCAATGCCAATGCTGCTGCCTGTCTCCCAGCAGAGCCTGTTGGCTCTGTGTTGAGGCCCGCCTCCACCCGCAGGCACCCGCTGGCGCCTCATCCATAGTGGCCATCGGCATCTGTGAGGTCTGTCTGTCTGCCTTTCTTCTTTGATTGATTTATTTCTTTTTGCTCTACTTTGCCTCTCTCTGCCTTTTAACTTTATTTCTTTAATTTTTGCTTTACTTTGCCACTCTTTCCTCTCTTTCGCTCTCCGTTTTGCTCCTCGCAGCTGCTGCTGCCGCCCCCGTGGATCCACCCTTGTAGTTCCTCCCGCCAACCAGTTCACCAATACCCCCCCCCCTTTTCTTAAGGGTGACTGCTGCACGGTCGTGCCAAAGGCAAGCCAATCTATGCCCGTCCACGCCTATACCGCGCCCATCGCCTTGGACCCTGGAACTCATACCACCCAATAAAACAGTGTGTCCCAATAACCCTCCATGCTCTGAAACCTGGACGCCGGAGAAACTGTCACTCTGCCTCCCCCCAAGAACACCTACGGAGTTTCCTCCTGCCGCCATTGCCACTTTACTTGCTCCACTCACTAAAAGCTAATCACAACAACGAAAGAACCATCTCAGGATCACCTCAAATGCATGCTCACGAATGTCCACTCCCTGCACAAACACGCTGTCAAGATTTGGGACCTGTTAGACATCACTCGCCCGGACATCGCATTTCTCACAGAGACATGAACCAACACAACATCCGGCCCGGACATCGCCATCCCTAGAGACTACAAGCTGGTACGCAAGGACCGCCCTTCCAGACGTGAAGGTGGCCTCGCCATTGTGGGCCTACAAGTCCGCCCTCCGACTGACGGTGAACAAACAGGAATCCACCCCCATCATGGACCAACTGCACTTCGAAGTGCACACCACCCCCAAGACCACGATCTGTGGCTTCCTGATATACAAACCACCTGGACCACGACCAGCGTTCAGTGACGCCATCATCAACTTCATAGCCCCCCACTCTCTCGCCTCCAGCAACTACCTGCTCCTAGGAGACCCCAACTTCCATTTCAATAATCACAGCAAACACAACACCACCACCCTACTTGAGAACCTGAACACAATCGGACTCAAGCAACTAGTTACTTCACCAACGCACACCTCCGGGCACACTCTTGACCCCATCTTTTCTGCAAGCAGCAACTTCCCCATCGGCGTCTTGACCCCGCTACATTGAACCAACCACCATTGCATCCATATTTCCATCTCCATACCCACAGCGCACACTCAAGCGACACTACATCTACAGAAGATGGAATCACATCCCAGAGCAGCAACTCACCAGCTTCCTCACCAACTCTCCTCCCCCTGACACAACAGACGCCAATACATCAGCCTGGAACCTCTGCAAATGGATCAGCAACTGTGCCGACACTCTGGCTCCACTCCGAACGGCCACAGAGAAACACACTTAAAAAAAAAAAAACGAAAACAGCTGGTTCACCTCCTCACTCCAGGAATCTAAGTGCACATGCAGGAGGCTATAGAGGAAGTGAAGAAAGAGCAAGTCTCCACAAGACCTGGCAGCTTTCAAAACTACCACATGATCCCACAACAACCTAATCAGGACCACCAGGAAGGATGCCCTACAAGACTGCATCAACTCCATCATACCAAAGAACTTTTTAACATCAGCAAAGAATTTGCCAAACCGCAGGCTGAGACTACCAACATCCCTCCATCTCCGGAACTCTGCAACAGACTGAGACGCTCTGGACGCTCCAAAAACACTGCCCGCCAGGATCAGCCGGACCCACTCAACTCCTGCACACCTGGATCTCCTGCATGATGGACAACACCCTCTCCATCATGAGAAGCATCCATTCGGAAGCCCCGACTTACCCCTGCCCACACTACGTCTTCAATAACTCTGCAAAACCATCAACTGCTCCCTTGAAGCAGCAACCTACCTTGAAGACTGGAAGCATGCTGAGATTCGCCCACTTTTAAAGAAACCCACAACCTCAAGAACTACCGCCCCATCTCACTGCTACCTTTTCGAGCTAAAAATCGCTGAGAAAGCAATTAACACTCAGCTACACCAACACATCGAGGATAACAGCATCCTAGACGTCTCCTAATCAATATTCAGATCAATACCAAAACCACCTTGCTTGCAGCCACAGATGACATACACTTCCTCCTCGACCAAGGACAGACAGCAGCCTTCACCCTCCTCAGTCTCTCAGCCGCCTTCGATACGGTATCTCACCTTATACTATGCACCAGCCTACACGCAGCAAGCATACAAGGCAAAGCACTTCAATGAATTCACACCTTCCTGTCTGACAGAACTCAGAGAGTCAGTCTATCACCTCACCAATCAGAGCCCACCAACATCAGTTGTGGAGTACCCCAGGGATTATCGCTGAGCCCCACGCTGTTCAACATATACATGATCCCACTCACCACCATCGTCAGGAACTACAGGATGAATATCGTCTCCTACACTAATGACACCCAGCTGATCATCTCCCTGCCTGAGAACCCAGCAACAGCCAGGAAAAATTTCAGAGACGGGATGGAAGCTGTGGCCAGTTGGATGAGGGAAAGCTGCCTCAAACTGAACTCCGATAAAATTGAGATCCTCGTCATGGGACCCTCACCTTCAGCCTGCGACAACTCTTGGTGGCCCTACACACTCGGGAAAAACACCCTCCCCAACAGACCACGCACGCAACCTCAGCGTCATCCTCGACTCAACATGACCAGACAGGTCAACTCCGTCGCCGCCACCTGCTTCCACATCCTCTGGCTCCTACGAAAGATTGTCAGATGGATACCAACCGACTGCCGGAAAACCGTGACACACACCCTTGTCACAAGCAGACTCCACTACGCCAACGCCCTCTACGCTGGAACTTCCAAGAAGAACCTGAACAAACTGCAACAGATCAAGAACGCTGCTGCCAGACTAATCCCAGACATCCACCGCAGAGAACACATCACAGAACACCTGAGAAACCTCCATTGGCTCACCATCAAGAAGAGGATCAACTTTAAACTCCTGGTACTCGCCTGCAGGGCCCAGCTACCTAAACAACCACATCAACTGGTACGCCCCTTCCAGACCGCTCCGCCCATCCCAACAGTCACTCGCCAACATACCCCGCATGAAGAAATCCTCAGCTGGTGGAAAGTCGTTTTCATACCTGGAAGCAAAAGGATGGAACACCTTACCACCACACCTCAGACAGTCGCCATTGCTGCCTCCGTTCAGGAAGGACCTCATGACCTGGCTCTTTGACTGATCTCTGAGGTCAGCCCTCAGCTTCTTGAGACCCTTTGGGTTGAGTAGTATGCTTTACAAGCTCATAATTGATTGATTGATGGAGGACGTTTTGCAGATATATGTGCTCCCAACTCTGGATGAAAAGAGTGGCCAGCAGTTATTTTTTTTTTATTTTTTTTTTTTTAAACGGTCCTGGTGAGGCTGTGTGAGCCCCAGAGCCAGAAAAAGAAAGACGGTGTGCGCTTCATAGTGTGGCCATATGAAATAAAAGTCAGAGGACACCATGAGTTAATAAGTTCAGGGTCATATTCACTGAGAGAGTGACCTGTAGTCACGGCCCCCATCTGTAGAGCATCTTATTATGGCAGCCAGGGGATATCATAAGTCATGGAGAGACCATAAGTTAATTAGTTAATAAGTCCATTGTCATGCAAACCAGGGGGTGACCAGTGACCAAGAGTGTGCCATGATATATCGGACATGTAGTTATGGCCCCTATTCCAAGGAATATTTAATTATAGCAGCACCTTAATTATAACTCTAGATGCACTTATGTGAGTAC
The DNA here is from genome assembly GCF_031143425.1 of Pleurodeles waltl. NCBI lineage: Eukaryota > Metazoa > Chordata > Amphibia > Caudata > Salamandridae > Pleurodeles > Pleurodeles waltl. The sequence continues at coordinate 467,728,338 of NC_090445.1, forward strand.
CGAGACCCCATTGTCCAGTAACCGTATTATTAAGCATGTTAACATGAAGGCTGCACATTCCAGAATTTGTTTTACTGGAAGGTAGAATTTAAGTTTGGATGCTATTCCAAGGGTTATTGTCATTAAATCCATGTTTTTGTGTTGACAGTCGGTAGATCCAACGTTGTTCCTTTGCGAACAACAATCTTTCTGTGTTGTTATCATTGTCCTCCATTTGTTCAGTTACCACCCACTTCATGTCATTGGTGGTATGACATTCTTTCAGGAAATGTACCGTCATTTTCGTTGTACTCCGTTTACACATGATGTTGCTCCAGGGTTCGCAGATGCATGTCCTGACCTTCTTAGTGGTCATGCCCACATAGCAGAGATTGCACAGTGAAGTTGTTAAACATACCACATTGGCAGAATTACCATTGTGTTTCTTGATAGTCCATACTCTTCCTGGTTCCAAGTTGAGTGTTTTAGTGGTCGTTGTCGAATGACAGACACTGCAGTTACCACAGGCGTAATGTCTGACATTGGGAAGTACTGATGCATCCTGCACAGTGGTTCTGATTTCCGGAGTTATTTTTGGATGGGTGGACAAGACTGTCCTTCAAACTTTCCTCTTGAAACAAAATAAGTGTTTTCCCCACCTCAATTTTCTTGTCCGTAGTATTTCCCAATGTTTGTTTATGATTTTTTTTCTCACTATCGGACAGAGTGTTGTAGGTGGTGACACATATCAATGGGACCTCAGTCTTATCCCGTGTGTGATTCTCCAAGAGTGGGCCGCTATTATGGTTCTTTGCTTGTTTCCTGCAGATTTTTATAAGCCTATCTGGGTAGCTGTAGTCCCCTCAGATTGAAAATTTGCCTTACCTTGAAGATTAAAACCTGATTTTTTTGTTCCAGTTTCTTCTAAGTCGAAGTAATTGACCATGAAGTAAGTTCTCCCGTAAGGGGCTGGAGTGAAAACTGTCAAACCTTTTTAGGATAGTTTTATCAGTAGGTTTAAAGTAGGTCTTTGTACAAACTTCCCATGTTCAGCAAAAATAGTGACATCCAGAAATATAATGGATTCCTTATTCATTGTGTGGGTGAATTTTAAATTGTGGTCACACCCGTTCACCCAAGTCAGAAACAGGGGGATTTGGGCACTATCACCTTCCCGTATTGTAAGGAAATGCCTCCTTGGCATGGTTACCACTGACTTTTTCCCTTTTGCTGATGCCAGTTATGATTGAAAGTGTGCTGGGACTCTGCTAACCAGGCCCCAGCACCAGTGTTCTTTCACTAAACTATACCTTTGCTTCCACAATTGGCATAGCCCTGGCACTCAGATAAGTCCCTTGTAAATAGTACCTCTGGTACCAAGGGCCCTGATACCAGGGAAGGTCTGCAGCATGTCGTATGCCACCCTGGGGACCCCTCACTCAGCACATGCAACACTGCCTTACAGCTTGTGTGTGCTGGTGGGGAGAAAATGACTAAGTCGACATGGCACTCCCCTCAGAGTGCCATGCCAACCTCACACTGCTTGTGGCATAGGTAAGTCACCCCACTAGCAGGCCTTACAGCCCTAAGGCAGGGTACACTATACCACAGGTGAGGGCATATGTGCATAAGCACTATGCACCTACAGTATCTAAGCAAAACCTTAGACATTGTAAGTGCACGGTAGCCATAAAGAGTAGATGGTCTGGGAGTTTGTCAAACACGAACTCCACAGTTCCATAATGGCTACACTGAAATCTGGGAAGTTTCCTATCAAACTTCTCAGCACAATAAATGCACACTGATGCCAGTGTGGAATTTATTGTAAAATACACCCAGAGGGCATCTTAGAGATGCCCCCTGAATACCAGTCTGACTCCTAGTGCTAGGCTTACCAGTTTCTGCCAGCCTGTCACAACCAGACTAGTTGCTGGCCTATTAGGGAGAGTGCCTTCGTCACTCTGTGGCCAGGAACAAAGCCTGTACTGGGCGGAGGTGCTTCTCACCTCCCCCTGCAGGAACTGTAACACCTGGCAGTGAGCCTCAAAGGCTCATGCCTTTTGTTACAGCACCCGAGGGCATCCCAGCTAGTGGAGATGCCCGCCCCTCTGGCCACTGCCCCCACTTTTGGTGGTAAGGCTGGAGGAGATAATGAGAAAAACAAGGAGGAGTCACCCACCAGTCAGGGCATCCCCTAAGCTGTCCTGAGCTGAGGTGACCCCTACCTTTAGAAATCCTCCATCTTGAGATTGGAGGATTCCCCAATAGGATTAGGGATGTGTCCCCCTCCCCTCAGGGAGGATGCACGAAGAGGGCGTAACCACCCTCCAGGACAGTAGCCATTGGCTACTGCCCTCCTGACCTAAACACACCCCTAAAAACTGTATTTAGGGGCACCCCAGAACCCAGGAAATCAGATTCCGGCAACCTGAAACAAGATGGACTGCTGACCTGAAAGCCCCACAGAGACAATGGAGACGACAGCTGCTTTGGCCCAGCCGTATCGGCCTGTCTCCTGACTTGAATAAAACTGCAACAGCGATGCATCCGACAGGGACCAGTGACCTCTGAAGCCTCAATAGACTGCCCTGAACCAAAGGACCAAGAAACTCCTGTAAACAGCGGCTCTGGTCAAATCTAACAACAACTTTGCAACTTTCTTGCAACTTTCAAAGACTTCACTCTTTCCTACGGAAGCGTGAGACTTCACCCTCTGCACCCAACGCCCACGGCTCGTACTCCAGAGAACCAACACTACAGGGAGGACTCCCAGGCGACTGCAACCTTGCGAGTAACCCGACACGACCCCCCTGGACACCCACAGCGATGCTTGCAGAGAGAATCCAGAGTCTCCCCCGACCGCCGCTGCCTGTAACAAGGGACCCAACGCCTGGACCAAGCACTGCACTCGCAGCCCCCAGGACCTGAAGGAACCGAACTTCAGTGCAGGAGTGACCCTCAGGTGACCCTCTGCCTAGCCCAGTTGGTGGCTGGCCCGAGAAGCCCCCCGTGACCTGCCTGCACCGCTAGAGTGACCCCCGGGTCCCTCCATTGAATCCTATACAAAACCCAACGCCTGCTTTGCACACTGCACCCGGCCGCCCTTGTGCCGCTGAGGGTGTGTTTTGTGTGCCTACTTTAGTTCCCCCCAGTGCTCTTCAAAACCCCCCTGGTCTGCCCTCTGAGGACGCAGGTACTTGCCTGTTGGCAGACTGGGACCGGAGCACCCATGTTCTTCATAGGCGCCTATGTGTTTTGGGCACCTCTTTGACCTCTGCACCTGACCGGTCCTGAGCTGCTGGTGTGGTAATTTTGGGGTTGACTTGAACCCCCAACAGTGGGCTGCCTATGCCCCGGAACTTAGACTTTTAAGTGTCTTACTTACCTGACAAACTAACCATTACTTACCTGCACCAGGAACTGTTGATTTTTGAACTGTGTTCACTTTTAAAATAGCTTATTGCCATTTTTACTAAAACTGTGTATGTTATTGCTCTAGTTCAAAGTTCCTAACTTACCTGTGTGGAGTACCTTGGATTTTATGTATTTACTTCGAATCTTGAACTTGTGGTTCTAAAAATAAATTAGGAAAATATATTTTTCTATATAAAAACTATTGACCTGGAGTTAAGTCTTTGAGTGTGTGTTTCTCATTTATTGCCTGTCTGTGTACAAAAAATGCTTAACACACCCCTCTGATAAGCCTACTGCTCGACCACACTACCAAAAAAAAAAGCATTAGAATTATCTAATTTTGCCAAGATCTTACCTCTAAGGGGAACACTTGGACACTATCTCTTACTTTGAAATAGTATATGCAGAGCCAACTTCCGACACTTATGATGAGAATATCATCCAAGTATCTTTTCCACAAGATGACATTCTATTTATATGGATTGGCGATATTTATGATATATTTGGTCTCAAAATCATCCAAATATAGTCCTTACACACCAGGGGTGAAAGTGCTTCCCATAGAAGTTTCGATTGTTTGTAGGCATTGCATGCCTTCTTATTCAAAAATGTTCTCAGTGAGGGCAAGCCATGTGAATTTGTGAATAAGTTACTTTGGAGTCTGATACTCCTATGGCCCCATATCAATAGCTTTTTTGATGACTATTAAAGTGTCCTCCTGCAGGAGACTGGTATATAAACTCTCCACATCCAAACTCCGTAATGTGTGCTTTTCGGGATCACAGTCTATATCTTGTATTAAACACAACAGATCTTTTGTGTCCTTCAGATATGTTGGTGTATCTTGTACTGTTGGTTTTAAATAGAAATCGCAGAAACGGGATAACGGTTCAAGTGGGGAACCTATCTCTGACACTATAAGACGCCCAGGGGTGGGCGTTCTATTTTTGTGGATTTGCGGAATCATGTAGAAGTAGGGGGTTCTGGGTTAACTGTTAAAAGGAATTCTGCCTCCTTTTTAAAAATCCACCCCTTTGTTTCAGCTGTTTCAGTCAGATTCCTGATTTCAGCTGCTATTTGAGGTGTTGAATCTGTATGGAGAATCATGTAGTTCTTTCTGTCTGCCAAAAAGCAGAGACATTCTGTAGTGTAATCCAGTCTATCCTGGACAACTACTCCACCCCCTTTATCTGCGGGTTTTATAATTCTTCTTTTGTCAGTCTTCAACTCCTTAAGAGTGTCAGTTTCTGCTTTGCTCATGTTGCGGAAGATATTTTTGTCATCTTCGTGTAGGTTCTTGATTTCATTGAACACTGCTTGTTCAAATGTGAGTACTTTAATTGGGATTGTGGAAGATGGGGGCAAAATGTTGATTTTATTCTCCGTTTTGTGTCACCGCTGTGGTGTCCTGAGCCCCAGAGTTTTCAAACAAATGCCTCCAGTTTGAGTTTTCTAAAAATAAAACTCTGGCAATTCACAGTGCAGTCTGAATTTATCTAGATGGGGCATAGGTGGAACCCCTAACCCTTTGTTTAAAACTTTCTGTTGTATGTCAGACAGTATTATATTCAATAGGTTTGTTACACTTTCGGGTCCTTGCTTGTCCCAGGGAGAGTTTCCCTTGTCATGCTCCTGGTGTTAACCCCTGTCGCCTGATTGTCCAAATGCATTTGTTGGTCTTTTCTTCTCCTCCCTCTCCTTCTGCCTCCCCTTGATTAAAAAATAAATAAAAAATAAATAAAGGAAGCCTGAGAGAGATTGCCCATGTGGGAACAGAGTGCCCCAGCCCAAAAATTAGTGTTGCGGTTGGGCAGGAGGAAAGAATTGTTGCAGGATCCCCATTGGGTTGTTGTAAGGGACAAAGCCTCGCCATGGTTGTACCCAAATCCTATGTCTATTTCTGTCCCTCTGTCTTGCCCTATTCACCTCCCCACTTGGCCAGATATCTGTGTCAGGGGATCTGGTATTGTATGAATTTGTGTCTGTGGTATAATTTCGCTTGTCAGGATTGACATAATCTGGTACTGAGTAGGGGTATACCTTCACATATGAGAATCTCTTCAGATCCTTCTGAAATATATTAATCTTTAATCGGGTCAAATGGTCCTTGTAATCTGCCATATCTTTGTTTACCTCATCCAGTTACTTTTTATGAGGTTAAAGTTGTTTTAAAGTGGTTCTCTGTAGCCTGTATCTCCACTAACATTGCATCTGAGAGCTGTTTTGCTGTCTTTATAACGATTCCTAGTGCAATGCCAGGCTATCTAGGCCAAATCCCTCCCTAAAGCAGCATCTTCAAGAAAGATTCTCAGTGTGTTAGTTCTTAATAAGCCATGTAGAGCAGAGTTTTACCTCAAATATTCTGTCATTATCACTCCTTGCAGAATGGTTTCTTATTCTGCCTGAGAGGATTTCATTAGCATCCTCCTCAGTAAATGTCCTGGATTATCTGCCATAGTTGCATTGTAGTTGTCTGCTGGTTGAGGATCCTAGGGTGGGGTTGCTAATTCACCACTATCCTCTATCACTTATTAACAGTACTCACAGCTGTGCTCTGCTAAATCTAGAATGGTCAACAAAGAGGGTGAGAAGAGAGCGCTTGCTTATCTTCCCAATATCAGCTAACAGCATGAAAATCGAGCACACTACCTAGAAATTTTGCTGCTGTATTGGAATGAGGAAAGTGGCTAGGTTTTTATTACGACCCTTTGTTATTTTTTCACAACAACCCCTTCAGCTTTTGCAAGAGACCCCTCATCCACCAACCTAGTTGCTGGCATGCTTCATCATTGGGGTCTTGCCGCAGACACCTAGCTTGTTAGGGGTGTGCTAGAACGCCGAACACCTTCCCAGATTGGTATGTTTTAAGTATGGTAAATGTGGACAAAGGTTAATAACAGTGATGGATGTGTGTTGAGGAAACCATGACCTCTTACATCCATAATGTGGGTTGACATGTTTCAACCATGTTATCTTAGCTGCCAAAGGTCAGAATGGCTTTCGTCAGGACCAATGTTTTCACATACGTGCTACTGCAATAACCGTCACAACCTTGTCTCCATTTTAGATATTTCTGGTCTTTTGTTCTATTCCATCCACTTCTCACAACGTTTGAGGCATGTTGATATGGCATCTTTGTCTATGTCTCTACTCCTCCTGCCTTGCATGAGTAACCCCCGGGTCACATGGTTTGTCTGGGATCAGCCAAGAGTAAAGACCAGGAACCTTGTCATCCATAATGGGATCAGATCTTTGAAGGTAAATGAGTTGAACACAACAGGGAAATTAATCTTTCTTTAGAGATGATCTGTACTTCTCTCTAGGCAATCAGTCAGAAGGGTCCAGACTCAACAGGAAGGATAGGACTCCACCTTAGTATGGGTCCATCTATGAGAAGAATTAAAGATGAGCCCGAGATATTTGGGAGCAAGGGAGCAAGACTGTACAGACAATGCCCTTCCCTGATCCATAATGTGTGGTACTGTAAACTGGAGGCAAAAGGGTTTGTGCCAGAGGGCGTTGGGCCTATTTGTCCTAGGGATAAAATAAACCTGAAAACATGTTGTCCTTGAGCCTAAACAATATGTCCTGGGCGTCGGGCTATAGGAATTCCACACCCCAAGGAGTGATAACTGAGAGGCTCTGGTGTGGGCTTTAGTGAATTTGTTCATGAAGCTCTACTGCCTTTTATGGCCGGTAAGGACTACTTACCTGCTCGGTCCTGCACGACCTTATAGCCCGAGTCCACACCACATATCCTCCACCTGGGGAGGTAAGTATACTAAGGGGAAGAATCTCTGGTTCTAAGTATCCTCCATAAGAACTGGTTATTTATATTTGGTGATGTTTTTTTGTTGTGGATACTCTATCTAACCTCAGATTCCTCACCACCCTTCCTTTTCCTAGTTCTGTAGAGTAGCCTTTTTTAATTATCTAAAAAGGTTCCACGTTAGAGATCAGCACACTGGTACCAACCATTTGAGGGTGTTTGAGGGTGTGGAAAGGGGAAATAAGAAACTGACGTCAGCATATAGGGATAGGGCTTCTATGTGGTTCTGCTCTCTCTCTTCTTGGGCAGTAGGAAGCCAGCACAAAGGTGCACAATGCCAATTAGTGGCGTGCAGGAGCACTACTGAAGAACGTTTCTGGTTCCAATCTGTACAGTCTCTACCCGGTAGAGTAATCTAAGGTGATGAATGTGCAGTTAGCTAGAGTTTACACCAGAAAGAGGCTTACCAAAGGTAAGTAACTTGTTTTTTTTGTCGTCTAAAGTGTTTCCGGATGTTCTTGCTGAAGGGAAAGAGATTCTCCGAAAACTAGATTTGAGGAGTCACACACTAGTCAACTACCATCTATTGGACTATATTTCTTACTACCTGCAACACATGTGCCGGGAGGTAGACATTTTAGGTTTAACTATTGTTTCTCTTCCTTCAATTTGCAGCAGTCCGTTGTACTAACCCAGATATTTACAATGCAATCAGGACGTCTGGCTTTGGTACATCTCATACGTACAAAGACTCTGTTACGTTCAAATGTAAAGATGGCTTTGTCATGGACGGCAGCAGTATTATTCATTGTGGTGCAGATAACGAATGGCATCCACCACTACCAAGATGCATAGGTAAGCATTACTAAATCATAAATATGGGTTTCTTTGTTTATGTACGTTTGGCAGGGTGTGTTCTACTGTGAGAATAACACTTCTTAATCTTATTTCAGAGTTTAACAATCCTAATAATCTTTTTTGTTGTTTCCTCTGCATTTCCTGTGTAAAGTAGATCCCTCCTTCAAATACCATTTGGCCTTTGATCATTGATACATTTTCATATTTCTTTTCGTCATGCTTGTGCCTTACCATTCAGTGTGTTTTCAGGATGTCCTGCTGTGTACCATCTAGGGTCTTCCATCTGATGAATGTCACTAGGTGTTTCCCATCAAAGAAGTGGTTTCAAGTTGTCCACCTCCTTTGAAATCAGCAGTGCATCAGGACACAAATATTCCCAGCTCAGATTGTATTTTTTTGCCACTGGGGCAGATATTTTAGAGTGCTCTGCTATAGTTATGCTCCACTATAATGTTTGAGACCAGAGGACTGGGGACCGGAAGACTTCCACTGCGGCATCTAGCAGATCATCCAGCACTGAATTGGGATTGCACCGAAAAGCGTGGAGACAGATTATATGACATGTTAAAGGGAACGTTATAAAAAATAACTTTGTTCAAATTGTGACTCTTTTGTAATAGAAAGTGTCCACCATTGGGTTTGTAACCTGTGACTACCTAAGGACCACAATGAAAGCACCTGTTTGGAGTTGAGTGGCTTTCATTGCAAAAGGACATTTCAATACAAAGAGACAGAAGATGGGTTCTGTAGGTAGTAATGCAGCTCTAATACTCTACTGAGTCCCCACTTGGTGCGTTTGCCAAAGATGTGAAAAGATTCAAGGTCAATGACAATTTGGGAAGCCCATCTAAAGGCCAAACAAGATAGCATCCTACAATTTCCATAAGATCCAACTATAGAGGCCAAGCATCTCCAGTGACCCCAGGAAACGGGTAACCTCTACACATGATTAGGATGATACCTCAGATGTCAAGCTCTGTGGTTGAGGTCAAAACATCCCTAGCATAAAATTAATGCTTTACAGATACACGGAGGACCATCCCCATGGGTATTGGCCTTAAAAGGACTCTCAGCTCCATGAAAAGGAATTGCTGTGAGAGAAAGCAATGTCTTGTCGGGTAACCTCTGTGAAAGAAAGCTTGATGTTCCATACCACCTTCTGTGGTTGATACTGCTTAACACTGGAAACATTCCTTGATTCTGAAGAAGCTGTGATGCCGAAATGGGTCCAACTGATGCTCATGCTGAATATGGCTTTGAAGCTGACAAAGACCTCAACAACCAGTAAGGGATTCGACCTCCACACATGAGCAACAACAGGAAGGAAGCAATGTCTTCAGACACCACAACGAGAAATGTGACAAAAGGGCAATCTACATTGATTCCGACGCAAGTCATATTATTGCCTGTCCTCCTCGCACTTCTCAGCTGCTTAATAAAAAATGGAGAGGAAGCCATTTCAGATGAGATCAAGGTCTTCCCCATTTGTATGAAAAAGAAGGTAGCCGCTGCACAACACCACCAGCCTCACAGCCATCTCCACCTCAGTTCATCACTCTGATTCGGAGTGAGACATCTCTGCAGGCCTGCTGCTCCGTATCATGACGCGGGAACAGTAAAATAAAAGAAGGATGTATGACAGGATTATGTGCATATAGATTGGGCCTATAGCCGTACCATGTAAAGGTTTCTTCATCTAATTAATGCATATCACTTGGGGATAGTTAGAGCTGCACAACAACACATGGTTCCACTTGATGCTGAGGTGGATAATTTTCTTAAAGAAATACTCTCCAAATTGAAAGACGTAACCAGTATTTGACCATGGTCAAGTGTTCCAGCAACCCCGGGTGACATTTCTCTGCCCTCTATTGATGAAGGATGAAATGTAGAAACATATGTATGTGCCTAGACATATACAGCACTACCTGCACCAACTTTGGTGAAAAACTACAGTCAAATTTGAAGTAAGTGCTAATTGTGTACCACATTTACCATAATGTAGATGGGTGAACTGTGCTGGGATGTAAGGCAGTGTGCTCTCACCCCCTCCTCTGTTTAAAAGGTTCCCTTGAGCCACCAAGCTGAAGGCCTTTAGAGATGCCCATGTGTGCCTGTGAGTGGTACTGTGACCTGTGAAGATTTAGGCAGCATTTCCAGCAACCCCAGATGAACATTCTCTGCTCTCTACTGATGAAGCACGAAATCCAGAAACATATACTGGTGTCTAGAGATATACAGCACTATCTGCACCAATGGTGGTGAAAAACTGTAGTCCAATTTGAAGTAAGCACTAATTGTGTACCTGATTTACCATAATGCAAAGGGGTGAACTTTGCTTGGATGTGAGACAGTATGCTCCCAAGCCCCCCTTCTGCTTTTTATTCCCCAAGGCTATGTGACACTTGTTGGGGGGGAAACTGTGCGTTATCTTCCTGAATTAAAAAGTATTCTCATTGGGCCCTATGTACCACTGCCCAAGAGTTATTGCTTTAATTTTTTATACTGCTACTTCAAAACACCCACCATGCTCTTACAAACACAACAAAAAAAACATTGAGCTTTTCTTGGAAGAGGTGAAAGTGTTACTTCTCAAAGAAGCAATACAGACCTTGCCAACATGCACCAGCAGTAAGAAAGGGTGTATTCACTGAGTGTCTGAATATCCAAAAGGGACAAAAGCTTGCACCAAGTGCTAGACTTGTAGACACTAAACCACTGCATCATATCCACCACTTCTAAATGACAAAACTGCAGGATGCCATTCCCCTGCCCCAAATATGTGACTATTTGGCAACACTGAACTTCAAGGACAAATACTTTCACATTTACACCAGACCAATGGTCATTACCTATGGCTTCTGGTAAGAGAAACCAATTACCAGTTCAAACCTACCTTTTGGGGGTAACTACTACCCCACAAGTGTTTATCAAGTGCCTAGCCATGATAGTAGTGCATCAGTGGAAAAGCTAGATTCATGTATATCCATACTTAGAATGCAGACTGGTAAAAGGGACAATTCAATCTCAATGTCTTGCTCACACTGAATAGACAGTCTTGCTTGTCCATCAATTGTGTTTCACAATAAATGTAAAAAAAATCCCATCTGTGTCCTCAATTAACGGTTATTGGCTCCGCACTGCAGTCACTGGCAAAGCCTACCTCCAGCAAGGAGAGACTGGTGGCAATGAGACTGCTTCCCCTATAACAGTGTGTCCTTTGGTAGTGAGAATGATTATAAAACTGTTCGGCATGATGGCATCATGTATTCATCTGAATCCAAACAGAGTTACATATGTGTCTATCACAGAAATGTTTTGCGGGACAATGATCACAAACAACTGGATGCACAATTTTGGTGGAACCCATTGTTGAGCACAAACCACAGTGGCAGAACAAAGAAAACTAGTTACTGGGCAGATAGTTTATCATTCCACAACTGCACATACCCATCAACACAGTTGGATCCCTTACAGTTTGAGGGGCAGGAGACACACAAGTAGCTTCAACATTCAGGGCCAATAGTCTCCTTGGCAGTGCTGATTACGCACCATTGTGGTTGAGACTTCTGACTGTTCAGTTAGCTCTATGAGCATTCTAATTTGAACAGACAATATGACCACTATGCATTACTGTCAAAGGGACTCACGTTCTGCACAGTTAACCAAAGTGGGTCAAGCAATCTTCCATTTATTTCTCTGCCTTCATGTACACTTTGCATATTAGTGGAGCACCTTGCTGGTGTCGACAACGACTTTGAAGATCTCCTAAGCAGGCAGCATCAAGAGACTCACAAATGGGAAACCAATTCTCAAGTTCTCATACAATGCTTTTAGCAGTGTGGGACTCCCTTAGTAGTCCTGTTTGCCACCCTCACACACAGGATACCTAAACGTGATCTCAAGGTGAAAACTCTGTCACTGTGGAATGCCCCATGGGTAAATTGTTCATGGATATCTGCATATGTTTCCCCAACACCCTCCTACTGATCACCTATTTAGCGTGAATAATGCAGCGGGAACCAATGACACTCACTCTCATCTCGCCAACATAGGCTTGTCAGCCCTGGTACTCTTTTCTGTTTGAGATCTACGTACATCCACACCAGAATCTGCCCTAGTGTCTAGACGTACTCAATCAGCACTTGAGCTCAGCTAGTGTATTCTCTTCCTAAGTTATTCAGTCAAGTGATTTGGCACCTTTTGCATCTTACTGTACTACTCAACAAAACCTTTGGCAGTACCAGTTCAACACATTGTATACTACCTTCTCTATCTGCAAAAGCTGGATTATCCTTGAGTTCCGTACATGGACATCTAGCAGAAACTGCTGCGTGCCTCCATAACAGTATGTCTTTAACATTCCCTTCATGAAGGTTAATCCCTCCTAGACAATCTCAATGCCTATTTGAGTCCTCAATATCGTCCTCACTAGATTAATGGAGGCACTTTTTTAGCTGCTCCTCTTGCATCCCATGCAGTTCCTTTCCTAGAAAACAGCCTTAATTGTCAGTGTCACCTCTCTCAAATGTTGACTGAACTTCAGACTCTTTCTATGACAGAGCCTTTCTTGCAGGTACTCAAACACAGAATCGTTCTATACTTACACCCTCATTTCATACCAGTAGTCATCTCATAATTTCATGTCAGGGAACCTCTTGACTTACTGGCATTTGTCTTTAAGCCACAGTGTTTCCAGAGTAAACCTTGTACACTTTAGATATGGAAGTTATTATGTACCAGGTAGGATGTACTCAGTCCATTTGAAAGACCAGATGTTTATTCCATTTGCCCAACATCAACTTGCCAATCCTATTTCAAAACCAGACATTGCTAGGTGGATTGTTAGGTGTATTCAGCTAGGCTCTGCATAAGACAGATGCACACAGTACCACAAACATTCTACACGCTAAAAAGGAACAACATAGTGTTCCTGTTCAACATCGAGTTACCAAATATATGTAAAGTTGTAGGCTGGTCATCACTTTACACATCCACAAAATATAAGCAAAAACATAGACATGAACATAAGCATAAACATTAAAATATCTGAGGTAGAGTCTGTGTCCTGGTTCATTATGGTGTTCAAGGGAATTATCAGAGTCGCTTTGAAACCAACAGTTGATGGCAGGAGTGTGCAAAACATGTGCTCCCAGCACTACCGCCCTCAAACAGATTGTTACAGGGAAGCAATGTTTTCCTTTTATTACTTCTTTTATGAAAGGACTTAGCTGCTGTCTTTAGAAAAGTGCGTATGAACTAAAATACATTGATACACTAAGGTTTTCAAAACCTTTACAGGCTTTCCTGAGACACGAAATACACAGCATGCACCTCAGACAAAATTACTAAAAGACTGTTATGTAATCTTTCAAGAGAGTATGTAGATCTATGCGTTGAAGGATGCAGAAACGGTCCTTTCATGCACAGATCAATTTGGTACTCCTTAATGTTGAATTATATCAGAAAATGCTTTGTTCATTTGTAGACTCACGGTTATGACACATATTATGCTGTGTCATTTTTGAAGAGGCCTCGATTCACGGTAACCTGAATGGAGTGTGTCCTTATTTAGTTGCCTCGCCCTAAAGCAGTGGAGTGCTTAATCTAGCTACAAGGGGAAGAAATTAATTATGAAATAATTTTACATTACATTGACTGTGAATTTAGAGTGCTCATACGGGTAAAGTGGATAGTAGTAGCGAGGATTGTTTTAGGGCTCTTAAGGGTAACTGCAAAGTTCTGGTCAGTTTAAAATTCTCAAGTGGAGAATACCAAAGGCTTTGGCATCGCAGGATAAGGTATGGTTTGATGTTTTGCTTTTCAGGGTGGAGTGCGCGCAAGTGCTCTGGACCATGTTATAATGTCTATGTGGGCTTCTAACCATGCCCATTTCACTCCTGTCACTTTCATTAGTTCTTGGACTTGCATTTTAAAAACCGACTGATTTCATTTGTGAAAGGCATGCATACTTAATGCCTTTTCCTGTGTTAAGCCCTCCTCAAGTGCACCAGTAAACTACTGAAAACATACGAGGCTCTGTGTTTTCAGCTGGTTTCTGGACTACTTTATCTTCTCATTTCCTGTGCAGCCCAATCTCGCTGGGCAGAAGTCGAGCGCTTTGCAGGACATAGACTCTGTTACATGGATAATTGCACTTTTGCTGGTTACAAGGATAATTGCACTTTTGCTGGTTACAAGGATAATTGCACTTTTGCTGGTAACATGGATAATTGCACTTCTGCCGATAAGTTTTATTGCGAACAAACTTCTGTTTCTTCTTCACACTCATGGCGACCATCGGCTCGCATATGTGAAACTGTTTTACTTTTCATTATTAGTTTATGTGGCAAGAAAAGTCTGGTTAGGAGTGTGCAACGCTGATAGCTCCAACGCAAACAAATGCGGGACCCGTTGCATTGCAAATGCTTGTTTCAGTATCTTTATGGTTTCCAAAATAGCTTGATACTGGCATCAGCGAAAATTTTGCATTCCAATATTCTGGTCTTCCTTCGGCCATTGTACTTTTGCAATTAGTCTTCAAACTGTGCTGATTATTCCACTTAAATAATTTTATCCTTCCCCAATAAAATGAAAAGACAATTTCCGTATCTTTGTTTTTTTGTTTTTTGTTTTTTTAAACTAGAATCATCAGAGCATTGGTAGTAATGTGCTGAAGTGTTCCCTTGTGATCAGGTTTAACTATACCACTCGCAGAAAAATAATTTGCCATCAAAATTAGGCTGTTTGTTTCCAGTATTTATTTGTTGATTCTGATGTTGTCCTAACTTTTGAAAACAGTGTTTAATTCGTATTTATAAAGGCTACCACTCTTGCCCCGAATCTCAAGCCCCCCTCCAACCTGGCTACACATGTCAGAAGATTTTGCAGTGGCAGATCTACAATTTCAGAGGGGCTCTTATTTTAAAAGTGGGCCCTACAAAGAAAGATATAACACAGCGTTTACAGCATCTGGCACCTTCTAGTAGTATTAGCCTTCCCTTCTCCTACTAACATCTCTGCCACCCTCAGAAAGCTATACAAATAAATGTGCACTGTCTCACTCAGTACCTCATGCTCGCTCTCACACACACTCAATCACTGCCTATTAGCGTGATTTAGATATGCAAACTCACCTTGTTTCCCTCTTCCACTTCTGTTTTCTGCTGAACACACCTGGGCAACACTTGCCGTCACTACTGCTACCGGCCCACTGAGAAAACAACCCCATCCCCCCATGGCTGAACTAGAAGATAGGGATGTCACATTGCTAGGGTACGTTGGGTGGTAGCTGCATGGGAGGTCCAGACCACTGCAGGCATATACGTCACAGTAATTTTCTTTAATCACTGTGACATGCATATTTCAAGGACACAATTGTGTCACACCTGGCTGAGGACACCCTGGTGCAACACACATCTTGCGCACACACAAACACACACACACATTTAATTGTGGTGTCAGTATTCATTGCCAAATGAATGCTGGGGCCACATTGACCGTACATTCACATTTGACTACGGTGTCCATGTGTGCGCAGTTCAAGGGAACCTGTACTGGTAGGTTTGTGCCATATGTTGTGCATGTGAGTCAGTACATTTATGTGTGTGTGAATGTGTGTGTGTGTGTGTGTGTGTGTGCGTGGATTGGCTGGTTGAGGTGGAGTGGAGTGGGGTGGTGTGGTTGTGTCCGTATGTGTGTCACTTATATGTGGAATAGATATTGTGTATGCTGTGTTGCCGAGTGACACATTCATGTGAGTGTCATTGTTGTGTGGCAGACGTTGTTGTGATGTTTGTAGTTGTGTGTAGATGGATGTGTGGTTGTGTTGGTTGTGGCATGTGTGGGTTCAGTGTCAATAGTGTGTGTATGTTGTATCATGTATGTATGTCAGCTTGTCTTTTGGCATGCAAGGGCTGTTCTCTGTTGTAATGGCAAAGGGTTATTGTGTGAATGTGGTGTGTTGTGTAGCGTGTAGTGCAGGGGTACACATATGTCTAAGGGACAGTGTGTGTGTGTCAGTTACCTCTATTCCATATCTCCTGCCATTGTACAAAGTTCATAGGGTCCCGCCGTCGCCTCCCAACGTCCGAAATCTGTCACCAGTCCACCACTTGCACAGCTGTAACTTCTAAATATAGCAGGCGGACCACTGTTGACCTGACGATCTTTTCGGGTCCACCACCGACGACGTAGCTCGGCCATAACACCGTCAAGATCCAAATCAGGCCCTTTATCTTCAAAATATTCTTTGGAAGACCAACACTAGTAGATCTCTTGAGGACATTTCCAAGAGATTAATATAATCTCCTGTGCCGATGAGGAGCTATTACCCTTTAGGATTCTATTTGATTACTGCGTACTCGCACACTCCTAAGCAAATTAAACCTAATTCTTTTCAGCATGCGCCCCACTACTTTTTTGCATTCTTCTTACTTTAATTAATTGAGGCTCTATTATGTTGATATTCACTGTTACCAAGTAGACCCATGCCAAGTGTGATAGTTCTTGTTGACAACCGCTGCTAATTTTTTTAATGAACAGTGTCTGGTACTCGGGACTTTAGTTTCACTTTTAACTCGTAACAATGGACTGAAATAAACAAGCATGTTTTTTGGTTACGAGTGGGTGAAGGTTCTAAGCATGTAATTGGGCTAGCTATGATTATTGCAATTTCTCTATCTGTGGAAAGCGTTCACCACTGCCCTGTGTATATAATACCGACTGGTACTGCCAGTAACCACACAAAGTGTTTAAAATACGTGACCTATCCTATGGGTACTGCCTTGAAGCAGAATGAAAATATCGTCAGAAGTTAAAATATCATTTTCAGTATCTCACATTCTCTGCAGTGTAAAAAAAAAACAAAAAAAACAAAAAGCCAGATATAAAAACTGGTTTCTGAATTCGAAAACAGTGACACGAGGCTGAGAGAAGCAAAAAGGCACAAACATGTTTGTGAGATTGTTAAACCCATCAGTTCAAGCAGATTAATTTTAGACCATCCTTTCTTGCTGCTTTTAGCAGCGCCACTTTGTGGCGAGCTCTTCAGTAGGGGAACCAAATTGACACATTCTGTTTCTCACTTCATTTCCTTTTCATGGCATTTTCGTTTGCGTGGAAATAATCCATAATTATATTCGCTTGCCATCCTTCTTTGAAGGAGGAAATATGTGTTTATCAGTTTTTACTCATTTAATCCTTTAAAGGCTATTCTCATGTGCTTTGACCGGTGTTCGTTGGTTTACATTTAAAGTAGGAAAGTTTAGTTATGTCTAATGCTGCTATTGTAACATACTTAATGCTTCCTTTTGTGGCGAATAGACATTAACATAAACTTGTAACGTAACGAAGTATATAATATTTAGTTAAATCATTGTGCATGGCCACCATTTGTAATAATACCTGTATCGCACAGCCAGACGTGCTACTTGCATCCTAAAATGAATCACAGTAGCTATGAAGAATGTGCACCTAACAGAGTATGATTGTCTTTTGTTCTATTAAAAGCATCCCTGTCAATTCTTACTTTGCAGCAAGTAATTGTTTCAAAATATAATTCTCCATCACTGAATCTTTCATAAATGCACATCCAAATTCACTAACCTTTTCAGTGGACTGCTCCCTTTCTCCATGCAGCTCCACCTGGTCAGTGTTAGAGGTCTTCCTCCACCCGCAGGCTCCTGCCTGCACCTCATCTCTGGTGGTCCAGTGGAAGAGCGTCCTTGCTCTGCTGCTGCACTGCCCTTGGCGCCTCTACTTTTCTTTTTCCCTTTGCTTTTCTTTTTTTTCCCTCCACCTCTCCCCCTTTACTTCCCCTACTGCTGCGATTCCCCCGCAGCCCGCCCCCTCCAGCTCTGCTTTCTCGCTTTTCCTGCTCCCTGCGTTTCCCGCCACCCAGCTGTCCAGCCCGCCCGCACACTCCTTAATGGTGGCTGCTGCGCAGCGCAAAAGGCAAGCCCACCTGCGCCTATCTGCGTCCAGTGGCCCTCTGACTCCCCACCGCCACACCCCCTTCCGCCTTGCGACCGAACGACACTCATGCCAAAACATGCCAAAACTGCTACTGCACCTTCTCCTTCCACTGCACTCCAGCACCTCCCACAGCTCGACCAACAACAGACACGATCGCCTCAGCTGTATCCTGCTCAGCACCCGCTCCCTCCACAAACACGCCATAGAAATCTGGGACTTACTTGACACCGTTTCCCCTGACATCGCCTTTCTCACAGAAACATGGATGAACCTGATATCAGCACCGGACATTACCACCTCCATTCTCAAAGGCTGCAAGATCACTCGCAAGGACCGCACCAACCGTACAAGGGGAGGCATCGCAAACATACACAAAAGCACCCTCCTTCTGACCACCCACTCGGATAACCACACAACCAACTTGGATCAAATGCATTCTTTCTATAGCATATCAGCAGGCAGTATTATTTACATCTGACTCTTGTAACAAACGTGCTGGCAGCACACTATCCCCTTAATAAGGCTTACTAGGCATTATTTTGCGATCATACAGGAGGATTGCAGATGAATGAGGAGTTAGCTATTTCTTTCTCTTTCAAAATCAGGTCTCAGTGTTCATATGGTCTTTTCCAGCCACACACATCCTATAATCCTCCCCAATATCTTTTGGTCAGTAGATGAGATGTGCTAGCCTCCTGAAACATTCTGCTTTCTCATTGCACATAACATGAACTACTGTCCGTGCTCTCTGGTTCTTGTCTGATCCTTTGGAGGGCTACGTGCCGTTTGACCTCGTCCATTGGTAGGCTACATGTATTTCAGCTGGTATCACGTCCAGTTTGATAACTCTAGTTTGAGCTGTCTACACTTCAGCCCTATCGTCATCAGTAGACACCGAAGGGCTTGGGACTACTGAGGCAGTTATTTCTTTCAAGCAGTAGCTGCTATACTATCTATCGCTATTTCCACATTTTCCACCAAAACAAGGCATTCACACATGCAGTGAAAGAACACAGCATGCTGAAAAGTGCTGTGGGAATGTGAGATTATATTCTGCATTATTAATGTGTATCTTGTTCGGGGTAATAAAACATCTGTTAACTAATTTACACTAGATTACTTGAAAACTAGCGTGAAGAAGCTGCATTTTCACGTGTGCATATATGGTCAGCCCATTGATCATCTTCAGACATTTCCCCAGCCTCAGCCTTCTACTTGACCTTTGCTCAGATGTGCATCCCTGTCTGCCCTTGTTGATCTTGATGCACAGATAATGGTGACTATCTTGCAACAAGCAGGTGCAGTTGGAATGTACACCATCTTGGTCTTTGTGGTTGGTTCTAAGGGAAAGTCATTCAGCCAATCCAGCAGCTTTTAATATTATTGTAGCTGATCTAGGGAGGCCCCAAGTGTTTAAGCTTGGAGTCTTACAATAGATCCCAGTGTTCCTAAGGCTCCCATGCTCACAGTCCATTTCGTTCACCATGTCTAGAAGTGTTAAGTTTGATTACTGCGGCCCCTTGAATTTCATAGTTCCATACGTTGAAGGTACTTTCAACAGGTGTGCTCTCAAACCTTTCAAAGCCTGCTGGTATGTCATCCTTGCATATGAATCCAACTCACCCAGCTTCTTCCTTTTTATTTGTTTATAGACTGCTATTGTCTTGATGAAGCCAGTGTATTGGGTATTGAAACTGCCTATCTAAAAGTAGACCAGTACGTCATAGATTTAAGTCAAGCTCTGGCAAAAAGGGTGTAGCCACAGCAAAATGTCTCCTCTAACTCAGCTTGAAATACAATTCACTTTCAACTTTTGAAAATCTAACCATTTCCTGTTCATCAGCATGCCAGTTTCTGAAAATAAACATAATTTTTATCAAATACTTTTTTCGTTTTAGGCAACTGAACTCAATTTTCTAACTTTCTTTTGGGAAAGAAAAATGTTTTTACCTTCAAAATACCTGTTTAAAATGTTTATAAATCCACAGTTAACAAACTTCAGCTTGCATTTTCAACAAGTCCTGTATAAATGCATCGCAGGGATAGAATCTGCTTCAGATGCTCACCAAAATGCCAAGAAAGACTCTTATAATCCAATAATGCTTACCAGTATACCAGAAGCATCAGTTTGTCAAGGCTCGACATAATGGCCAGGCTGCTCACAATACATCAGTCATGGCCATTATTATGCCAGGGGTGGCCAGATTGAAGTCAGTCACATTAACAGTGTGTCAATGATGACTGCCAGTTTGCACAAGTAAATTAGGAATGCTCAAAATATGTCAGAATGACAATTGTTTTGCCAAGGCTCCATATATGCTGTTAACCAACACCTGATGAACCCTGTATGATGAGTAACCACATGTAATTTTGGTGGGCCTTGACACAAGCGATAGCTTCTGGGAGCAACCATCTTTATCAGTAGGACACAAAATGCCAAGCGCACAGACAGACACATAAATGAATGAAACACACAAAAGATGATTGGGGCGGG
The DNA here is from genome assembly GCF_031143425.1 of Pleurodeles waltl. Lineage (NCBI taxonomy): Eukaryota > Metazoa > Chordata > Amphibia > Caudata > Salamandridae > Pleurodeles > Pleurodeles waltl. The sequence goes on from NC_090445.1 coordinate 467,748,827, forward strand.
GGGATGCTTGCAAATAGTCTAAGCACTGGCAATCAAACAGGCTATTGTTCCTTCTCATCGTTCTTTTGCCTACCAGGCCACCTCAGATTGGCCCTAGCTATGTGCAAATCAGGCTTGGTCTTGCTCCAGTCGGAACTGCCTAGTCTGAACTGCCAAGCCAGGTCTTCTCTGAACCGGAACACAGGCAATCGAAGACCGATTCTGGCTGTATTGGGCCTCTTCCGTTGGGTGCAGCTTGCTTTTAGTAACCCGGTGAGTAAGGCACCCACATCTTGGCATATCATTGACCACTTGGTGTGTTACATCAAACACACAAAAGGTGTTGGGGGGAATGCTTGCAGTTACTCTAATCACTGGCAATCGCTTGGGGTAGCAATCCATACACCTGGTTGAAGAGGCCCAATGACTGCACACCTGCACATTTTCACACCAATGACTTGCAGGGCCTCAAACAAGTGCCACCTATTCGTGCCAATGTCAGTTCCTTTCTTACTGCACCAGACGCTGATCCGGAGCTACCCCTAGTATCTTCATGAGACTCTTTCATACAAACACTACTTTAAAAATAAATTGCACAGACTAAAGCCACAGGGTTCAAACCTTCTAAAGAATGTTGCAAGGAAATGTCTGAGACAGCGTCCCCTCCAATTTGTCTTCGGTGTGTGGAAGTTGTGCGGCGAGGTAATAGAGGTATAAGTTAGACATTCCGAGCTCACCCTCATAGGGGCCCAGTTGGCAAGTGGCAAAAGCAAACAAGGGGGGGCGAGTTATGCCACAGGAATGGTTTCGCTACTGAGTCCTTTTTGTTAAACTACTGCTTAGAGAGCATGTGGGGAAAGTTTTGAAGGAGGTAGAGGAAACAGGGCAGTATTATCATCTTATTCAGGGCACTCCTGCCCATGATGTTGAGGGGAAGTGTTTGCAATCTGCATAGGTCCTCTTTAATCTTACATGTAAGGGGTGTGACTTTGAGGGACCAGACCAACTTGGTTTCCAGGGTGACGATGATGCCTAAATAGTGGAAGCTGTTGCAACAGGATTTAAAATAGTTTTTTAATTATTATTGCAAATTAATTTAAATATATGAAAATAAAGTTTTAGTAGTGGAATGCAAGGGATATAGGTATATTATATAAGTAATATAGTAAAAATGATTTTAATAGTTAAAAAATAATTTATACAAATGGATTTAAAGATATAAAAATAAAGTTTGAGGAGCAGGATATAAGGTATCTAGGACTAATGGGTGGAACGTGTATTAATACTCGGGTATCAAGTGTGATACCTAAGCTTTATATATGTAATATAGTGAAAAATAATTTTAATATTTTAAAAATAATTTATGCAGAATAATTTCAAGATATCAAAATAACGTTTTAGGAACGGGATGTAAGGGATATAGAGATAGTGGGTGGGGAAGTGTATTAATATTCAAAGACGTGCGCGGTAATGGTATATGCGTGGTAAAGACTGTGGTAAAAGCATGCTTGGTAAAAGCATGCTTTGCAACATCATACAGCCAAATTTGATAACCGTGTTTAAGTTAAAACCAAAACTGGTTGATTTAAGTGGCTGTTTAGTGCAACACTTTTATATGGAGAGCCCATTCTGCTGCCGGAACACCACTCCTGTTCTTCTATTTTGTGCTAATAATTGATTTACAAATCTCCAAAAATTACACTGGTCATTTCAATTTAAAACGACTTGTAAAATCATTGAGTAAATGCTACCCACGTTTCCACAAAAGTGAAATTAAGATGTTTCTCTCCAATTGTTTTACTTTTCCTTTTAACATCCCATCAAAAAGAGACCCATTATTTACAATCCTTCTATTTATGTTAACAAATTCAGTAGTGGTGGAGCTTCCCCGGGAGTTCTAAAATGTAATTTCTCATCCGATCTCATTTGAAAACTGTGTGCTGAAGAGAATGATCACTAGTAAATAGTTGCTCTATTGTAAACTAATTTAATGCTGAAACCAATTCTGCTGTTAAAGTGTATTCTAGTACTGCCTGTCTTTGTGAGGAAAAATTAGTGTAATTAGGTAGTTGGTCATGCAGTAGTTGACCATTCATAGACCGAAACCTAATCCATGCAAAGCTGTTATTAAGGCTGAGCTCTTTTTGTCTCTTTTTTGCCCTAGAGCAGCAGAGAAAGGAACCTTATGAAAGCTGTCATCCTCTTCATTTTTCTCATCAAAAGATTGTTTTGAGAACGAATATGTATGAAAGCCTCTGGATTATAGCCATATGTTTTTTAATGTCCTACTTGCAACTCCCTGAGCAGGCCTGGAAGGAGATTAAATATTTAATTTTACCTTCTGGGGCTCTGCAATAAATATGAATTCTTATTTAATTACTAAAATAAATGTTAAAAATCTGTAAAGGCTATACTGGGTTTGGATCGCCTCTTGGAGTAATTGTTACTGTGGATGAAAACTAAAGTATACAAAAAGTGATGGGCGGGATGCTTGAATTAATCTCAGCCATTGGTAATTACTCAGGCAGCATCCCAACCATTGTTATTTTGCACACCATTCCCTGTCAGTGTGGACCCTGCTCCTATGGGAACAGTCCAGTCTGAACTACCAACCCAGATCCTCCCTGAACTAGAACACAAGCAACCCAGGACCTGTTTCAAACTTGTTATCGACTCATCAGCCAGTCATAGCTTTGTTCAAGGACACAGTGCGCAAGGGACCGTTATCTGGACATACCCATCCCACATAGAGCGACATTCTAAAGTATACAAAAATTGATGGCTGGATGCTTGAATTGATCGCAGTGACTCGAATCATTGGGATAGAGAAATTGCCAGTGACTGAGATTAATTCAAGCATCTATCCATCATCTTGTTGTTGTTACAGTCGAGGCTCTAAGTGCAGCGTATATGCCCAGATGTGCATCTCATGCTCACTGTGCCACTGAAATCAATCTATACCTGGCTGATGAGCCCTTATCAGGGTTTAACCATTCCTGGATTACTTGGAAATTCTGGCTCACCTTCTAAACAGTAAGAGCAGGAAAATGGATACCACAAGCAAACATAAAACTGCATATTTGCTCAAAGTAGCTAATTCCATAGCTATCTTGGCCAGATATGACAGATTGCTATGGCGTGCCATTGTTGCCTTTATTGGCAAACCTCCAGAGGATCAAAACTTCTGGCTAAGGCTTTATTAAAAGTAGGTGAACCAGCATCATCTTCTGTCATGGATGCTTCAGTGGAATAAGCCAAAACCAATTTACCCAACTGCTCCTGGGTAGTATAGTAATATTATGGCTGGCTATGAATCACTTTGTTAAGACTCAAAGTACAAGCTATGATATTTGACATGCCCTGTAATTGATGTCTCACCTGGCAATCTTTGATGCACTACTGCAGGTGATAACATCCTATATTAAAAGATGTTTCATGGATTTATAAAGTAAGCCAGCAGGTTATTCCTAGGTAAAATCTCCTTATAGACACCTCAGAGGCTACCGGCATGGCTATTGTTAATCCATTCAAGCTGTCTGGGATCTGTGGTTCAATACAAATTTACCAACAACACAGTTGACCTCAGAAAAAAGTGACAAGGTAACAGGTAAACGAAACACACTACCTCCCCCCCTCGAATTCCTACCCATCATAACCTTGCTAGTAGGGTGCAGGATTCAGAAGCATATGCCAGTGAAGCATAATGTAAGATTGAACAGTTGAATATGGTCTTCATACATTTTGGTGGCTCCCAGGAAATTACAACTAAACCTTGCTGCATGCCTCCCTGATGAGCACAGCATCAGCAGGTCCTACAGAAGAAAATACTGAAGATGTTACTGAAAATAATCAATAGAAAAATGCCAAAACATTTGCCAAGAGGCTGGGGAACATATTTAAAGTTTTTCTTAGTCTGGAAGAAAGCTGACGGTAGGCATCATAGTTAAGACCTAAGAAGACTAATGGAATACCATAAAAAATGTGTTCCGATGGATAACGCTACAAGGCATGCTGCCATAAGTGCCCACAATAACTTCTTGCCTTCTATTGATCAAACTGATGCTCATACATATGCCAACAGACCTTAGACACTGGCAGTACCTTTGATTCATGGTAAATAATCATCACTTTTAGTTCAAGGTCCCTTCGGCCTCATATTGGTACCTTTGTCTATTCTCGAAATGTAGGGCTTCTGCAGCTTTACCCGTATTGCTTAAAAATAAGCATTTATTCAGACCAGCATGATTAGCTGCTAAAGGCACCAGTGCAGAGCTGTGCCAACAGGGCTGTTGTCACAGCTTTGCAAATGATGCAACATTTGGTCTTATCGCTAAGCCGAAAAAAAAACTTTGCTATTCCGAGAAAAACTATGCTTTCGTCAAATAGCCAGTGGTCATGTAAAAGAGACTTCAGTACACATAATTGCAGGATTCAGTTTGGTGAAGTTGGCTATCAAAGCCTTCATCCCTGGTTATCAACGAAGCATAGGAAAGGATAAGCACATACAATATGACCTGTTTCTTCTACATCTGCAATCAGTCATGGACTGTATCTCCTGACCTAGAATTGTCAAATTGTGGAACTAGGTGATTAAGACAAATGTCTCTTTAACAGTAAAACACATACATGGATGGCCTTGTCAACAACTCAGTGGATGCTCTAAGCCGAGCTGAAACATCCTGCCCCGAATAGCAGTTAAATGATAATTGGCTACAGCTGATCTCTTTTGGGGAATCACTTTGCCGCCCCTACAATGGGAACTGACAGTTCTTCACATACAGATGACAGTAACCAGGAGAATGGAGGAAAACCTTCCGATTCCTTGGCATATCAAATTTGAATATATATTTCTACTCATTCCCCCTGATTCACTGGTGTTGGGGAATTTCAAAACACAATAAAGGATCATTGGCCTAGTAGTTGAGACAGGCAACTATGTTTCACATATTGCTGTAACCTGTCTGCTGCAGAGCAATACGTTAATACTAGATCTTTTTCTATTGACTAGTAATCAAGGACATATTTACTCAGTATCTCTACATCTAACCGTTTGTCTGCTGAAAGCTTAGAATTTGGATCTTCTGTTTACCCAGGGACTAAGCCGCTCTAGGGGTCAGGTAGAGTGCAATGCACAGTAAAGGCCTATGAGCTTAAATGGAATCGGCTAACAGTGCTGTGAAATCTTCTAACTATTGTGAGCTTCATTCCTGCTTTTCATATTAATTATTTATTAAAATCCTCTCACAATTTAAGCATGTGTATCTACTAAATATGCAATGCTGGAAAAGAAAATGTTTCTTACATTAACCACAGTTTTCCAGTGTTGCTATCTTCCATGAACTCAAATGTGACCCTCCCCTTTCCGTTTTCATCTTCATCAATCTGAGCTATGAGACTGTCTATCTCACTGGCCAAAGGTGCAGTATTAATTTAGAATTGGCAATCACTACTGCTTAACCTTTACTACTGAGAATTCCCATTCTGAAGACTAGGAATACTTCATGCATGTGAATATATGAAAAATGCAAATACCGAAGAACTGAAGTCACAGTTAAATACATTATTTATCCCCTGCTACAAAAGGAAAAATACAGGCCTTCATTGGCATTCGCAGCATGTAAATGTACAGGTTTGAATTAGAAAGCTATTTGCATGTGTAAATGTAGCTTATTTGTGCAAATAGCTTTTTACATGTGTAAAACCAGTTTTCCAATTTCTAAAGGTGATAATAAACTCACATGAAGTCTTTTATGTGAGTAAATCTCCCAGTGACAGGGTGTGAGCAGAAATTGGGCGTAAATGGGTGGAATTCCCGTTGGTCTATTCACACTCACAAACGTACACATTGTTGACATTCACAGACTTCTCTGACTCATCTGCCGTACAAAAACGGATCAAAGATTTAGTCCTGTCAAGGGCACTAGTGAATCCCTTTCCAGGGCCGAAAGGGAACAACCCTCAAAATTGGAAGACGTAGGAGGAATGGTTTCTACCTTCCCCATGGAAAGAAAATGTATTTACACATGAGGGAAGGCTTTCGCCCATAATCAGTTGTAGTTGATGACTAGTTGTGCATGCAAAAAATGCCACTGCTTTTGAAGACTTTGGAATTCCCTAAACTTTTCTAAATGCACACCTGGAAGCCTGTGCATGTTGCTGGTTTCCAGGAATAAATATTCTTAGAATTTCTTTCAACTTACAAAGTTAGACGTCTGCACACTAAGGAGGTCGCAAACCTGTGGGTGCAAATTTTCAACTCTTTCTGTAAATTGGTTCCACCCTGTTTACTCCACCTACTACAACTTTGCACCACTGCTTGTGGTGTGCCACCCAGCTGAGAAGATAGCATTCCCTACTCTTGAGAATGCATTGAACATTTGTCTACTTTCTCAGGTTTTCAAAAAGACATCATTATTATGAGGTGCGATGTATACGACTGAAACCATTTACGTACAACGACAACAAGGCCCCTTGATAATTATACTTAACTACTTGGTTTTCCACTCCCAAGTCTCATGTGGAAATCCCCCAGCTTTAGTTACTTGAGAACACACCTGGCAAGTTCCATTTCAGTTTGGAACATCAGCAATATACCATTGTAACTCTGTTAAATGTATATTGTCTGGAAAACCATCAATATCTTGTGAAATTGAAGGAACCCAGAGTGGACCTACTCTAACACGCAGAGGTATGGAACTCTAAAACTTTAAATATTTTTAAGTCAACGTGCATCATAAATCAGGTTTCTCCTCATTAGATGAGGGTTGTGTTTTTGTACATGGGGTATGGGCTTTCTCATAACAAATACAGTGAAGCCCCCTTTAATAAGACTAACTACAGACTTAGAAGTTTTGCAGTGGCAGTATCTCTCATCTGTCCACATGTAGCGCTCCAACCTCACCTTTTCCAGGGATTTTTCATTTTTTTTCATTTTGGCTATGAACATTCGAGGTTTGGAAGTTCTAGGGTATGAAACTAATAGGCTTTTCACCTTATCCACCAGAGGTGCATACGTGTTTGTTATCAATGCTGTTTTTCATTTACTAGTATTTATTCCCATGAAAGATGCAAATGCTACGAAATGTAACAAATTTGTTTGACTTTCACAAGAGCCTAATAATTGGGCCATAGAATGACTCCCCTACACATTTATGATATTTTGTGCAGGACCTTGAGGAGGTTTTTTGCTTGCAACTTGCCGTTTAACTCCCTTCTCTAATTATCATTTGGGGGAGGTTGGCTCTGTGTACTCAGATGGATGAGAATTGCCCAGATTCTTGAGTGTTATTTGTAGTAGCTAATTTGAAATCTGTAGCTCTAATGAAATTATTCTCTCAGCCAAATGTTTGTTAGAGGAGTTTTGCGGGCTGTGCCGCAATCATTTAGGCCTTCATTACGAGTCTGGAGGTCTTAAGACCGCCTGACCCATGATGGCAGTCTCACGCCGACGATGAAGGACCCCAAATTACAAGTTCGGCAGTTTGGCCTAAGCCAAACCGCCGATACTCTACCCGTCCCACCGCTTTTCTGCGGTCTGCTGGGCTAGAGGTGAGCACCTCCAGCCTGGCGGACACCTTAATACGACACGAAAGACTGCCAGCATTTATCTGGCGGTTGCACGACCAGGAAAAGCTGGCGGTCTTGTATCCCAGTGACAGGACTCTGTATTCCCCCATTCACACTAACATACATACACAAACAGCGCACTCGCGCACACATTCACTCCCCCTCCAGTGCTTATACATTCACACACCCTCCCCTCCTTCAGCGCATTCATACATTCACGCCCCCTACCCCTCTCCTGCACATACATACATACATTCACACACCCTCCCCCTTACACTGCACATGTGCACTTACCAGTGCTCCTCGTCCACTGACACATGCGCCCGCTCTCCCCGTTCACTCACACAAACATGCACCCCCACCCCGTCCACTCAGAAACACGTACCCCACCCCTTTCTATTCACACAAACTCACCCCCTCCCTCATTCACTTATGCAAACACTCACCCCCTACCCCGTCCACTTAATTACACATGCACACGCAAACACGCATTCACCTCTTCCATCCACTCAATCACACTCAATCGCTCACACACGCACTCACCCCCTCCCCATCCACAGTCGCACACCCCCTCACCCTGTCCACAATCACTCACACATGCGCCCACAACACCCTCCCCGCATTCCGCATTCACGCCATTCACACACACACACACTCACACACACACTCACACATGCACACACACACACCCACCCCTGTCGGACGATCCACTTATCTCTTCGGTCGAGAAGGTCGCCTGTGAAGGGACAGGTCCTGGCGCTTCCACTGCCGTCTGCACGACTGGTGTTGGAATGCCACACGATTTCGGGCAGAATACCAATATCAGTTGTAATAGAGCAGTCTTATGGCCGCCAAAGTCGTAATGAGTGCCTAAAAGTTTTCTCTTCAACAGAGGAGGTTGCCTCCTATTTGCCAGAGGGTTATTTGAATGTTTTAGGAACTGTGTTCCCAAGGTTTTATTGTGTTTACCTCAAAATAAGTAATTGCTCTCTCTGGCCTGTTTTGCCATTATCAACTTCTTGATCCTAGAGTTTCTTAAGGAAGTTGAACACTGTTGGTGGGGCCAAATTGTTTCCTGCACCTGGATGTTGCTGACCGGACACTTTACATTGTGTTTTTTTTTTACCACTCATAGTAAATTTGGTTAAACCTGGAGTAGCGGTTATTAACCTTTTGACTTCTAGGGACAGCACTGAATTATTGCTGGAATCCAGGGACCCCCACAGTGTCATTTCGGAAGGTGGCGATCCCTGGCAGAAGCAATTCCTATAATTTGAACTTCATAACAATACACAAAAATACAAAAAATAGATATACACCAAACACATATTAAAATATTTTAATTCACAATCAAATATAGACAAAGTTTTCACCTTTCCAAATTTTCTTCTTCATTTGTATATAGGTAATTAATTTTAATGTATTAATTGTAATATGATTTAATCTTGTAGCATAGTCAATGAAACCTTGAGTAGCCTCGCGGACCCCCAGGGGTCCTTGGACAACAGGTTAAGAACCACTTTAGCAGCAATTGGGACTGATGCCCTTATTTTTCTAGATCTCATAATGGATCCCTGGTAATACTATTGCTCTGGGCCAGTGCTCCTGCAGTCAAGCACACCTACCAGACACGTTTTTTTCAAGAATGACCTCAACTATAATTGTCCAGCGCCTGATGGGCTGTCATCCAGTGAGCTGATGAGAAGGGAAATCCTTGTATTTGCGACCTAGACTCCATATGTTGCATGCCCTTCTTCTTCTAATAAGACTACGAGTTCCAATTCAAACTAAAGATCCAGGCATACTGGCAGCAAGCTGCACTAAGGCCATCAGCTGTTCAGGCCCCAAGGTCTGAGCCCGGGAGCAAGCTCTGATAGCACCTGACCCAACCACAACATTCCTCTGAGGCGTCCACTGCTCCAGAAAAGCCCCTATGAACCTACTGTGACTCACAAACAATGCCTCCCTGGTCGCTCCTAGTAAGCTCCACCAGCATCTTAGAGGTAGGTCTGTGTGCGGCACAAGTATATAAGAACTCCCATTCCTGTTGAGTCCACCCTGGTGGTACTACCCTACCAGGGCGATGGTGAAGCATGCCACTAACTAGTGGGTGAGGCGCCTATACCAAAATCTTGTCGATTTTTCAGTATGTTATCTTATGGGTTCACTTGTAGTTTCTTTTTGTTGATAAAGTCCTGGTTGTCCATTAGTGTATTTCTACTGTTTTGTTATCTGTTCAAAAGGTGATTAACCTACAGTAAGAAGTATCCATCAGAAGAATAAGTTATTTACCTTTGGTATCACACTTACTGGTGGAGATTCCTCATCGGCCCTCCCACCTCCTCTTTCTGTGAAATGTACTCATTTCCACCCAAAAAGGTCCCAAGACGACAGGTCTGCACAATCAGCTGTTGGGCTCTGTATCTGGGGGGCCCAAAAAGCCTAGAAAGCAACTAACATCAGTGCCCATAGGTGGTGCTATATGCAAGTCTGCATGTCTCTTTCAGAGCGGAGCAACATCTGATCAGAGCAGCATGACACCAGCTATAAGCAGGCAGGGCTACTGCTTGAAAACTTCTGGATCCAGTCTTACACCTTCATAATATTCAAAAGTTGGGGAAATTGATGCTAGTTAAAGTATTCACCGGAAAAAGTGTTACCAAAGATAATTAACATGTTGAATATGCCTACCAAATACAGTTTTCCAATCAAATAGCTGGATCAGCTGCCAGTCAGTAGGAATTCGTGTGGAATAATACTGTCTTAACATTGCTTATTTTGCCAGTTGATAGGTATTACCTATTTTTTAAGTGGCTTTGACATGATCCTTTTGCATCTCTACAAGCTTATCTATAAAAGGGAAATATTGTGCCATAGATTTCTATCATATCTTGCTGTTTGCCATGACTTCTTGCATGAGACTGTAAAGGATGAGAATGGATTTCTGGATCTGTACTGAGCTGCACCTGAGATCACTTAATTTGTTGTCAATTTGTTTAGTAGACAAACAGGTAAATGTTCCTGAGCTTTGTACTTTTTCTCAGAACTGGCTGTATTTGTGTGTTTGTCTTGAGCATTGTTTTCATTTATATCGAATGTTCCTTCCAGAAGTGATCTAATAGCATTCTAACCACTAGACTTATCTTTAAAATGAATTAAGAAACTACATTTTTCTGTTATGGCTACAGAAAGGTCAACTGTTTCTTAACCACTTTAGCTATTATTGTGGGATTGTCCAATGTCATCTGGATGGGAATCATTAGGAACACTGTTTGAGTGACTTTTATTAGTTGAATATGTCCCATTCATTAGGTTCAGTAAGCTGTTTGGTACTTGCTGAAAGAATCAGTTAATGAATTTGTTTTCTTTTCAAAATCATCATCTTCGTACTCTTCAGGTAAAGTATGGACTACAGGGGTCAATGTAATTGTTCAGTACATGCTGAGAAGTTTGTTTTGACCTACAGCACGTCATGGCTGCAGCAAAGGGGTTACATTTGGGTGTCACCCTCAGTGACATATGACATACACAAACTTGAAGCATTAAACCTCCCATCTTTTATAAATCTGTATTGCTGTAGTGTGGACTTTTATCAGGCCAGAGAGAGTATAGCTGTCTCTGGCCTCCCTGCCCAGCACTCTTCATGAATCATAAGATGCCTTTGATCTGCACAGTCTCTGCTCCCCTATCAGTGTCGGACTCACCCCAGCCCCAGGAATGTCAGCAGTCCATATCTCCTATCTAGGTGTGCTGTCCATACCTCCATCTTAGAATTTTCTAGCCTCTAGGCTTTGCAAAAGGATCCCAGGGGCCTTTATGTTATGTACTCTCACAGGCACACATACAGGTGCACACACCAACATGTACATGCTTTACAGCTTTCCATTCCTCAGTAGCGGACCAGGCGAGTTGTGAATAAGCCACAGAACTTTAACCGGGTGGGCCCGTAGACTCTACTCCTATGACACGGAAAACAGCCCAGTAAGGTTGACCTTGGTCACAGCATACACAAATGCTCCGTGCATGTCCTATGGCCAATTTTGTAACCAGGGTTTCAGATCCACATGCTGCTGGGGCAATCTGGTCTAGGGGGCACATCCTTTGCCACGCAGGGATCTTTTCAGTCCCAACACAATGAGTTTAGAGGATATTCTAATTCCTAGATATTATTAAGTCATATATTCTCCATACACTTTGAGGGGGTCTGGCTTCATAGAGGTGATACATTTGCCATGTCCGCATGGCATGGTTGACCTGTCACCACATATCTTTCCCCTGATGTGGCTCCTGCCATATACGCAGAAGAAGCCATTTTGGGGGGCAGTTGAGAAATTGTGCAACAGTGATGGGCATGTTTTATTTATATGGCAATAAGAGTACAGTGTCTGGCCCACTGGTCTTTAATTCATACCTCAGCATTTGCAATGCATAAATATACAAAGCTCGAAAAAAGGCTGGATATTTACTCCTTCAAGACCAAAGTAGGGCCCATCCAGGGTGGGAAGAGGGAACTTCCCATTGAGATGGGTGTGTTGGAATGGAAGCTATTTTTCTATGAGGAAAATATTTTCCCCTTAGAGTAAAAAGGCATTCACACACAGGAAGGCATTCCTCCAGCGTCAACTGCACCATTAGTACAACTGAGTATGTGGAAATTTCTCAGTGAATAAAGTAAAGTTAATTCACAGTCGTTTCTTAGGTATCTAACACTTTGGAGCACTCATCTGTTAGGAATTTCCAGGCGTAACATAAGAAACCTTTGAGAGTTCGAAAAAGTCAGAAAACTGCACCCATATCAGGTCAAAACCCATCCTGGCAACTGCTGTCACTGAAACTGTCTACTACTGTGTGTTTGTTCTGCCCTCCTGAAGATAGTATAATCTTTACTTGTCGAAAGAATGAATTAAGAATTCCTCTAGTTTACCCTACTGTGAGAAGGACTTGTCAGACAACAATCTAATAAACTGACAAAAATTAGGATTAGCACTTTACCAACTATCTTAGCACCACCCTTTCTTAATTACACATAAATGTTTCTTTTTTTCAGTTGAAACATGTAGCAATCCTCCCAGTATACTTAATGGTGAACACACCAGTCAGCCTCCATTTCACGTTGGAACATCTGTAACTTATCGTTGCACATCTGCTAACTTTAAACTCCATGGAGAACCAACAATCCGTTGTCAAAGCAATGGGATCTGGAGTTCACCAACTCCAGAATGTAAAGGTATGGAATTGACTATCTTTGTTACTCAGTATGCAACACAAATGGGGGTTCTCCTAATTTAATGAGGATATCTAAATGTATACATTGGGTATATACGTTCTCATAATAGATATAGTGAAAGTAGACCCCTTGCTAAGTCATGTAAGTGAACAGTACCCTTGTGGAATATGTTGTTGGTGCACACACAGAGAACAGAGTAAGATTATTGTTTTGGACTGATAATATTTAAATTGTAACAGTGAATATGTGATTTATGTACTTACATTTCCATGTACCCTAAAGTAAATTGGGCTAATTGCCAGAAAGGTGAAAGTATGAATTCTGAAAAAATAGAGTTGCATTTAGTGTGCAGGATTAACCACTGAGCTAGTGGCTAATTTTACAGAAAATAGCCATTTAGAGGAAGACCTGTAGTGGACTGCTATTAAATGATAAAAACTGGAATGGACCCTGTGTCTGCAAACACAAGCCCTTGTGTATAAAGAATAATGTATACTCAGATTATACACTCATTTATTAGGACTAAATGACGATGTGGAGAGTAATTAACTCTAAATACAATATTGAGTTAGTTTCTTAAGTTTAGTACAGCGTTGACTAAATAAAGCATTGCAAGATGCTTCCTAAAATAATGCACACAACAGTTGGATAGAAATAGTAGTTTTGAAGATGGTAAATGGCACTCATTTAGGTTACGGCATCTCCGTGCACTCATGTACTCTATAAAAATTGAGGATTTTCTTTATATTTCTTCTTAATATGAGGATTATGACATTGTTTCTCAAGCACATATGCACTTCAACCATTACTATCATTTTCAGAAAATGTAGCCTCCATGTCTTTTTAAGACTGCTGAAGTTGGTAGTTATGAGTTATGCCACTAGGTACCCCTCATACATCAACAAACATACGTTCAATATTGGGTTACACTTAAAAGCGCACCTCTGCTGTTTTAAAATGACCTTCAGGACATTGAAAGTGAATGCCAGAGAGTGGAACTATAGCATACACCTACCGCCGTGCTGACGGCCGCCAAGATACCGTGACCTCGGCGGTATTCTGCTATGGGTATTATGACCCACACTAAGAAATCCGCCACTATACAGACACCTACACAAGTCCGCCATACCAAAGGTCAGTGATAAACTGGTGATAGCAAAACCCACACCATCACGCCAACAGGAATACGCCAACAGCATCACGAATCACTGCGGCGGTCTTTCAACCGCAGTAAACCATTGGTGGTACACAACGCCACGCTCAAAATACACACACATTTACAAAACACCACCACATTGGACAGCTCAAACTACACACACCTGACACATATACACACACCACACCCACACACTCACACCACTACAAAACACACACCTACATTACCCACAACCCCTTACAGGGAAAAAAACGATAGCACACAGAGAAACAAGGCAGGAGCACCCACTCAATCAGAGGCACAGAACACCATCACCCATACTCCATCCACGCACATCACAGCATACACCACAACACATCACCCCACACATCCTCACACATATCACTCGCACCACATCCATGGCACCCCAAAGACACCCCATGTTTTCTGAGGACGAGCTAAAGGTAATGGTGGAGGATATCATCCAGGTAGACCCACAGCTTTTCGGATCACAGGTGCAGCAGACTTCTATAGCTAGGAAGATGGAGCTATGGCGGAAAATAGTGGACAGGGTCAACGCCATGGGACAGCACCCCAGAACAAGGGATGACATCAGGAAGAGGTGGAACGACCTATGGGGGAAAGTGTGTTCCGTGCTAGCAAGACACCAGGTGGCTGTACAGAGGACTGGCGGTGGACCCACACCTCCTCCCCCACAACTAACAACATGGGAGGGGCAAGTATTGGCAATAATGCATCCTGAGGGCCTCACAGGAGAAGCACGAGGACTGGCCCCGGTAAGTCATATCTTTACTCTTATATTCCCCACCCTACCTGCATGCCATCACATACCCCCATCACTCCATCACCTCACATATACCCCACCATCCCAACCCACCCATCCCAATATCAAGCCCTGCATGCAACACCAATGCATGGACACCCATCACAGCCCTCCATGGACACCCATCACCACAGCATGCCCAGTAAATCACCACTCACACAAGGCCAAGCTGACAGGGAAATCACAATCATAAGGGGAAACACACCCATGCACAATATGGCCCATGCAGATACAATAACACTGCATTTGCATCCCCACAGGACCCATACTCAACGTCACCGCAGAAGAGGTGCCAGCTACATCCAGTCCCCCCACAGAAGAGGCCCACAGTGACGACAGCAGCTCTGCATGCCTGGATCTCGATGACCAACCTGGCCCATCCGGGACCTCTGGACAGTCTGTTCCCCTGCCACAGTCCCAACCCACCACAGAGCCTCCCCCCCTCAGGAGACACCAGAACAGCATCCACCCAGTGGGCCCATGCCACTGTCCCCAGGACACGTCAATCAGCAGTGTGTCCACCACTACAGGGACGCCAAGCCACCCCACAAACACAGGATGATCAGGGACCTGGGGACAGTGGACACGTGGGTCAGGGGACAGAGGCACAGGATAACAGGGAAGCTGGGAGGACTGCTGTGTGACTGGGGAAGACAGGCCCAGGGAAACCACTCTCCATGAGGCACTCTCCAACATCCTGGGGAGCATAGCACCATTCCCAGGAGACCGTGGGCTAGATACTGGCCAAGCTGCAGCAGACCCAGCGGCTGCAGGAGGGACAGTACCTGGGGATCAGGGAGGATCTAATAAAAATATACACCATCGTGGTCTCCATTGCAGGGGTGCTGGCAGACATGGGCAAGACCATGAGGGAGGCAGTGGTACAACAACGACCGCCTGACACTAGCCAAACTGAGGAACAGCCTTCCACCTCCGTCGGCGCTAGTGGACAGGAGGCCCCGCCACAGGACCAACAGGCCACCAGCACCCCACCACCTGCAGACGGAGAACCACCCTGCAAACAGTACAGTGAAATATAATTTAGGATGACCTCTGGTGGGCAGCAGTACACATAGCAGGAGCCAGAGTGGGGCACAGAGATCTGAAAATGGAGATGGCAAAGGGTACAGTCAGTGGCCATAGACATAGGGAAACAGGCTGCCTTGTACAATGTCCAACAGATAACTGAAATGTTAAGTAAAGTTACAGTGTCTTGCCTGTGTGTTGCTGGAAGTACTGCCGAATAATATTGGTTCTGTTGTCCACATCTTCCTCCTCTGCCTCCTCTTCCTCACTGTCCACAGGCTCCACCGCTGCCACAAGAACATCTCCAGGCACATCCTCCTGCAGAAAAAGCACCTGGCGTCTCAAGGCCAGGTTGTGCAACATGCAACGATGATCTGGCAAACCTTCTTGGGTGAGTAGTACAGGGATCCACCTGTCAAATGGAGGCACCGGAACCTGGCCTTCAGGAGGCCGAAGGTTCTTTCTATAACCCTCCTTGTACACCCATGTGCCTCATTTTAACGTTCCTCTGCCCTTGACCTGGAATTCCTCACTGGGGTCTGCAGCCATGAGAGGTTGGGGTAACCAGAGTCACCTGCAAATATTGAGGAACAAGTGTTAGACACACACTAACCCTTAGGGACTACCCCATACCCAGACACCTACTCATACTGTGTGGGGACCTTTGGCTCACCTATTGGCCACACCCGGTGCCTCTGGAGTTGGCCCATCACATATGGGATGCTGCTGTTCCTCAAGATATAGGTGTCATGCACAGAGCTAGGAAATCTGGCATTCATATGGGAGATTTACTGGTCCGCCAAACACACCATCTGGACATTCATTAAGTGATAGCCTTTTCTACTTGTTCTTTTCTCCGGGGGGGGGGGCAAATGCCACATGTGTTCCATTAATGGCACCAATGATGTTTGGGATATGTCCCAAGGCATAAAAGTCAGCTTTCACTGTGGTCAAATCCTCCACCTTTTGGAACACGATGTAGCTGCGCATGTGTTTAAGCAGGGCAGACAACACTCTGGTCAACACGTTGGAGAACATTGGCTGAGACATCCCTGATGCCATGGCCACTGTTGTTTGAAAGGAACCACTTGCCAGGAAATGGAGCAGTTACAGAACCTGCACTAGAGGGGTGATACCTCTGGGTTGGCGGACAGCAGACATCAGGTCTTGCTCCAATTGGGTACACAGTTCTTGGATTGTGGCACAATCAAGTCTGTTGGGGATGATAGTGTGTCTGTCCTCCATTGTCGCTAAGTCCACCAGGGGTCTGTACACCGGAGGATGCCGCCATCTCATATTCTGCCTCAGCGGTTGAAGCCTATGGAAGAGAACGGTGAGCAGGTTATATTCACACTTATATTGCACTAATGATGAATTGTTGACTTTACAGGAACAGTATGTGAAGTCGAGAGTCCGTTGATGTGCCAATGTCTGCTGTGACGCAGTTCGGTGCCATGCCCTGTGCCCCCCTGAAATGGCGGCTGCCTGACCTGTGAGGAGGGACAAGTTGAAATGAGGTAATTGCGCTGGTGTTGTGCGCCGTCGCGGTAGGCGAATCGCATTGGTTATCATTGGGCCCTATGGGTTCCAGGAGCCAATGGCGATGTACGCCGGCAGTGACAGTACGCACTGCCGTGGACGGCCCGCCATTTTCTATCTCTTCACTCACTTGCTACCTGACCTTCAGCAGGTGAGGACCCACACTGCAAGTGCTGCTGTGACCTGCGTCTGGAAGCGACAATGGCTCATGTGTCTTGAGAAAGGGCCCCTGCCTTCACTGCGGAGGAGGTGGAGAAACTGGTGGATTTGGTACTACCCCAGTATACGTTACTCTACGTTCCTCCAGACAAACAGGCGAGTACACTGTGGGCATGATGCGTGGGCCATGAATGTATGGACTGCTGTGTATGTAAGCCACTTGTAGGGGGGCAGAGGGGTCCTGGCCAGAGTGCAGCATGTAAGGTGGTCAATGTATGTGCGTCAGAGGATGTGTGGTAGGGGATGTGTGGTATCTGGTTGGCAATGAGTATGACGGTCCGGATGGGTAAATAATTCCCTTTTCTGCCCTGCAGGTCAGCGCCCACCAGAAAAAGGGTATTTGGCATGCTATCGCCAAGGAGGTGCGTACCCTGGGGGTCCTTCACAGGCGGAGCACCCACTGCCGCAAGAGGTGGGATGACCTGCGCTGTTGGGCAAAGAAGACATCGGAGGCCCAGCTGGGGCTGGCCTCACAACGAGGAAGGGGTGCCATCGCACCATGGCCCCCCTGATGTTCCGCATCCTGGCGGTGGCCTAACCGGAGTTGGATGAACGCTTGAAGGCATCACATCAGCCACAAGGGGGTGAGTATTGAATCTGAAACCAGACTTTGCACGCATTTGGAGGTACCTGGGTGGGGGATGTGGGCTGTGGGTCCCCCTACGTCAGGGCGAACATGACCAGGTAGGTCCCTTGTTGGGCAGGCTCAGAATCACTCCTACACGAATAGTGTTGGCGGCCATCTAGTCCTGGGCAGGGTCCTGTGGGTTTCAGGTGTGCAGCTAATGGCGTTAGGCATTGAACCCCATGGGCTGGTGACTGTCTTAGAAAATGGTTGGGCATGGCCTAGTGCATAGGGCTGCTACCTGTGTGTTGTGTACGCCAACGGTAGTGTTGTTGCTGGCATTAACCAAATGTATCCTCTGTCTAGCCCCCCCTCCCTTTTTTGTTTTGTCACCCTGTCCTTGTGTGCATTAGCATCATCTGGCGGAGGAGCAGAGGCACCGGCGACGGAGGGAGCTGCATCCCACATGGGCCTGGAGGCCGAATCCACGGAGGGTGAGGGCACCAGTGGGATGGAGTGCGAGGGGAGCACCACGATGGGAAGAACACAGACAGCGACTCCTCCTCCGATGGAAGCTCCCTGGTGGTGGCGGACACCTGTGCCCACCCCAACAACAGGTACAGCTGCCACCCCCCTAACAACACCGCCCTCCTAGCAGCCACTCAGGGTGTTTCGCGTGCCCGCTCACTCAGGAGGGTGGGCATCTCCTTCGCCCCAGGCACCTCAGGCCCTGCCCCAGTCAGCCCTCCTGCCCTCAGTGAGGAGGCTATTGACCTCCTGAGATCCCTCACTGTTGGGCAGTTTACCATTCTGAATGCCATCCAGGGTGTTGAGAGGCAACAAACAAATGCATACCTGGAGGTCATTCACTCTGGCGTGGTGGCCCAAAAGAGAGCATTTCAGGCTCTGGCCTCAGCACTGATGGCAGCCCTTGTTCCTGTGTCTAGCCTCCCCCCTCCAACTTCCTCTACCTAGACCCAATCCCCTCAAACGCAGCCTATCGGAAGCACACTTTCAGACCAGCATTCACCCAAATCAACACACAAAGGTGGCTCAGGCAAACATAAGCACCACACTTCATCTCACAGGCACAAGCACCATACCCAAGCAGACACAGCAACATCCACTGCCTCCACTGTGTCCCCCTCCTCCTCTTCTTCCACCTCCCTCCCAGTATTGTCTCCACTCTCACCTGCATGCACTACATCCTCATCCACTACCTCCATCACCAGCACACCCATCACAACACACCCCTCACTGGCAGTCACCACCCCTACAACCATGCACAGGTCCCCTGTGTCCTCTCCCAGTGTATCTGTGACCCCTCCTTCCAAAGTACACAAATGCAAGCACCCACCCACCCACCCACCAGCCATCCACCTTACAACAGCATCCAGCCCATGCACCTTCACCCAAACCCAGCAGCATGACACCTCCTACAACCACTCCCCCTTCCTCCACTCCCAAATCCTCTACATCTTCCCGCCCCAGTGTGTCTGAAAAACTTTTCCTGACAAACTTTGACCTGTTCCCTACCTCCTCCCCTTCTCAGCCCCGCCCCCCCTCCACCCTGTCCTTCCCCTCTGGCCAGGGTGTCCAGAACCCAGCCCAGCACCTCAGCCACCAAGTCGCCGTCCAATGTGGAATCTGCAACTCATAGAGGCTCAAAGGGGGCACCGGTCAGGAAAGCCAGTGTACCACCAACCCCTGCAAAGGATCAAACCATTCCACCACCTGCCAAGGTAAAGAAGGGGCCAGCATGCAACAAGGGCAAGGAGCACGACCCACCCAGCAAGGCCTCCTACAAACCTCCAGCTGACAGAGCCAAGGGCACAACAGCATCTGCCAAGGTGAGGAAAAGGAAGAAAATCGAAGGCAAGGCTCTTCAGCCGATGGAGGATGCAGATGAAGGCCTGGTGCTCACCAGCAGAACCGCCAGCCCCGCCACCTGCACTGCGTGCAGCACCGCCAGTAACCCCGCCGCAAGCACCGCCATATGCACCGCCGCTGCCACCACTATTGTCAGCAGCAGCGTCCCCAGTGGGCAGCCGTCCGAGGGCAGCACCAGCAACTGCACCACGGCCAGCATCCCCGCCACAAGCACGGCTGACAGTAGGACCACTACCAGCACCAGCAGCCCCAGTGGGCGGCCGTCCGCGGCTGCAGGAGACTAGCTTGAGCCTTTCACCACCACTGGCGGCACCCCCACCAGCACCAGCACTACCACTACTTAGCAGCCTGTTCCTTTAAAATCTCGTTTCTCAGACACCTAGGTGAGGGAATGTGTACTGACACACCTCAAGTACTGTATCACTGAGCACCAAGCCCCCTCTAGAACCAGTGGAGATATGCATCCACTCACCCCCTCCTTGGCAGGATGAAGCGCACTGGGCACCAAGCCCACTCCAGAACCAGTGGAGATATGCAGCTACTTACCCCCTCCTTGGCAGGATGAAGCACACTGGGCACCAAGCCCCCTCCAGAACCAATGAAGATATGCATCCACTCACCCCCACCTTGGCAGGATGAAGCACACTGGGCACCAAGCCCCCTCTAGAACCAGTGGAAATATGCATCCACTCACCCCCTCCTTGGCAGGATGAAGCGCAATAGGCACCAAGCCCACTCCAGAACCAGTGGAGATATGCAGCTACTTACCCCCTCCTTGGCAGGATGAAGCACACTGGACACCAAGCCCCCTCCAGAACCAATGAAGATATGCATCCACTCACCCCCTCCTTGGCAGGATGAAGCACACTGGGCACCAAGCCCCCTCTAGAACCAGTGGAAATATGCATCTACTCACCCCCTCCTTGGCAGGATGAAGCACACTGGGCACAAAGCCCCCTCCAGAACCAGTGGCGATATGCATCTACTCACCCCCTCCTTGGCAGGATGAAGCACACTGGGCACAACCCCCCTCCAGAACCAGTGGAGAAGCCATCCACTTGAGAGACTGTGGCTTTGCACTCCCCAGGACCAAGCAGTGGGCAAACTACCCACTTGAGAAACTGTGGCCTTGCACTCCCCAGGACATCGCTGTGGGCATGGAGCCCCCTCAAAGGAGCAGTGGCGTTCTTCCATCTGCCTGTGTGTTTTTGACCTGATGCCCCTGCAGTGTTCGCTCCGTATTGAGGCAGGAGTCAAGTGTGGGCTTGGTCCATGATTTTTGGCCCAGTGGCCCACGAACATTTGTGAAGGACAATGTACGGACTTCTGTACATGTTGTATATTTGTGTAAATACTGTTTTTCAAATTCTATAGTATATCTACCTTTTTCTAAAATATCACTGGTTTGACTCAATTCCTTTTGTCCTTGCGTTCTTCCAGGGGGTTACATGGTGTATCTGTAATGTTGTTGCATCTGTTTGTGTGTATGGTGTTGTGGGTGGGGGTGGGGGTGTTGCGTCACTGTTTTTCCTCCCCCCTCCCCTGTGTACTAGGTGCAGTACTCACCGTCGTCGTCGCCGTCTTTGGTGTTCCTGGTAGATGAGGAGGTAGACCATCATCAGTAGGACCTGCAGCTCGGGGTCCATGGTGTCCTGGTTCTTCGTTGAGTGTCTAGCGGTGAGTTCCAAACACTGTTTTCGCTGTGCTTTTGATGGCGTTGGACCTGCCCTGGAAAAGCGGGCGGATAGGCTGGTTGTAATGTAGTGGGCGGTACAATGTCTTCCGCCGGTCTGTTGGCAGTGACCAACGCGGTGTTGGTTGCTGCCCCCGGGGAGGTCGGAGTGTTAAAGTGGCTGTCTGTGTTGGCGGTTTCCGCCATGGTCGTGATCCCATTTTTTTTTTTTTTTTACCACTGGCCTGTTGGCGGTATTACCGCCGCTTTAACACCGACCGCCAGGGTTGTAATGAGGGCCTATGTTTCAAAATGTAAATTCATGCAGATTCATTTGGGGGGATTTTGCTCAGCTAACTGTAACTTTGTTAATTTTAGGCTTTTGGTTTAGTTTAGGAACCATAACTTCATTTTAATTGTATTTTAATGGTGTTTCTATGGTTTTGGGAAAGGTACATTGATGAATTATGAGGAAAATAAATAATATCTTACCCTTAACAAAAGTCCATGCTTCTCAGTGAAAAAATAAACTTAAAGGGGAGTTAAGGTTCATGAGGTGTTAAATGTATGAAATGTACAAGTTGAGGTGGCATCTTAACCTCATCTCACACCCTTGGCCGGGTCTTTAAACCTACCACCCCACCATACCTTGTGAAGTTAGAAATAAAATGTGAATGAAAAACAGATGGAGTATGTAGATAAGTGTGTTCAAGTGGGTATGATTGTGTAACCACGTAGGTGAAATGAAGCTGAACTGAAATGGTCTTTGCATATTTGAGTGAGAAGGTAATATTATTTCTTGACCACGTCTGTCATTGTGTACATGATAGGTCAGTTTGTTATAGTTGTGTGGCATTATTGCACATTATTAAAAAAGTTCTATATATCACCGTTAGAAATTGGGTCTCTGGTTGGCAGAGGTATGTCCAAGCAGGAACCACAATTCTAGTCAGGGTAAAACAGAAACACACTAAAAGTTAACCTGTGCTCACCCTCTGGTTGTTTCGCACAGAACAGTCAGGCTTAACTTAAGAGCCAATATGTAAAGTGTTTGTGCAACACGTCAAGCAGTAAAACAGTGAAAAGACCACTCACAAAAAAACACACCTGGTTAGAAAAATAGAGCTTCATTTTAAAAGAAGTCCAAAATGACAAAAATCCAATGTAGAAGCTGCAATATGAATTTTTAAAGAGTAAAATGCAATGCAGTGCTTAAAAGAATAAAGCGCCAACTGGGGATATCTGGTCGCACTAGACCATGGTAAATTCAAAAGCTCAGGCCGACTGAGATGGAGCGCGGGTGGTATATAGTCTCAGGTAGGTCCCGCTGAAGTTTTATCTTCTCAGAATTGAGTCAAAAGTCCTATTAGTGTGAAGAAGTTCGCTGAGAACAAAGAGTGTTGCTGGCTGTGGTCCGTGGGCATGAAGAGTCAAATAAGAAGACTAGAGCCTCGCAGTGACGAGCAGCAATGCTTGCTGTGCGAAGAGATGAACTTGCAGTGGCTTGTGCTGATTCTTCATGCAAGTGGCACGGTTCCAGTGCTAGCGGCCCAGTTAGCGGTCACGAAGAGCCCAAAAGCTTGATTTCAGGAACAACAAAACCACTTTAAAGTCTCAGGACTGGAGGGGTGCCCCTTGGAGGTCAGGAGCTGGCTGAAGACGGGTCTAGGAGCTGTAGCAGGAGTTTTGAAAGTCTTTTGTGTCCCTGAGACTTCAAAAAACAGGAGGCAAGCCAGCAGGCCCTTGGATTCACTTTGCTTCTGGGATGGAGAGACACATGTCTACTCCTTCTCACTCTCAGCCTGAGTGCAGCAGGTCAGCTCAGCAAAGCAGAGTTACAGTCCTTGTAGCAGTTCTTAAATTATAAAGAAGTGTACTAATTTTGTGGGGTCAGAGACCCACTACGTATACCCATTTGTGCCTTTGAAGTGGGGGGGATTTCAAAGATGAGTTTGTGAAGTGCACAGAAGTCCTTTGTTCCCAGCCCTGACTCCAGACTATCAGTGAGGTGTAATCACCCCTTTGTTTGTGGACACGCATTGGCTATTCAGATGTAAGTGTCAGCCCTCACCTCCCTTCCTGCCCAGGAAGAGCCATCAGAATCAGAATGTGTGCTTGTAGATGTCTAGAGGAAATGCACAAAGTGTAGCTGTCAGCCACCCCAGGTGTGTATTGGAGGCAGGCCGCAGGCACACAGAGCTGTAAGAGCAGAGAAAGGTCCACTTTCTAAAAGTGACATTTCTAAAATAGTTATGTTAAATCCAACTTTACCAGTAAAAAGGATTTATCATTACCATTCCAGTGACATGAAACATGATGCAGCTACTCCTTCTCAATCCGGAATTACAGCTTAAAAGTGTAATAAGGAATTCCCATTGTTAAGCTATTAGAGGGGTAGGCCTTGCAGTAGCGAAACATGAATTTGGGAGTTTTTCACTACCAGGACATGCAAAACCTAAAAGTACATGTCTTACCTTTTACTTATACAGCACCCATCCCTATGTGCTACCTAGCCCTTACCATAGAGTGCCTTGTGTATAATAATAGGGGGTTTAGGGCTTGGCAAAGAGTTTTAAATGCCAAGTCAGAGTGGCAATAAAACTGCATACACAGGCTCTGCAATGGCAGGCTTCAGCCAGGGTTAGGGGGTTACTGGAGTGGGTGTCTCAATGAGTGCAGCAGGCCCACTAGTAGCATTTAATTTACATGCCCTGGGCACATGTAGTTAACTTTACTGGGGACATATAAGTAAATTAAATAGGCCAATTGGGGTTAGGGAAAGGTTACCATGATTTGGGGGTGAGAGCACACACACTTTAGCACTGGTTAGCAGTGGTAAGGTGCACAGATTCCTAAAACCAGCAAAAAACAGGTCAGAAACTGCAGGGAGGAAGGAAAAAGGTTGGGGGGAAGACCACCCTAAGGTGTCAGGTCTAACAGTTGTAGTTTATGATCGTAATTTGTGTATTGTATCATGTTACAAATATGTGACCTAAGGCACTATTCCATGCATGTGTAGTCATCATAGATTGCATGCCAGACATTGTATATTGTGCAGTGTTTGTCATTGTAAAAAGTGCATGGTCATGGTGTGAGGTAAGTTTAAGGTACTTACTTAGTCTGTGACATTAACGTTAACCGCCCCAGTAATGTGTTTACACATGCAAAGACAGCACCTAGCTTCTGTCCTAAAAATGTTTAATGTATCCCTAGGGCTTGGTTAGAGGATAAACAATTTACCAGAAGCCTACAGATAATTAACCTTATACTTGGGTGCTGGGAGGGCTAACAAAGGCACACCCCCTGCCCTTAGCTGGCCAATATGAGCAACACACTAAAACCACACCCAGATGTAAGGTCTTTAAATACTCACACCCTTAGCAATGCTGGTGGCTAACCAAAGACATCCCCCTTTCTTGCCAGTGTGATAGGAACAAGTCCATTCTGCCCCAATGGCAACAAGGTAGGAGAAAAGTGGGTTCTAAAGAGTGGGTTTTTTTCTCATAAATGTGGGTGTTAATGTGTTTTCTTTATTGGCATAGTTTGTTACATTATACGTTACGTGATGTGGTATTATAGGTGTGAATACATTTTTGATGTTGAAAAAAACCTATGGCAGGGATGAAGTAAAATTTAGGTGAAGGGAGCTTTGTTGGGAGGTGAGATAAGGGTATTACCTGAACTTGCGGATTACATATCGTTGAAGACCACTACCCCCTTTCTATCATAGAATAAACACATTAATAAAGTAGTCACCACTGTTTGAGTTTCCCACATAAAGTGATGTTTCGTAATGCGTTCATTTAAGCCAGAATAGAATACAATAATTCAAATTTATTTGGCGTTTCCAATAAAAATGTATATAAATTACAACTCCTAAAGAATGCAAGAACTGGAATGCCCCTGAGTGGGATAAGACAAGACGATGTAGGTCATCCCTTTGAAATGAGCTCATTTAAGAGATCGGTAATTTTCAGTAGTGGTAACCTCTGTTGGCAAATCCTAGTGATATTTTCCAGAAAAAAAGAACACCTACATAAATTCAGGAATGTGCTAAAACATTATTATTTGCCATATAAATTGCCCCAACAGGTTCAGTATTATTATCCCTGACATTAAACCCGTGAATAGTGAAAACCACAGGAAACATTCCGTGCTCTACAATTGGCAAAAGTACAAATACCTTTTGCCCTTGTTGAGGCCTTTGCAGATGTGTAGGCTCTGTACTACCTGTATGGGTGAACATGATCATACTAGTAATCTCTGTAACTGCAAGGTTGTCTTCTTTAGGAAGAGTACAATGTAATGCCACAAGAGACTTTTGTGCTCTCATGTCAGTTTTTATTGCCTTCAGTGTGTCCTTGATGTGCCTATCGAATACAGGCTGCCAATGAAAAGACCAATTTGTTGTTCTGGATTGTGCTACTGCCTGAATCGAATAGTGTGGAGCCTTAAAATCTTCGTATGGCTAATTTAGCCAGTTAATAGAAGTTACTTGTGGCTCATTTTTATTGAAGCACCTATAATAGCCAGCAATTTTCTAGATTTATCTTTTAAAATTAAATTAGGAAAAGGATGTTTCTGTTGTGACTTTAGGAAGGTGATACACAATATCATCAGATGGATAATCACAAGGAAAGGACTCTAAAGGACTTCCGTTGGTGTTTTGTCTTGGTATCTTGTAGGCATCCCATTCATTAGAGTCAGTGGACTGATCAGTACTTGGCAAGAGAGGTGTTTCATGAACTTCTTTCTCTTCTACTTTATCATCTTATTATCTTCCTCCTGCTACGCCTCCTCCTCAGATAGTGGATGAATTACATTAACTATTCTAACTTTTCAGTACATGACCGAGAAGTTTCTATCAGCAGTGTTTCTACTTGAGATGCGGCACAGGCTCAGCACCTCCCAGGATTATGCAGTGATTATGCTGCCTAGTAGCAGTGGTATTCCTCTCCAGAGTCTGCTCATCCTTCCAGTAGACAATTAATGTTAAGTACATGAAAGCCTGTCTCTCTTTCGGTTGTCTTGTTTCTTATGCCCGTCAATGAAGAAGGTCTCCATTCTTTGTCACTGTCTTCTCCTTATTGGCTGGAGAATGGCTATTCCAAGAATTGTGCCAGAGAATCAATATGATTTTAATAACTGATACCTGTTTCTACAGTTATGTGGTGGCCTTGACTGAATAATTCTGCAAACCATTTGACAAATGTGTTGGAGTTGTTGATGAAAAGAGTGTGGTAGAAGATAATACCGTTTTCGAGGATGCTTTGGCTGTTTGACAAGAGGTCGTTGGAAGTGAAAAATGATGAATGAGGTAATAGTGGTGAATACATTTTAGTTGTGTATGATGTATATATCAACATTATCATAGGTAATGACTTGCTCATAGATGATGTCACAGATCACACTTATCTTGTAACCATGAATCGTGGACCGATTTTATATCATGACCCAGTAGTATTGCTACATCTGACTGCTTGGCTACTAAGGACATGCAGAACTTGGAACTTCTGCCTGCTTGAGGAGAGCAAATGACAACTAAGAGTAGCTAGAGTCCAGCATACAACAAAACAGATTTTGTATATGCATCTGTTTGAAGAGGCACAAACCATTTTCCATTGCTCCACATTACTTTCTATCTTATCTTCTTCACTTTGCATACCAAGGTGCAAAATTACACTATCTGCTACCTGCTAAAAGGTTTAGTTAGCACCAAAATCATCTCCTCTATGGCTTGTGAGTTGAACACAGTATTAGACAGCTGCTGCCAAGCCACAGCAAACACTCTGCTCGCAGCGAGGGAAAGCTGTTAAACAGCGAGTAGAGGTTTACTTTGTCTCCCTGCCTGCAAAGATGCAGGCAGAGAGACATAGGAAACATTGATCTCACAGAGAGGGTGCTCCCACAGAAGATAGGTAGCCAGCAGGAACAGTGGGGGCCTTCAGGCTCCCCCCACAGACCCTAACATTGTGATGGGGTGCCCTGGGTCACCTTGGTCACATGGCCAGGCCCAGTGGGTGGGGGCCCCGGGGGCTGAGATCAGCCTGGTGACGGGGCTGCCTGGGGTCCCCTCCCTCCCCCCCAAACAAAATATAAATAATTAGGCCATGGCCTGGGCGATGAGGTCCCCGAAGCTAAGATTGGCCTGGGGTCCCCTGGGTCCGGATCAGCCTGAGGAGGGGGGCCAAGTGGATGGAGCAACAAGGCCAAAATCAGCAGAGCTGCGGTGACATGGTCCAGTGTAAGATGGATGGCTTGAATGCCCCCTGTAACCTGGTTTGTGGCAGTACGTTGTTGTAAAACAGAATGTGTTTTTGTTTTAAGAACTGCCCTGACTTGATGATGTGTCTCTTCTGTGTAAGGTAGACATTGTACTCTTGTTCTGTAAACTATCATGTACATCCTTGGGCAGAGCACAGGATGAAATGTCATTCAAAAACAACTAATAACTTCTGCGTGAAAGGGCATCTGATAAAAATAATGAAACATCTCCGCTAAACTGAAGCCATCTAAAATAATAAAAGTAGTAAATGAAAGGAAAAGAGCACAGTCCGCAGGCCCAAGCTAAAATCAGTGTGCCCATGTAAAGCGCTAAAATAACCCCACAACACCCTCCCCATTGTTGATACAAGAGTGCACAGCTCTAGTCTACAAAGCCTATACTGAAATGAATACTCTGGAGTTACTATTTAAACGCAGGCTAAAATATACATAAAAAGAGATATCATGTTCATGTTGACAAGCAGGACAGACCGAGGTCAGGCTAAATAAAAAATGGTCAGTATAGAATTTGAACAAAAATAAATGATCATAAGGCCAAATGTCAAAGTTCAGCAATAGTTGTCATCCCACAAAAAATCACCAATATCATCAGTCGTGATGGAATCCAGGAAATATCCCACTCATGTTCCAGTGCCTCAGCCAGAGGTCTGGCCAAGGAGGGAGCATTCTGTGCAGTGGCAGGTGTAATAGCACCAGGAGCCACTAGATCCACGAAGGGCGGTGAGAAGGAAGTGTCCCGTAGCAAACACAATCTCAAAAGGCATGTCTGGCAATGAACCCTCAGCGAGAACACAACCAGACCCGGATCCAAAGAAGGTACACTTTTGGTGCATGTTCGAATGGGCAACGCAAGCATTGTAAGATGGGCTGCATGCAATTGAGGGCCAATCTGAATGACAGTGACCAGTCTGACTCAAGTTCTTCCAGGAATGGTGCTCCATAGTACTGCAGCATGCGTTCATGACACAGTTGGGCTGGTGGAAGCACCATCATTCCTCCTTGTTGTGATGGGGCAGCAATCGCAAATGAAAAAACACAACAGCAAAATACAGCAAATTAATGCCAAAGTTATTGGGAACCCCCCCCCAAAACACTCAAACACAGTGAGTGTATGGCTGAAGTTATAACTCCAAACACAGTTTGAAAGATAAACTCAGAACCGACAGCCTTCTTAGTGTACAATCCCAGCGGTGTTAGACACATTAAAAATGTGAAAAATCAATTCACCTAAATGTTTTGGAGAGTTGGCGTTTAAAAGGGACTGTACCTCTGCAGAAGACCTTGCTACTTGAAGATCATGGGTCTTGCAGGCAGATGTAAGCTCCGCATGTTTTTGAAACAAAAGAGCCTTCAGGCTTCTCAGACTTGTTACAGTTTACATTAGAAGAAGCAATATGAGGCCATATGTCTGCTACTCTTATCTCTTGTGATGGGGGAAAAGAACATTTCGGCAAAAAGTCACAATTTTGGAGACCAAAACCATGTGTAGGCTCTGCCGGCATGCATACTGCAGCAGCCTTTATTGTTCAGCATCACATAAATCCAATTCAAGAGCATCTGGAACGCTGAGTGAATCAAAGGGACAGGAACGCCTTTCAAATAACAAGCTAACTTTGCTACTGAAGCATTACAAGCTCTGTGCAAGGACAGCTGTTTGCAAATCATCAAGTGGCTCAAAGGAGTCTCACATTCACTGCCACTAAGGGAGACCGCTTTCATGTAATTGAAACATCTTATGTAAAGGATAGCTCCCACACCTCATGATTGTAACTATCTCCTTGCCCAAAACTGCCTACTGGAATGTTTTTCAAACACAAAGTAACTGGAATGTTGAAATTGGCAGATTAATTACTCCATGTATCATCCTCACTGCTGATGGAATTTCCTCCACAGTAAAAGACAACTTTTTTAACTTTTCAGTGTTAAGCATGATATAAGTTGCTTCTTTCTTAGCCATTATCTGTTGTTTTTGTGTCAAATTAAATGTGGCCAATAACTCCCTGGAGTTCACATATTTCCAGGTCATGGAGCCACTTTTAAGAACTTGTAACATCCAACCCAACTGCATAATGGACTAAGTTGAGTCTGTCCATGATGTAAAGATGAAATGTTGTTTTGAATAATGTCAATTGCAGATGGTACAGTGTTATTTAGGGTGTAAATGCAGTTGGACAATGTGTTCATACCATTATTGATAACGGCTAGAGCTTTCTGCAAATTTTCCTTAATTTGCCTTACAGGGCAGCCGCTTCCTTTTGGGAAAGCTTCCAAATTTTATTACACATTCCATATAAGAAACACTCTGTGTGTGGTTTCCTGGGATCTAACAAGAAGTGTTGTAAGTCTATATCTTTTGACAGGAGACTAAGGTGCTCTTTAACAGCTGTTAGGTTGGAAGATTTTAACCATTGTTGACATAGTTTGCCCACGCCATGTGTGATTACGATACCAGAGTGTTGAGTAACGAGGGCCAGGTCGGCTCACTCTAAAACCCTGTGTGGAATTTACAAAACGTGCATGACAACCATTTGTGTCCACTGGCCAAAATAACCACCCGTTAAGACTTTTGTGTTAAATTAAAGTTACCGTTCTAAACCCACCCATCAAAGCTGTTCTTCAGTGACATTTAAAATATTTTGACATTTTTCAAATGTAGCTGTGAGGGAATACTGGGCACATTCAGTTTTATAATTTTCACCAAGTCTATGCAACTTGTTTGCTGTGCAGTTCCACTGAAAAATATAATTGGTAATTGAATAAAGCTCCCCCTACCCTGTATTTGCTGATCTCTAGTTCCTTACACACTTTTCAAGTCAGTCGATTTCAACCAATATTCATAGCCTTCTATAGCCAACTGGGAAACAAAAGAATCATACTAAATCAATTTTGTGTCAGTTAACATAATGTTCCACAATTTTGAAGGTGGCAATATAAAATAATAAGACATTTGTAACATCATGGCCAGTGAAATACAAATGTGATTTGTAAGCTGTTGGTACGGTGTCACTCTCATTAAATGTTATATAGAGAACCCGATGGCACCAGGAATTTCCCTGATGACCACGTTTTTTTTGTTGTCACATGTGTTTAACTGTTTAGCTTCAAGCATGTCTTGTTGTAATGCTCTATGTCTGATGTATGTTTATGTGTCCAATGTTTGCCTGAAAAGTCTGGATGCATTGTGTATAATCTAGAATGTAAGATCTGCCGAAGTTGAAAAAGCCCAATAATGATTGTAGCTTTTTGATGGTATTAGGAGGTTGTAATTGCGCTCACTTTTGTAGAAAGTGGGGGTGCCAAATTCTTTCCCTCATCTGATAACTCATATCCCAAATATAGGACACTGAGAAAAGCTGTTAAATTTGTAGCCCAATTCATTAAATCCATCAACAATTCGGTCCATCTGTTTTAGGTGTGTTCTGAGATACTCTGTGAGGTAGATGTCAGCTACATAGGACAACGCCTTGGTCGGTATCAAGTAATATCGATATTACATGGGCTGAGAACAATCCTGGACTTCTCTTATACCCTTAAAGGAGTCAGCAAAATTTCCTTTGACAGCCAAGTGCACTGAAGGTATCTGTAACCTGACTTTCAGGCACTATGTTTTGGCAGAAAAAAACATTGGAAATATCCTAGGTTGTTGTATTTTTTCACAATAAATTGTTAATAAGTGCTGTGCTGTCTGCATTTTGTATTGCAAATGTACGCGCTTGACTATTAACGTGTCTGTAATCTAAGACTACAGGGAGTGCAGAATTATTAGGCAAGTTGTATTTTTGAGGATTAATTTTATTATTGAACAACAACCATGTTCTCAATGAACCCAAAAAACTTATAAATATCAAAGCTGAATATTTTTGGAAGTAGTTTTTAGTTTGTTTTTAGTTTTAGCTATGTTAGGGGGATATCTGTGTGTGCAGGTGACTATTACTGTGCATAATTATTAGGCAACTTAACAAAAAAAAAATATATACCCATTTCAATGATTTATTATTACCAGTGAAACCAATATAACATCTCAACATTCACAAATATACATTTCTGACATTCAAAAACAAAACAAAAACAAATCAGTGACCAATATAGCCACCTTTCTTTGCAAGGACACTCAAAAGCCTGCCATCCATGGATTCTGTCAGTGTTTTGATCTGTTCACCATCAACATTGCGTGCAGCAGCAACCACAGCCTCCCAGACACTGTTCAGAGAGGTGTACTGTTTTCCCTCCTTGTAAATCTCACATTTGATGATGGACCACAGGTTCTCAATGGGGTTCAGATCAGGTGAACAAGGAGGCCATGTCATTAGATTTCCTTCTTTTATACCCTTTCTTGCCAGCCACGCTGTGGAGTACTTGGACGCGTGTGATGGAGCATTGTCCTGCATGAAAATCATGTTTTTCTTGAAGGATGCAGACTTCTTCCTGTACCACTGCTTGAAGAAGGTGTCTTCCAGGAACTGGCAGTAGGACTGGGAGTTGAGCTTGACTCCATCCTCAACCCGAAAAGGCCCCACAAGCTCATCTTTGATGATACCAGCCCAAACCAGTACTCCACCTCCACCTTGCTGGCGTCTGAGTCGGACTGGAGCTCTCTGCCCTTTACCAATCCAGCCACGGGCCCATCCATCTGGCCCATCAAGACTCACTCTCATTTCATCAGTCCATAAAACCTTAGAAAAATCAGTCTTGAGATATTTCTTGGCCCAGTCTTGACGTTTCAGCTTGTGTGTCTTGTTCAGTGGTGGTCGTCTTTCAGCCTTTCTTACCTTGGCCATGTCTCTGAGTATTGCACACCTTGTGCTTTTGGGCACTCCAGTGATGTTGCAGCTCTGAAATATGGCCAAACTGGTGGCAAGTGGCATCGTGGCAGCTGCACGCTTGACTTTTCTCAGTTCATGGGCAGTTATTTTGCGCCTTGGTTTTTCCACACGCTTCTTGCGACCCTGTTGACTATTTTGAATGAAACGCTTGATTGTTCGATGATCACGCTTCAGAAGCTTTGCAATTTTAAGAGTGCTGCATCCCTCTGCAAGATATCTCTCTATTTTTGACTTTTCTGAGCCTGTCAAGTCCTTCTTTTGACCCATTTTGCCAAAGGAAAGGAAGTTGCCTAATAATTATGCACACCTGATATAGGGTGTTGATGTCATTAGACAACACCCCTTCTCATTACAGAGATGCACATCACCTAATATGCTTAATTGGTAGTAGGCTTTCGAGCCTATACAGCTTGGAGTAAGACAACATGCATGAAGAGGATGATGTGGTCAAAATACTAATTTGCCCAATAATTCTGCACTCCCTGTATTGTGTAGGAATGGTCCGGTTTAGCTATGGGAAACAAAGGGTTATTCATTGGTGATTCACAGAGTTCAGTTACTCTCTGGTACTCTAGTTGTGAAAGTATTTCTCTCACTGTTTTTTAGCTCCATGTTTAAGGGGTACTGTTGATAGACCTGTGGTGTTGACCTTGTTTGTGTAACCTGGTAGGTGGAATTTCTATCCCATCCTACGTGGTTGTGGTTCAGCGCTGGAGACTGCGCCAGTGCACGATCTATGATGTAAGCTTCTTTTAGTACATCCTGAACATGGACTGAGAAAGATGTCAAAATGACATCTTCCCCTCGTGGGAGGTTACGGACAAATTCAGGTGCCAATCTTTTTCTGCCAGGAGAATATCATAACTAAGGCCCTCATTACAACCCTGGCGGTCGGTGATAAAATGGTGGTAATAATGCCAACAGGCTGGTGCTAACAACCGCCAAATTATGACCATGGCGGAAAGATCTCAGAAAGACAGCCACTTTACCACACTGACTGCCAGGGCGGAAACAACAGGTACCACAGCGGTAGCCGCCTACAGCCAGACAGAAGACAATGTTCCGCCCACCGTATTATGACAGCCCAATCCGCCACTTGTTCCGGGGCGGTACAAACAACATCAAAAGTCTGGTGGAAACAGACCTCAGAAGGGAAAGGACTCACCATTGGAGACACAGGGAAGAACCACTCCACCATGGAGCCCAACCTGCAAATATTTCCGATGATCTTCTATGTCCTGCTCCTGCTCCACCACGAACACCATGTGGGCCACAGGGCCACATGACAAAGTCGAAGGCCCCACTTGTCTCCTTCAACAACCCGGAGAGAACACTGAAGGGGCATTTTATGGGAAATAGGCAGGCACCTCAGGGGGACAGAGAACGTGGGGGCCACCTCAGCCGGCAGATGGAACAACACCACTGGTCCTGGACGGGGCAACATGCCCTGTGCTCTGTCCTGGGGAGTGCAAGGCCACAGTCTCTCAATTGGGTGACTTGTTGCCCACTGGCCCTGAAGGGGGGCAACATGCCCTATGTGCTGTCCTGGGGAGTGCAACGCTACAGTCTCCCAAGTGGGTGACTTGCCCACTGGCTCTGGAGGGGACAACATGGCCTGTGTGATGTCCTGGGGAGTGCAAGGCCACAGTCTTTCAAGTGGGTGACTTGCCCGCTGGTTCTGGTGGGGGCATTGTGCCCTGTAATCTTCATCCTGGGGAGGATAGGGTGAGTGGGTGGCTTCCCCACTGGTTCCGGAGGGGGCATCATGCCCTATGATCTTCATCCTGGGAAGCCACTGGTTCCGGAGGGGGCATCGTGCCCTGTGATCTTCATCCTTGGGAGGATGGGGTGATTGGGTGGCTTCCCCACTGGTTCTGGAGGGGGCATCGTGTCCTATGATGCAGATCTTGGGGAGTGTAAAGTCACAGTCTCTCAGCTGGGTGTCATACTCACAGGATTTGCAGGTGGCAGGCCGCACAACAGCCCATGGAGGCAGGTCTACAGAATGTCCGCCGGCAGTGACAGTTGTTCAGTGGTGGTGGTGCTGCTGCTGCTGGTAGTGATGGGGGGAGGCTCCAGTCCATCCCCTGCAGCCTCAGACGGCTGCCCACTGGTGTGGTGGTGGTGGTGCTGCTGCTGGTGGTTGTGGGGGAAAGCTCCTGCCCATCCGCTGCAGCCTCGGACGGCTGCCTTCTGCTGATGGTGGTGCTGCTGCTGCTGTTGGTGGTTGTGGGGGGAAACTCCTGCCCATCCCTTGCAGCCTCAGACGGCTGCCCACAGGTGGTGGTGGTGGGGTTGCTGCTGGTGGTGGTTATGGGGTGAAGCTCCTGCCCATCCCCTGCAGCCTCGGACGGCTGCCCACTGATGGTAGTGGTGGTGATGCTGCTGCTGCGGCTGCTGGTGGTGGTTGAGGGGCGAAGCTCCTGCCCATCCCCTGCAGCCTTGGACGGCTGCACAACCATGGTGGTGGTGGGGACTCCAACTGAGTCCCACCACCAGGCCCCTTGTCCTTCCTGCCTGCTGGTGCAGGCCCCTTGCCCTTCCTGGCAGCAGCTGGGGATGGCTCCTTGCCCTTTCTGGCAGCAGCTGGGGATGGCTCCTTGCTCTTTTTGGCAGCAGCTGGGAAAGGCTCCTTGCCCTTCAGGGCAGAAGCTGGGGTGGGCTTCTTGCCCTTCCTGGCAGCAGCTGGGGAGGGCTCTTTGCCCTTCTGGCAAGCACTTGGGGCAGGCACCCTTTCCGTGAGGCAGCCTGGTGCCCTGGATCCTTTACCACCACGAGTTGCTGTGGACACTACTGGGCCCGTGGACTGGGTGGCTGAGGTGCTTGCCTGAATTTTAGCCACCAGGACGTGGGGGTAGGGAAGAGATTAATGGTGGAGAGCAATAACTTCTTAGGGACATTGGGGCAGGGAGAGGGAGAATGTATGGGAGTGGAGGAAGAAGGAGTGGTTGTGGGAGGTGTCTTTCTGCTGTTTTTGGGTGCAGGTGCATGGGCTGGATGCTGTTGTGAGGTGGATGGCTGTTGGGTGTCTGATTGCTTGTGTTTGTGTACCTTGGGGGGGGGGACAGACACAGTGGGAGACGACACAGCAGACATGTGCATGGCTGTTGGGGTGGTGTCTGCCAGTGAGGTGTGTGTTCTGATAGGTGTGCTTGTGATGGTAAAGGTGGATGTGGATGTAGTGCATGCAGGTGTGAGTGTAGACACAACTGGGAGGGAGGTGGAGGAGGAGGAGGAGGACGGTGACACAGTGGAGTCAGTGGATGTTGGTATGTCTGCATCTGGATGGTGTTTGTGTGAGTGCCTGTGGGATGAAGTGTGCTGCTTGTGTTTGCCTGTGACACTCTTGTGTGTTGGCTTGTGTGTATGCTGGTCTGCCTGTGTGCTTGGGATAGGTTGGGGTTGAGGGGAATGAGATCGGGTAGGGGAAGTTGGAGGGGGAGGGTGGAAACAGGGACAATGGCTGCCATCAGAGAGGAGGCCAGAGCCTGGATTGATTTCTGTTGGGCCGCCAAGCCATTGTGAATGCTCTTCAGAAATGCATTGGTCTGTTGGATTTGGGCTACCAGCCCCTGGATGGCATTCACAGTGGTTGACTGCCCAACAGAGATGGATCTCAGGAGGTCAATAGGCTCCTCACTCAGGGCAGCAGGGCTCACTGGGGCAGGGCCTGAGGTGCCTGGGGTGAAGGAGATGCCCACCCTCCTGAGTGAGCAGGCACCGGCAACTCGATGAGGGGCTATTTGGAGGGGAGGTGGTGGTACGGGGGTGGCGGCTGTACCTGTAGCTGGGGTGGGCACAGAGGTGTCCGCCACCACCAGGGAGCTTCCATCGGAGGAGGTATCTGTGTCCGAACTGTCCCCTCCATTCTCCGCTGTGGTGCTCCCCTCGCTCCTGGTGTGTTCACTGCAGCCCACTACAGGTCTATCCTATGTGCACATTACTGTACAGTTGATTTGCAGTGTTTGAACCTTACTAAATGAATACATACTTAAATCATTTGACATACTCCATACTCATATTTTCTCAAAGTGTGTTTATTTAAGTGCTATGAAGAAAAGAGGGAAGTGCAATGGGTTGGGGTGATGATGGTGGAAAGTTCAGGGTATTGTTCCAGTGTATTTGTAGCACAGGTGCATTGTCCAAGGTGACATAGGAAGTAGAGCAATGGCAGTTCAAGGTGGACAGAGTGACAGAGGGTGACAATCAGGAGAGTCTTATTTCCTGGCGGGGGTCTTGGCAGTAGTCTCTGGCTTCAGCCTGGATCGCAGGGAATGTCTGCGGGGTGGTTCTCCTTCTGTAGGGGGAGGGGTGCTGGTGGCCTGTTGGTCCTGTGGCGGGGCCTTCTGTCTACTAGCGGCAGCGGAGGTGGAGGGCAGTTCCGTAGTCTGGCTAGTGGCAGGAGCCTGCTGTTGTAAGATTGCCTGCCTCACAATGTTGGCCATGTGTGCCAGCACCCCTGCAATGGAGACCCAGAGTGGTGTTAATGGCCTTCAAGTCTTCCCTGATCCCCTGGTACTGTCCCTCGTGCAGCCGCCTGTTCTCCTGCACATTGTCCAGGATCTGGCCCAGCGTATCCTGGTAATGTTGGTATGCTCCCAGGATCTTGGTGAGTGCCTCCCGGAGAGTCGGTTCCCTGGGCCTGTCCTCCCCCTGGCGCACAGCACTCCTCCCAGTTTCCCTGTTGTCCTGTGCCTGTGTCCCCTGAACCGTGTGCCCACTGCCACTGACCCCAGGTCCCTGATTTTCTCGAGTGCGAGGTGTGCCCTGGGGTCCTTGTAGTGGTGGACACACTGCTGATTGAGGTGTCCTGGGGACTGAGGCATGGGTACGCTGGGTGTGTGCTGGGGTCGTGTTTCCTGAGGGGGGAGGCTCTGTGGTGGTGTGTGACTGTGCCTGGGTAACTGACTGTCCAGAAGTCCTTGATGGGCCAAGTTGGTCATCCAGATCCAGGCGACCAGAGTTGCTGTCATCACTGTGGGCCTCTTCAGTTGGGGGACTGGATAGTGCTGGCACCTCTTCTCCGCTGACATTGGCTGGTATACCTGTGGGTATGTAAATGCAGTGTTATTGTTTCTGTGTGTGACATATTGTTCATGGGTAGCTTGCCCTCTTTGGTTGTATTTGCCCTAGCAGATTTCACTTGAGTTGGTATGTGGAGGGCTAGCTGATTCTCTCTAGTGTGCATGCTTCAATCAATCAATCAGAGATTTGTTAAGCATGCTACTCAAGGCGCTG
This sequence comes from Pleurodeles waltl, assembly GCF_031143425.1. Taxonomy (NCBI): domain Eukaryota; kingdom Metazoa; phylum Chordata; class Amphibia; order Caudata; family Salamandridae; genus Pleurodeles; species Pleurodeles waltl. The sequence goes on from NC_090445.1 coordinate 467,786,835, forward strand.
GGAGGGGGGTGCTACTGCTCGAAGAGCCAGGTCTTGAGGTGCTTCCTGAAGTTCAGGAGGTCCTGGGTCAGACGTAGGTTGATGGGGAGGGAGTTCCAGGTTTTGGCGGCAAGGTGGGAGAAGGATCTACCTCCAGATGTGGTGCGGTAAATGCGGGGAACGGTAGCAAGGGCGAGGTTGGCGGAGCGGAGTTGGCGTGTAGGGATGTGGAAGTTGAGGCGCTTATTGAGGTAGGCCGGTCCGGTCTCGTGGAGAGCTTTGTCAGCGTGGATCAGGAGCTTGAAGACAATCCTTTTGTTGACGGGGTTCTTTAGTGATAGGTGTCCATGCAGGTCTGTGAGTGGTTTCCATACATTGGTATGGCATGGAGGGCTTGGCATTGGGATGAGTGAGATGTGATGGTGGGGTGTGTGGGAAGTGGAGGAGTGATGGAAGTGAGGGTGAGGGTATGTGATGGCATGCAGGTAGGGGGTGATAGTAGTAAAGAGTTGACTTACCAGAGTCCAGTCCTCCTCCTACACCGGCCAGCCCTCAGGATTCATGATTGCCAAGACTTGCTCCTCCCATTTTGTTAGTTGTGGGGGAGGAGATGGGGGTCCACCGCCAGTCCTCTGTACAGCGAGTTGGTGTCTTGCTGCAACGGAACGTACCTTCCACCGTAGTTCATTCCACCTCTTCCTGATATCATCCCTTGTTCTGGGGTGCTGTCCCACAGCTTTGACCCTGTCCGTAATCCTCCGCCATAGCTCCATCTTCCTAGCAATGGATATCTGCTGTATCTGTGCTCCAAATAGCTGTGGCTCTATCCTGATGATTTCCTCCACCATGACCCTTAGCTCAGAGAATCTGGGGTGGTGTTGTGGTGCTACGGGTGTTGTGTGAGTAGTGTGGGTGAGGGTGTGTAGGGTGATGTGTTGGGGTGGGTATTGTGAGGTGCGTGGGTGGTGTAGTGGTGATGGTGGTGTGTGGCTCTGGTCTTGTCTGTAGTCGTGGTTTCTGTCTCGTGCCAATGGTTTGTAGTCGTAAAGGGTTGTGGGTACTGTGGGTGTGTGTTTTATAGAGGTGTGGCTGTGTGGGTGTGGTGTGTGTATGAGTATCAGGTGTGTGTTATTTAAATTGACCAATGTGGTGGTGTTTTGTTTGAGTATGTGTATTTTGAGCGCAGCAGTATGTACTGCCAATGGTTTACCGCCATTGAATGTCAGACGTGGTGATTCGTGGGTCATAATGTGATAGGCGTTGTTCTGTTGGCGTAACGGTGTGGGTTTGGATACCGCCAGTTTATCACTGACCTTTGGTGTGGCGGAATTGTGTATGTGGCTGAATAGTGACGGATCGGTGTGTGTGTGTCATAATATGGTGAACGGATATCCACTGCCGCCACAGTATGTTAGCGGCAGTCAGCGTGGCAGTAAGTGGGATTTACCGCCATTTTCATAATGAGGGCCTAAGTGTTAATCGTCCCCAAAATATAACTTTAATTGGGCACTCCATGTCTCCCTCTATTTGTATCTATAATTTGTAAACCCTGTTGAAGGGGGCGATGCGCCTGTCCACAGTTTTGACTTCAAGAAGGTTGTTAGTTGCTGTCAGATCGAGAAGCTCTTCAAGATTCTGGTGAACTATTATGGCCTCTGCTGCGCTGTCTAGCAGAGTCACTGCCCACGTCCTGTTATTCAGTAAAATCCTCAATATGTCCGGCATTCTGAAATGGCTGCAATTTTTTCTTTTTAATTTGCAGTTTTTTGTTGAAGTTTCTCTTCTTTTTTACTGAAATTTTAAACGAGCACTGTGAGTCTTTTCTTGGTTTCACATACTCATTTTGTTGTTCTGACCACCCTCCTAACCTACTGCATTTTGTCGGGTGAGTCCTGGAAGGAACAAGTTTAGCGAGTGTCAATATATTTGTATTTATTGGGAGTTTTTAAAGTTTCCCTATTTCTAAGATTATGGTATTGTATTGTATGGTATTGTAATCGTATTTATATAGCGCTTACTACCCCTGACGAGGTGTCGAATCACTTTGCGATGAGTAGCACGCTACTCTCGAACCCAACAAGAATTAGTGATGGATTAGTATCGGGAAATAAGGAGTACAGTTTTAGTATTATTATGACTTAATTTGAGCTGCGGATATGAGAGTTTGTTCGTTAGATTGACTGGAGTAATGGAGGGGTGGAGGAGGAAAGAAATCCAGAAGTGTTAATTGGGAGTATATCCTTCATTTACTCAACCCAAAGGCTTGGGATGAGTAAAGTGGGGTGGAGGAGGGAAGAGTATGTGGAGGGGTTAGGGAGAGCATAGTAGCAGGGCGAGATAAATGCAGGAGAATTTAGTAGGGTTGTGTGGAAGGTCACAGTAGTAGAGTGAGGTTTGGTGAGTTAAATGTGGAAGCGGAGGGAAGAGCTTAGGCAGAGTTATTTAGGAGATGAAAGTAGTAGAAGGGATTTGGGATGAGTCAGAGTGGGAATGGAGGATAGTTTGATAGAGACATGACATATGATGATGGGTAGATACGTGTGATAAGATGAGAGCAGGAATTCATAGATATCTAGTATAACAACCCACCTAGGAGCCATGCAATGATCCACGAAACATGCCAAGCACAGAAACAACATATACACATACATACATATATACACACACACACACACACACACACACGAGTACACACACATATGCACATACAACACATAATTAGAACCATGGGTAAAAAATACTTAGTCAAACAGGTTTAACCCCTTCCCCGCCAGGGACGTAATGGTTACGTCCATGGCAGCGCCCGTGTGGCACCATGGACGTAACCATTACGTCCGAATGCTGCACTCGGGAGAAGCGCTAGCGCTCCTCCCGAGGGCCGCCCCCCCACCCCCCTAGGTCAGGGCTGACAGGGGAATCCCTTCCCCTTCAACCCCCGACCCCCCCAACCCCCCCTGTGATGTCAGCGCACGAGCGCGCGCTGACAATAACACAACCTCCCCCATCGCGCTGGAAGCAGAGCTTCCAGCGCGATCGAAAGAGAAATGCTCAGCATTTCTCTTTCGATCACGTGGGGGAGGCCCGGAGGGGCTTCAAAGGGAAAGAAATGTATTTCCTTCCCTTTGAAGTCTCTCCGAGGGTTTCAAAAGCCGGATTGCTTGCCATCCGGCTTTTGAAACCCCACTAGACACCAGGGATTTTTTTTTTTTTATATGTAATTGACAGAAGGGAGCGACCCCTTGGGCAAGGGTCGCTCCCAGGGGGTCATTTTTTTTTTAAGGCCTTTTCTGCCCCCCCTGGGGGCAGATCGGCCTAATAATAGGCCAATCTGCCCCCAGGGGGGCAGAAACCTCTAGACACCAGGGATACTTTTGTTTTTTTTGTTTTTTGATTTGTTTTCTTTTGTGTTTTAGGTGTGGGATGCGACCCCTTAGGCAAGGGTCGCTCCCATAGGGGGGAAATTATATTTAGGCCATTTCTGCCCCCTTTGGGGGCAGATTGGCTTATTTTTATGAGGCCAATCTGCCCCCAAGGGGGGCAGAAACCACTAGACACCAGGGAGTTTTTTTTGTTTGTTTGTTTTTCACGTAAGGGGAGCGACCCCTTAGGCAAGGGTCGTTCCCATGGGGGGCAAATTTATTTTAGGCCATTTCTGCCCCCCATGGGGGCAGATCAGCCTATTTTTATTAGGCCGATCTGCCCCCACGGGGGGCAGAAACCACTAGGCACCAGGGATTTTTGTTGTTGTTGTGTTTTACAGATGGGGAGCGTCCCCTTAGGCAAGGGTCGCTCCCCTGGAGGGGCAAATTGTATTTAGGCCATTTCTGCCCGCTTTGGGGGCAGATCGGCCGATTTTAGGTCAATCTGCCCGCTTTGGGGGCAGAAACCACTAGGCACCAGGGATCTTTTTTTTGCGCCGTCACGCAAGGGGAGCGACCTTGTAGGCAAGGGTCGCTCCCCGGGGGGGGTGAGGGGGGCAAATTTATTTTAGGCCATTTCTGCCCCCCCTGGGGGCAGATCGGCCTATTGGTATTAGGCCGATCTGCCCACAGGGGGAGCAGAAACCTCTAGGCGCCTGGGCAAATAGTTTTTTTGTGTTTTTTTTTTGTTTGTTTGTTTTTTTAGAGATGGGGAGCGACGCATTAGGCAAGGGTCGCTCCCCTGGGGGGCAAATTGTATTTAGACCATTTCTGCCCCCCTTGGGGGCAGATTGGCCGATTGTAGGTCAATCTGCCCCCAAGGGGGGCAGAAACCACTAGGCACCAGGGATCTTTTTTTTGCGCCGTCACGCAAGGGGAGCGACCTTGTAGGCAAGGGTCTCTCCCCGGGGGGTGGGGGGGCGAGGGGGGCAAATTTATTTTAGGCCATTTCTGCCCCCCCTGGGGGCAGATCGGCCTATTAGTATTAGGCCGATCTGCCCACAGGGGGGGCAGAAACCTCTAGGCGCCTGGGCAAATAGTTTTTTGTGTTTTTTTTTTTGTTTGTTTGTTTTTTTAGAGATGGGGAGCGACGCATTAGGCAAGGGTCGCTCCCCTGTGGGGCAAATTGTATTTAGACCATTTCTGCCCCCCTTGGGGGCAGATTGGCCGATTGTAGGTCAATCTGCCCCCAAGGGGGGCAGAAACCACTAGGCACCAGGGATCTTTTTTTTTGCGCCGTCACGCAAGGGGAGCGACCTTGCAGGCAAGGGTCGCTCCCCGGGGGTGTGGGGGGGCAAATTTATTTTAGGCCATTTCTGCCCCCCTGGGGGCAGATCGGCCTATTGGTATTAGGCCGATCTGCCCCCGGGGGGGGCAGAAACCTTTAGGCGCCAGGGCAATTTCTTTTTTGTGTGGGTTTTTTTTTTGTTTGTTTGTTTTTTTAGAGATGGGGAGCGACGCATTAGGCAAGGGAAGCTCCCCTGGGGGGCAAATTGTATTTAGACCATTTCTGCCCCCCTTGGGGGCAGATTGGCCGATTGTAGGTCAATCTGGCACCGGGGATTCTTTTTTTTGCACCAATGTCACGCAGGGGGAGCGACCCCATAGGCAAGGGTCGCTCCCGGGGGGGCAGGGGGGTTGGGGGGTGGGGGACAAATTTATTTTAGGCCATTTCTGCCCCCCCTGGGCCCGGCTGAGCTAGAGGCCAAAATCCACAGGTAGGCACTGTTTTCTATGAAAAAATTTGATGTGTCCACGTTGTGTTTTGGGCCATTTCCTGTCGCGGGCGCTAGGCCTACCCACACCAGTGAGGTATCATTTTTATCGGGAGGCTTGGGGGAACGCTAGGTGGAAGGAAATTTGTGGCTCCTCTCAGATTCCAGAACTTTCTGTCACTGAAATGTGAGGAAAACATGTTTTTTTAGCCAAATTTTGAGGTTTGCAAAGGATTCTGGGTAACAGAACCTGGTCCGAGCCCCACAATTCACCCCATCTTGGATTCCCCTGGGTTTCTAGTTTTCAAAAATGCGCTGGTTTGCTAGGTTTCCCCAGGTGCCGGCTGAGCTAGAGGCCAAAATCTACAGGTAGGCACTTCGCAAAAAACACCTCTGTTTTCTTCCAAAAATGTGGATGTGTCCACGTTGCGCTTTGGGGCGTTTCCTGTCGCGGGCGCTAGGCCTACCCACACAAGTGAGGTATCATTTTTATCGGGAGACTTGGGGGAACATAGATTAGCAAAACAAGTGTTATTGCCCCTTGTCTTTCTCTACATTTTTTCCTTCCAAATATAGGAGAGTGTGTAAAAAAGACATCTATTTGAGAAAAGCCCTGTAATTCACATGCTTGTATGGTCACCCCGGAATTCAGAGATGTGCAAATAACCACTGCTCCTCAACACCTTATCTTGTGCCCTTTTTGGAAATACAAAGGTTTTCTTGATAGCAATTTTTTACTCTTTATATTTCAGCAAATGAATTGCTGTATACCCGGTATAGAATAAAAACGCACGTCAGGGTGCAGCTCATTTATTGGCTCTGGGTTCCTCGGGTTCTTGATGAGCCTACAAGCTCTATATATCCCCGCAACCAGAGGAGTCCAGCAGACGTAACAGTATATTGCTTTCGATAATCTGACATTGCAGGGAAAAGTTACACGGTAAAACGTAGAGAAACATTTATGTTTTTTTCACCTAAATTTCAATATTTTTCTTTTTCAGTTGTTATTTTCTGTAGGAAACCCTTGTAGGATCTACACAAATGACCCCTTGCTGAATTCAGAATTTTGTCTACATTTCAGAAATGTTTAGGTTTCTGGGATCCAGCATTGGTTTCATGCACATTTCTGTCACTGACTGGAAGGAGGCTGAAAGCACAAAAAATTGCAAAAATGGGGTATGTCCCAGAAAAATGCAAAAATTGTGTTGAAAAATTGGGTTTTCTGATTCAAGTCTGCCTGTTCCTGAAAGCTGGGAAGCTGCTGAGTTTAGCACCGCAAACCCTTTGTTGATGCCATTTTCAGGAGAAAAACCACAAGCCTTCTTCTGCAGCCACTTTTTCCAATTTTTTGAAAAAAACAAAATTTTCCCGGTATTTTGGCAAATTTCTTGGCCTCTTTCAGGGGAACCCACAAAGTCTGGGTACCTCCAGAATCCCTAGGATGTTGGAAAAAAAGGACGCAAATTTGGCTTGGTTAGCTTATGTGGACAAAAAGTTATGCGGGCCTAAGCGCGAACTGCCCCAAATAGGCAAAAAAAGGCCTGGCACAGGAGGGGGAAAAGGCCTGGCAGCGAAGGGGTTAAAGAGTGTGTGTGTATTTTATTGTTATGACATAGTAGCGATACATATTTTCTAAAGAAACTATAAATAAATAGAAATATACACATAATCTGAAAAATATTTATCATCATAGGCATATACAGTTCATAGTTGTTTGAATATGGTGGTTATGAAGGAAAGAGCCAACACTTGAGTAGTTTTCTGAAGACAAGAAAGTTGTCTGTGGCTCTTATAGTTGGGGGTAATGAATTCCATAGTTTGGCTGCTTGGACAGAGAAGGATGTCCCACCTATAGTCTTTTTCTTGTATGGTGGTGTTCTAAGGTGGGGTGCCAATCGTGAGCGTAGTTTTCTTTGTTGGATGTATTTGGTAATTTTCTTTCTGATAAAAAGCGGTCCTGTTCCATGTATAGCTTTGTGGGTGATACAAAGCAGCTTGAAAGTGCATCTTCTGGTAACGGGTAACCAGTGTAGTGCTCTCAAGGCAGGGGAGATGTGGGCTTGCAGCTTTACATGTAATAGTAGCCTGGCTGCAGAATTCTGGCTATGTTGTAGTTTTTTCATAACAGATAGAGATGATCCATGGTAGAGGACAATGGCATAATCCAGTTTGGATAGTACAAGCAAGATAGTAGCTTGCACCTTGTGTGGAAATCCGAGGTGGGGGAAGATGCGTCGTAAAGTCTTCAAGGTGATGAAGCTTGTTCGTGCTAATTTGTCCACTTGGGCATTCATAGTTAACTTGGAATCCATGGTGATTCCTAGGTTTTTAACTTCCTTGGATAATTGAGGAGGTGGTCCGAGATCGTCAGGCCAGGCGCACAGAGGGTCATAATTCTTTCAGTCACCACATGTGAGTATTTCTGTTTTGGAGGTATTTAGTTTGAGATGGCTCCAGGTGATCCACTGATCAACAGCTCTGAGGCAACTGAAGATTTGTGAGTTTTCAATGTTTTTGGGGCGTTCTAATTTAAGTAGCATTTGTGTGTCATCTGCATAGTTGTAGCATGTGAGATGGAAATCATTGATCAGTTCTGGTAAAGATATCATGTAGATGTTGAAAAGCAAAGGTGAGATGATTGACCCTTGGGGGACCCCTGCTTTTGTGAGGGGGGCGAGTGGATGATATTAGATCTTTTTTGAAGATAGCAAGTGATCCAGTCGAGAGCAATCCCTTGTATGCCGGCTCTGTGGAGTCTTTGAGTTAAGTTGCCATGGCCAGCCGTATCAAAGGCAGCTGAGAGGTCCAAGAGAAGTAGTGCAGCAACTCCATTTCGGTCGACTGTGTTTTTAAGATCATCCCAGATTGCTATGAGTGTAGATTCAGTGCTTCTTCCTGGGTGGAATCCAGTTTGGAAGTCTGAAAGTATAGAATTGTCTTCAATGAATTATGACATCTGGGTGAATGCTGCTCTTTCTATCAATTTGCCCAGGAAAGGTCCATTTGTGATTGGTCTGTAGTTGTTGGGGTCTTGCGGGTCTAGGTTTGTTTTCTTTAATAAAGGTCGTATGTATGCCTTTTTCAGGTCTGCAGGAAAAGTTCCTGTAGTTAAAGAGTTGTTGATGATTCTTCTTACAGGTGTGGCAACAGAAGTAGATAGAAGAATGTTCTTGAAGATTTGTGGTGGGCAAGGGTCAGAAGGACAACCAGACGGTCTGCTTGCTTTGACCATCCTGGGATATTTGTTTGAAGGACTGTAGAGGTTGGTTTGGTTTATTCTTAAAGGGTATTTTAGGAAAGGGGTTGGTGCTGATGGTTTTCTTCTGTTTTAAATAGGAGTCCAATGTGTCTGCCTTGGTTGTGTAGTGAGTTGCCAATTTGTTTGTGAAATCTTGAGTAGTGGGATGACTTCCTTCCATGCATGTAGGTTTTTGAAATTAATTGAGAATTTTATAAAATTCCTTGGTTATAGATTGAGCATTTTGAATTCTGTCTGAGTAGTATCTTTTTTGAGCTTTTTTGATTGATGATTTGTATATCCTGTTAAGTTTGTGTAGCTGTAGTTTGTCTTGACTGTTGTTTGTTTTGAGCCAGGTCCGCTGCAACTTTCTGATTTGTTGATTTATCTTTTTAAGTTCTGTGTTTCTCCAAGGTGTTGGTTTTCTTTTGTTGTGTTTAGTTTTTCTGAGCGGTATTAGGATATCAAAGGCTTCCTGTAGCCACTCATAAAGTTTTGGCACAGAATTAATTGTATCAATATCTGTGTTTGCTGTTAGTTGTGTCTCTAAGTGATCCAAATTGAGTTTGCTCCATGGTCGATAGGTGTATGTATGTAAGTAGTTGTGGGGTGTGTTGATTTGTGGAGTTCTATGTCGGAAAGTTAACATATGGTGGTCCGACCAAGTGATTGGTGTGGTGCTATGAATAGTAAGTAGTTCAGGCTTAGCAAAAATGACATCTAGGATGTGACCAGCAATGTGTGTGGGATTGTGTACAATCTGATGTAGGTTCAATGCAACTAGGCCAGTGGTGATAGCTTTTGGATGGGGCATATTGGGTTTGTCAAACCAAATGTTTAGATCCCCAAGAATGCATAGATTGGAGTATAGTGTAATAAGGTTTGAGACTGTGTCTAGAAAAGCATCTGGGAAAGTGGAGTTGTTAGGTGGAGGTCTGTAAAGGAGGAGAAAGTTACAGGAGGAAGTTGGAGTAGGGTGGCATCTGGTAAGGAGGGCTTCACAACCTTGTATGGAGATGTTGTCTGTTTTACTGAGGTTCATTGCCTGTTTGAATATAATAGCTAGTCCACCTCCTCTCTTGCCTACACGGTTTTGAGTAATGGTTTGATAGCCCTGAGGAATGGCTTTGTGCAACACTGGTGCCATGTCATCTCCCAACCAGGATTCAGTTATGAATAGTAAGTCAGGTTGTGTGTCTGTGAGCAGGTCATAGATGTGGTGCTTGTTTTTTGAGAGTGATCGAGCATTTATGAGCTGCCAGTTTAGAAAAGGTGTGTTAGTGGTAGTGTTGTTTTGTTTAGGAGAAGGGTAAGTAGTATAATGTGAGCTTGAAGCAGGAGTGTTGCTAGTTGTGATAACTGTTTGAGGCTCACAATGGTCTTGCTTTTCAATATAGTGCTCCTCTTCCAGCAGGTTAAGGAGGCATTTTGTTGGGTCTGTGTGTGTGTGGGTGGTGGACTTGGTGGCTGAGAGAGCCATGAGGAGTGTAGTGTTTTTTGTAGGGTAGTTTTATTATGTAACAGACAAGGGGATGCGAGGTTGCTATGAGTGATATGTTTTTTATTTTGTTTGCGTTTGTTTAGTGTGGATGGAGTATGGGTTAGGGGTGGTGGAGGAGCATGTGGATCATGATGTAAGGTTCTAAATTGTGCAACGGAGGAGAGGCGAGTGAATGAAAGTTGCTGGGTTGGGGTGCTTGTGGTAGGTGTTTGTGAATAGTGAGAAAGTAGAGGTGGAGATAGGATGGAATTTGTATTCTTTGTGTAGTCCTGAGGGTGGGAGTGGGTATGACGATAGGTGTAATGTAAGTTTGTGTTGCTTTGATGTGCTGATGTTTGTGGTTGGTATTGTTTTTGTGGAATAGTGGGAGGGGATATTGGTGTAGTTGTTTTTGGTGAGGGATTTGTATGTGAGTTAGTGCTGGTATGTGGAATTTGAGTGTTAGATGGGGTGTTGATGTTTTTGGAGATGAGTGTACGAGGTGTGTAAGAGGTGATGGGTGTGTGTCAGAGGAGTTAGTATTAGTTGCAATGACTGGAAGAGGTAATATGTGTGGTGGATTGAAATGTGGGGATTGTATGGTTGTGTGTAGTTGGTGAAGAGAGGGGAAGAGTGTTTATAGATGGTGTGTTTGAAGGCTGGGTTTGGGCATTGTTATGATGACAGGTGGTCTGTGTGGAGCAAACAGCGGATAGTGTTGTTGGTTAGTATGAGCAGAGAGTGTGTATCTGGAAGGCTGTGACTGAGAGAAATGTATGCTGTAGTTTTGTATTGTGTGGGTGATGGCAGGTTGTGTTAGTGGGAGTGGACAGAGTAGTGTTTGCTGTGAGAATGCAGGTGTTTGACTGTAGTAGTTGTGGGGGATATGTGTATATGTGTTGTATATAGGGTATTGTGTTGGATGAAGGGGCAATGCAATCTGTCTCTGGTCAGTTTGTGATGCATGAGTTGGATGCCTTTGTAGAATGTGTGTTTGCATATTGAGGGATGTGTAGGGGCTGGAACCAATCTTGGTCCACTGAGAATTGGGTAGCATTTCTGGCCCTAGACCTTAGTCCCTACCTGTCCTGAACAGGCCCAAACAGGCAGCTGCCCTTGGCCTCGACGCCCGGGCTGAGACGCACGGAGTCCTAGCCTTTTATAGCCCTACTGGCCAATAAGAAGCTGGTCCTAACCCTAGCCAATCCAATTTCAAGCCCTGATTCAACCAACTAATGGGAGACCCAGCCCTAATCACCAATCACAGCCCTATTCCTGACCACCAGTCACAGCCCCAGCCCAAAAACCAGCAACCAGTCAGATTTCCAGCCCTATCCACCAATCAAAACTGTAGCCCTGGAGCCAGCAACCAATGAAAGACCATCTCCCAACAACCTATCACAACAACATATGCAACAGCCAAGAGGAACTTATATAAGGAGCAAGTTAACTGAAGTCCAGTCCCTGTGGTCAGGGGGAAAGGCAACTGCTGCTGTATTCAGAATCTCCTTGGATACAGACAGGCGGAATCCACACTTCCAAGCTAGCAGGGTCTACTTTCCAGGTAAGGGAGAGATTGTTTAAGAAACAAACATTGCAATAGTGCTGGGCACGCACTCTAAAATCGGGCTTTTTTAAAGGCAAAAATACAGGGGGGCAGACAGTTTTTAAGCACAATTTAAATCACAGAAACAGATTAAAACAGTCTCCTAAAACCACACTCTGCAAGATGTATGTAGCCTTTTTACTTAGAATAGAAAAAGGGGGAAGGGGGGGCGGGGGCCACAAACTAGCAAGGCAATTCACACAGTCACGGCAAAAACGAATTTAAAAAAAAACAAAAATGGTGCTTCTGAGATGTCTCAGAATGCCGAGATTCTCCTCTTTGTTTTTGATTATTTTGTTTTTGTTTATCCCAGTGGCTTTTGGAACCCTGTTATGCTTGTTTGGTACAACTCTGATTGGATTACCTTGTAATTGTGGTTTACCTGGTCTGACTCCCAGACTATCCCTACTGATACTTGTATAGGTTTCAGTGATAATCTTACTCACCTTGCGTTCTTGTTCCTGTTGAGGAATGTCCCGGAGTCACTGGTGTTCTGCCAATGCTTCTCCTTTAATATTACTTAATATTAATGAGGACACTGTGGCATAATTACCCATCAATTGTATCCCCAAATCCAGGGCAGATTAGCCCCATATTCTTTTTGAATCTGCTTTAACACTTCCATAAGATTTGAAAGTGTTGGTGTACCGTGTGATGTAGTGTAGAGTGCAACAAATACCGCACCCCATGTGGCACAATTGTCCACTGAAGGAGCCATCCCAAAGGGCAAGCCCATTGTGAGAATTCTATATTTATCTTTGGGTCCCGTATGAGGAAACACTGCTTCCAGTGCGCTTGTGTTTTATGCTAACTGTTGGACCTGGCGCTTTTTGCAGGGACATTCCCAAACTTTTTAACTCTTTCCTCCTATTTGTTTTGACCAGTTTTTGTTGGCTTTAGGACTCTGGGCACTTTACCACTGCTAAGAAGTGCTAAAGTGCCTATGCTCTCAGTCTAATTGTGTTGGTGATTGATAATCCCTGATAGGCATATTTGATTTACTAGTAAGTCCCCAGTAAAGTGGACTAGAGGTGCCCTGGCCTGTAAATTAAATGCAACTAGTGGGTCTGCAGCACTAATTGTGCCACCCACATGAGTTGCCATGTAAATATGCCTCAGACCTGCCACTGCAGTGTCTGTATGTGCAGTCTTGCACTGCCAATTCGACCTGGCATGTGTACTCACTTGCCAGGCCCAAACCTTCCCTTTTACTACATGTAAGTCACCCCTAAGGTAGGCCCTAAGTAACCCCATGGGTAGGGTGCAGTGTATTTAAAACGTAGGACATGTACTGGCGTGTTTTACATGTCCTGATCGTGAAATACTGACACATTCGGTACTGACTGCCTGTAAATATATTTTAAGTGCAGTTACCCCTTGGGAGCAGATAGAGATGTTTGGGATCTCTAAAATCGCAATTTAAAGATACATTTTTTGGTAGAATTGGTTTTTAGATTGTCAGTTTGAAAATGCCACTTTAAAAAGTGAGCATTTTCTTGCTTAACCATTCTGTGCCTCTGCCTGCCTGTGGAATCCGCGTCTGGGTCAGACTGACAGTTGGGCTGTTTGTGAATTCCCTCTAGACTGTGACACAAAGGGAGCTGAGGAGTGTCCTGCATATCCTGATGAGTCCTCATGGGCTAGAGTGGGGAGGAAGGAGCTGACACCTGCTCCTGAATGGGCTGTGCTTGTCCTCACACAGTGCATTCTCCAACTCCCTGGTGTGTGTCTGGGGCCAGGCATGGGAAAGGCAGGATCTTGTAAACAACAGAGACTTTCCTTTGAAGTTTGCCTACTTAAAAGACAGAAATGAGTATAAGTAGAGAACCAAAAACAACAAACTTTTAGAATACTTATGGATCAAGAGGAACCTCTGCCAAGGAGAAGAGCTGGAGGAGGAGTACTACCTCTTTGCTGTGTTTGCTTTGCTGGGTTGGCCTGCAGTTGCTGCTTCTGCCTTAGAGGACAAAGACTGAACTTTGCTGATTGTGAAGATTCTTCAAGGGCTTGTGCCACATCCAGTCCCTGGGTCCCTGAAAGGCGGAGCTGGTGAACCAAAGGTGAAAATCCATGCACCGGAGTCAAGTGGGATAAAAATCGACACAGCGCCTGCACCGCGGCTGAAAAATCAACGCAGCGCCTGTGAAAAGGATGCATTTCCATCTCCGGCCGGATTCATAGCTGCTGTGCATACAGATTTTTCCCGCATCGTCCTTGGGCATCAAAACCTGCAAATATCACCGCACAGACCTGAGGCTGCTTGTCTGGAAATCCACGCATCTCTCCCATATGAGGAAAGAATCGACACATCGCTAGACCGGCGGAGAGAGAAACAATGCACGGCCTCACTTGCGAGTAAGGAATCGACGTATTGCTTGCTTTTCCAACGCACGCTCACCCGTGCGGCTTTATTTTTGACGCATGCCAGGTACTTTGTGCTAAAACAACACATCCATTGATTCAGACATTTCTGGACAAGATACCACTGGAGAAGAACCCTGAACCAGAACCTGCAACCTGCCAAGAGGAACTCCCTGGCTGCCCAAAGGACTCACCTGACTGCTTTTCTGCAAAAGACTGGTGCCTTGCTGTTGCCCTGATGCCCTGCTGTCCTCTGGCTCTGCTGAGAAGTGCTCTCCAAGGGCCTGGATAGAGCTTGCCTCCTGTTCCCTGAAGTCTCAGGACCAAAAAGACTTCATTTCTGCAAAATAACTCCTTGTGCGGTGAAGATCGATGCACAGCCGGCAAGAAATGACGCACAGCCTGCATTGCGGTGAGAAAATCACCGCACGCCGAACCGGATCGACGCAGCCTGAATTCCCAAAGAGGAAAATGACACAGCACCTGCGTTGTGAGCGGAAATTCGACACACAGCCCACTATATCGACTCAGAGCCGAGCCAGAAGGATGCAGCTCAGCTTCCTGAGAGGAAGTAACGCAGCGCCTACCGCGCAACAGAAATTCCCACGCATCACCCACCGGATCGACACAGCCCCTGTAACTTCGTCCTGCACGACTAGGATTTCAACGCATCGTCCCTGGAGTGTCCGAAAATCCCGCAACCCAAAGAGCATCCCTGCGTGAAAACTCTACGACGCATCATCGGTGTGCTCTGGAAAAATCGATGCACACCTCCCCCTTTTCACACAACTCCTCCTCTGCGTTCCCTTGCGGAGAATTTGAACGCAAACCAGGTACTTTGTGCTTAAGAGACATTGGTTGCTTTTTAAGAACTAAAGACTCTTTATATCATTTTCTAAGTGATATTTCAACATGTACTTATTGAATCTTAATTGTTTTTGACCTGCATTTAACCAGATAAATATTATATCTTTTTCTAAACACTGTGTGGTGTATTTCTGTGGTGTTATACTGTGTTATTGCATAAGTTTGTTGCACAAACACTTTACACATTGCCTTCTAAGTTAACTCTGACTGCTTAGTGCCAGGCTACCAGGGGGTGGGCACAGGATAATTTGGATTGTGTGTGGCTTACCCTGACTAGAGTGAGGGCCTTGCTTGGACAGCGGGTAACCTGCCTGCCAACCAAAGACCCCATTTCTAACAATAAGATAGTGGTATTTCTAAATATGCATATGGTCTGTATTGTGGAGGTGTATTTGCTACAGTGTGAGACGTGTGATCCAATGCCGGGGAAGGTAGCCGTGGCACAACCAGCATTAGGACGGATCCGCGATTGGATCAGGAGGGGCCCTCTGGAGCTGTGGCCGAAGCTGACGACTTGGAACCCGAGGGAGCCCCCATCGACTCACCGGGGCCCAAGGCGCCGAAGGTGGGTCAGACTGCCCAAAAATGAGGTGCATGACCTCGTAAAATTCGTTAAGTTGTGCAGGGGTGACTCCGGTTCCCGGGAAGTCTGGGAAGCGCGGAGCCGACCCAGATGAAGGCTCCGTTGACGGAGGCCTAGAGCGTCGACGCTCTTCCCGTGTCTCATCATCTGATTGATGGGATAAAGTCGAAGAACGCTTGTCCTTCAGCTTCTTCTTTTTGCGACCCGAATGTCCCGAATGTCCCGATGACTTGGAGGACGAGGAGTGGTGGTGAGTCTGCGACCAGTCTCGAGACCTTCCTCTCGAGCGAGACGGTGAGAACCGCGGAGTCGACACTCTGTGCACGATTTCGGGTCATGATCATGCTCCAGGCCCCAAAGACATACGAGGTGCAGATCTGTCACCGACATAGTTCGGTGACAGGAATTGCAGTGCTTGAATCCGGTCTTGTGGGACATCCCTCGATGCAGTCACAAAGTCGTAAAAAACTTTGAAGTAGTCAAAAAATTACTGAGGTAGCTCTCTCTGTATCTGCACGTAGGCTGGCGTCAGCATGCCGGGGTGGCGCCTATATATGACTGAGATGTCATCAGGGCGAAAATGACGCCTGCGGAGTCAACCAGTGCCATCTGACGGCGCGCAGCGGTACTGCTCGAAGAAAAATCTCTGGATCCAGTCTGATGCCTGGGGAAATTCAAAGGTAAGGAATCTGCAACTAGAGTATGTCTCTACCAGATATATCGTTACCGGAGGTAAGTAACTTGTACGTCATGGGAACAAGACTGCTGGTTTTGGGCGGCAGCGTCACTGCATGTGGGGGACAGAGTCTATTCCACACCATTTAGCAGCTGTCAGCCTAACCCTTTCGGCTAGCTGGAAGCACCTCACCCAAACCCAAAGGTAAAGGTGATTTTTGTATCAGCCTGACGCATGATACACTCTGACTCCTCAGGGAAGTTGTGGTGGAAGAGATCTTACCTCTTTCTCTCACTTAAATAAGTCTCATACATGCAAAGACAAACAGAAGTAGGATTTGGTTTGATAGAATAATTGAAGCAATTCCGTTCTAAGTAAAAAGGCATGAATTGTTATTATTAGGAAGATGAAACACAACACATGCTCTTGCTGGCATTGATCCTAGCCGTACGCATTACTTAGCTTCAACTAAAGGCAGGCTGATGTTTGCAGAGGAGAGCCAAATCCACCAGGGGCACGGCAATGACTGCAGCTGTATTTGTTTGCATTCCTCTAACAGACGTTAGCAAGTTTGCAACATGGAAAACTATGAACTGATTTGTGAAACATTTTTGCCTTAATGTGCATATAAGATTAGAGAGCTGTGGCACAGGCATTACAGACGTTTTACTATTGACTGCTCTCTAATCGTAGTTCAAGCATACAAATTTATGAAAAATCCAACGCTGAAGAAGAACAGGTTGCTGCAACCCCGTCCACCTTTCATTTTCTTGAGGTTCTTTCCTTCACGTTTTCTATGAGAGGCCGGGCTACAGAAGCCTCCGTCGGAAGTGGAGCACAGAGCCTCTTTTCTACTTTGGCCAAACTAAAAATGTTCATTCAGTGTGTGTTCTTATCCCTACTATTTAACATTTACGACCTAAGATTACGAGCCTAAAGACAGGAATTAATCACGCATGTTATTATTGAAAGTTACCTGTTGTGGAGAACAGTAGTTAGGGGTAAGCAGCTTCTTTATTCAAGTCTAGGAAGATGGACAATAACATTCACCCAAAATAATACAGATTACCGCCCACTTCTTCGGCCTCATTTAAAGTGCGGGAAAATATTGTTTCTGGTAACATACCCTTATGTTTGTGGATAAGTCATCAGGGGAGTTTTCCAATTAAAGACAGGCCCTTAAACTTCATTAGCACCAGCATTCTTTCTGCCTGCGACCCCACTGTATACTATGGCGGTCTCCAACGTAATAAACTCTCTTTTGACGAGAACCTCTCCTGCTTGTAGAGGGGATCTGTTATTCCTAGAAATGTACCAACCACTTTGGTTGTCTGGCTTCCGGAATAACATCAGTTGTTATAGGTTCGCCATGCAGGCACGGCATGATAAACATGCTGCCACATATTTTTCTCCAGATGTGGTTACTGCAGTGAATGCAGGAGCCCTTTTAGGGTGCCGTAAAAAAATGTGTGCAGCATTGATGGACATGTTTATATTACATGGGTCAGCTGTGGCTGATGTGGAAGAGGCAACAGGGGTAAAGTGTCGGAGCCACTTGTGTTTGATTATTACATCAGCATTTGCAACATATAAATATATCATGCCCGAATCACAATGCTTAAAGATCATGCACACCGACAAACTAAACAAATTGAGGGTATTTCTAATCTTCTGCCCGTCCTACTGTCACCCTGAAAAAGGTTGGAGATTTACTGTGAAGCAGGAGCGATACCCGTCCCGGGTAGGTAGAAGGGAACTTCCCACAAAGTTGATTGTGTGTAATAGAAGGGATTTTTCCATGAGGAAATATATTTTCTCCTTGGAGTAAAAATGCATTCACATTCAGGAAGTCATTCCCCCAATGTCAACTGTATCATTAGTACATATGTGCATGTAGAAATATCTCAGTGTATAAACTAAAGGTAATTCACAATCGTGTTTTAGGAGTATGGCCCTTGCAAACACTCAGCAGTTTTACATTTTCAGACTTACCCAAGGAAACCTTTGTGAATTTTAAAAAGACAAAAATCTGCGCCAATGCAAAGTCAGAAACCTGCAGTTGCAGATTGCCAACTTCGATTTTTTTCTTTATCTGTGCATGAAACTACTACTATGTATATGGTTTGCCCTCCTGAAGATAGTGCACTCTT
This sequence comes from Pleurodeles waltl, assembly GCF_031143425.1. Lineage (NCBI taxonomy): Eukaryota > Metazoa > Chordata > Amphibia > Caudata > Salamandridae > Pleurodeles > Pleurodeles waltl. Next base: position 467,804,909 of record NC_090445.1, read on the forward strand.
CCTTAGTAGGAACAATGCATTAAGCATGTGTCTAATTTCCCCTGCTGGGAGAAGGACTTGTCAGGCACACTCAAATGAGTTGATAGGGATTAGGGTTAGCACTTTACCAACAATGGTAACACCGCCTTTTGTTGCTAACACAAAATGCTTCTTTTTTTTCCAGCTTCAGTTGTGGTATGTGGAGATCCTCCAAGTATACTTAATGGTGAACACAGCAGTCAGCCTCCATTTAACGCTGGAACATCTGTAACTTATCGTTGCAAATCTGCTAACTTTAAACTACATGGAGAGCCAACTATCCGTTGTCAAAGTGATGGAAGCTGGAGTTCACCAACTCCAGAATGCAGAGGTATGGAAATGACAATATATTTTTCAGTATGCAACACGAATGGGGTTTCTCCTTATTTAATATTGATGTATACATATATACTTTGAATGAATATAGACATTCTCATAATAGATACAGTGCTCAATCTAAAAACAGACTAATTACTACTCACGTCAACATACAGCACTTGATGATCATATGTCTATCTACACATTGTTAGTTTGTTGTGAATTGGGAGGAAAACTATTACGTGAGCATTGCAAACTTGATGAGCCAAGTTTTAAGAATCAACTAGTAATGCATTCCAAGTGATATAACGTTGTTACATTTGAATCATTTTACTCGTAATTCGTAATCTTGTATAGCCCAGCCAGACTTGATTAAGCAGTGAGATCTGCGATTTAGTTTATCTCATGGAAGACGGGGAAGTAGGAGAGACCGAAGAAATCTTAGACGCACTGAGAGGTGACAATGTGTAAGGAAATGCCTCCTTGGCATGGTTGCCCCCTGACTTTTTGCCTTTGCTGATGCTATGTTTACAATTGAAAGTGTGCTGAGGCCTGCTAACCAGGCCCCAGCACCAGTGTTCTTTCCCTAACCTGTACTTTTGTATCCACAATTGGCAGACCCTGGCATCCAGATAAGTCCCTTGTAACTGGTACTTCTAGTACCAAGGGCCCTGATGCCAAGGAAGGTCTCTAAGGGCTGCAGCATGTCTTATGCCACCCTGGAGACCTCTCACTCAGCACAGACACACTGCTTGCCAGCTTGTGTGTGCTAGTGAGGACAAAACGAGTAAGTCGACATGGCACTCCCCTCAGGGTGCCATGCCAGCCTCTCACTGCCTATGCAGTATAGGTAAGACACCCCTCTAGCAGGCCTTACAGCCCTAAGGCAGGGTGCACTATACCATAGGTGAGGGTACCAGTGCATGAGCATGGTACCCCTACAGTGTCTAAACAAAACCTTAGACATTGTAAGTGCAGGGTAGCCATAAGAGTATATGGTCTGGGAGTCTGTCAAACACGAACTCCACAGCACCATAATGGCTACACTGAAAACTGGGAAGTTTGGTATCAAACTTCTCAGCACAATAAATGCACACTGATGCCAGTTTACATTTTATTGTAAAATACACCACAGAGGGCACCTTAGAGGTGCCCCCTGAAACTTAACCAACTATCTGTGTAGGCTGACTGGTTCCAGCAGCCTGCCACACTAGAGACATGTTGCTGGCCCCATGGGGAGAGTGCCTTTGTCACTCTGAGGCCAGTAACAAAGCCTGCACTGGGTGGAGATGCTAACACCTCCCCCAGGCAGGAGCTGTAACACCTGGCGGTGAGCCTCAAAGGCTCACCCCTTTGTCACAGCCCAGCAGGGCACTCCAGCTTAGTGGAGTTGCCCGCCCCCTCCGGCCACGGCCCCCACTTTTGGCGGCAAGGCTGGAGGGAACAAAGAAAGCAACAAGGAGGAGTCACTGGCCAGTCAGGACAGCCCCTAAGGTGTCCTGAGCTGAAGTGACTCTAACTTTTAGAAATCCTCCATCTTGCAGATGGAGGATTCCCCCAATAGGGTTAGGATTGTGACCCCCTCCCCTTGGGAGGAGGCACAAAGAGGGTGTACCCACCCTCAGGGCTAGTAGCCATTGGCTACTAACCCCCCAGACCTAAACACGCCCTTAAATTTAGTATTTAAGGGCTACCCTGAACCCTAGAAAATTAGATTCCTGCAACTACAAGAAGAAGGACTGCCTAGCTGAAAAACCCCTGCAGAGGAAGACCAGAAGACGACAACTGCCTTGGCTCCAGAAACTCACCGGCCTGTCTCCTGCCTTCCAAAGATCCTGCTCCAGCGACGCCTTCCAAAGGGACCAGCGACCTCGACATCCTCTGAGGACTGCCCCTGCTTCGAAAAGACAAGAAACTCCCGAGGACAGCGGACCTGCTCCAAGAAAAGCTGCAACTTTGTTTCCAGCAGCTTTAAAGAACCCTGCAAGCTCCCCGCAAGAAGCGTGAGACTTGCAACACTGCACCCGGCGACCCCGACTCGGCTGGTGGCGATCCAACACCTCAGGAGGGACCCCAGGACTACTCTAAGACTGTGAGTACAAAAACCTGTCCCCCCTGAGCCCCCACAGCGCCGCCTGCAGAGGGAATCCCGAGGCTTCCCCTGACCGCGACTCTGTGAAACCAAAGTCCCGACACCTGGGAGAGACCCTGCACCCGCAGCCCCCAGGACCTGAAGGACCGGACTTTCACTGGAGGAGTGACCCCCAGGAGTCCCTCTCCCTTGCCCAAGTGGAGGTTTCCCCGAGGAACCCCCCCCTTGCCTGCCTGCAGCGCTGAAGAGATCCCTAGATCTCCCATTGACTTCCATTACAAACCCAACGCTTGTTTCTACACTGCACCCGGCCGCCCCCGCGCTGCTGAGGGTGAAATTTCTGTGTGGGCTTGTGTCCCCCCCGGTGCCCTACAAAACCCCCCTGGTCTGCCCTCCGAAGACGCGGGTACTTACCTGCAAGCAGACCGGAACCGGGGCACCCCCTTCTCTCCATTCTAGCCTATGTGTTTTGGGCACCACTTTGAACTCTGCACCTGACCGGCCCTGAGCTGCTGGTGTGGTGACTTTGGGGTTGCTCTGAACCCCCAACGGTGGGCTACCTTGGACCAAGAACTGAACCCTGTAAGTGTCTTACTTACCTGGTAAAACTAACAAATACTTACCTCCCCTAGGAACTGTGAAAATTGCACTGTGTCCACTTTTAAAACAGCTATTTGTGAATAACTTGAAAAGTATACATGCAATTTTTATGATTTAAAGTTCCTAAAGTACTTACCTGCAATACCTTTCAAATGAGCTATTACATGTAGAATTTGAACCTGTGGTTCTTAAAATAAACTAAGAAAAGATATTTTTCTATATAAAAACCTATTGGCTGGATTTGTCTCTGAGTGTGTGTACCTCATTTATTGTCTATGTGTATGTACAACAAATGCTTAACACTACTCCTTGGATAAGCCTACTGCTCGACCACACTACCACAAAATAGAGCATTAGTATTATCTATTTTTACCACTATTTTACCTCTAAGGGGAACCCTTGGACTCTGTGCATGCTATTCCTTACTTTGAAATAGCACATACAGAGCCAACTTCCTACATTGGTGGATCAGCGGTGGGGTACAAGACTTTGCATTTGCTGGACTACTCAGCCAATACCTGATCACACGACAAATTCCAAAATCGTCATTAGAAATTGATTTTTGCAATTTGAAAAGTTTTCTAAATTCTTAAAAGACCTGCTAGGGCCTTGTGTTAGATCCTGTTTAGCATTTCTTTTAGAGTTTAAAAGTTTGTTAAAAGTTTGAATTAGATTCTAGAACCAGTTTTAGTTTCTTAAAAAGTATTCCAACTTTTAGAAGCATAATGTCTAGCACAGATGTGAATGTGGTGGAACTCGACACCACACCTTACCTCCATCTACAGATGAGAGAGCTAAGGTCACTCTGTAAACTAAAGAAAATAGCAATGGGCCCCAAACCTACCAAAGTACAGCTCCAGGAGCTTTTGGCAGAGTTTGAAAAGGCCAACCCCTCTGAGGATGGCAACTCAGAGGATGAAGATAGTGACTTGGAGGGAAATTCCCCCCCTCCAGTCCTACTTAGGGAGAGCAGGGCTTCTCAAGCCCTGACTCCACAAATAATAGTCAGAGATGCTGGTTCCCTCACAGGAGGGACCAACAACTCTGAAATCACTGAGGATAACTCCAGTGAAGAGGACATCCAGTTAGCCAGGATGGCCAAAAGATTGGCTTTGGAAAGACAGATCCTAGCCATAGAGAGGGAAAGACAAGAGATGGGCCTAGGACCCATCAATGGTGGCAGCAACATAAATAGGGTCAGAGATTCTCCTGACATGTTGAAAATCCCTAAAGGGATTGTAACTAAATATGAAGATGGTGATGACATCACCAAATGGTTCACAGCTTTTGAGAGGGCTTGTGTAACCAGAAAAGTGAACAGATCTCACTGGGGTGCTCTCCTTTGGGAAATGTTCACAGGAAAGTGTAGGGATAGACTCCTCACACTCTCTGGACAAGATGCAGAATCTTATGACCTCATGAAGGGTACCCTGATTGAGGGCTTTGGATTCTCCACTGAGGAGTACAGGATTAGGTTCAGGGGGGCTCAAAAATCCTCGAGCCAGACCTGGGTTGACTTTGTTGACTACTCAGTGAAAACACTAGATGGTTGGATTCAAGGCAGTGGTGTAAGTAATTATGATGGGCTGTACAATTTATTTGTGAAAGAACACCTGTTAAGTAATTGTTTCAATGATAAACTGCATCAGCATCTGGTAGACCTAGGACCAATTTCTCCCCAAGAATTGGGAAAGAAGGCGGACCATTGGGTCAAGACAAGGGTGTCCAAGACTTCAACAGGGGGTGACCAAAAGAAAGGGGTCACAAAGACTCCCCAGCAGAAGGGTGATGAGACAACCAAAACTAAAAATAGTAAAGAGTCTTCTACAGGCCCCCAAAAACCTGCACAGGAGGGTGGGCCCAGAGCCTCTTCACAAAACAATGGGTACAAGGGTAAAAACTTTGATCCCAAAAAGGCCTGGTGTCATAGCTGTAAACAGCATGGACACCAAACTGGAGACAAGGCCTGTCCCAAGAAAGGTTCCACTCCAAACTCCCATCCAGGTAACACTGGTATGGCTAGTCTCCAAGTGGGATCAACAGTGTGCCCAGAGCAAATCAGGGTCCACACTGAAGCTACTCTAGTTTCTGAGGGTGGGGTAGATTTAGCCACACTAGCTGTCTGGCCGCCTAACATGCAAAAATACAGACAGCAACTCTTAATTAATGGGACTAGAATAGAGGGCCTGAGGGATACAGGTGCCAGTGTCACCATGGTGACAGAGAAACTGGTTTCCCCTGGCCAATACCTGACTGGAAAAACTTACACAGTCACCAACGCTGACAATCAGAGAAAAGTACATCCCATGGCAATGGTTACTTTAGAATGGGGAGGGGTCAATGGCCTGAAACAGGTGGTGGTCTCCTCAAATATCCCAGTGGACTGTCTGCTTGGAAATGACCTGGAGTCCTCAGCATGGGCTGAGGTAGAACTAAAAACCCATGCAGCAATGCTGGGTATCCCTGAAATGGTGTGTGTGAAAACAAGAGCACAGTGCAAGGCACAGGGTGAACAAGTAGAGCTGGAGTCTGGAAGAATGGCCCAGCCTACCAAGAGAACAGGAAAGTCAGTTGGGAAACCAACTGCAACACAGCAAAAGAAAGGGAACCTCTCTTCTCAGGAAGAAGTTCTGCCCTCTGAGGGAACTGAGCCTTTGGAGCTTGAACCTTACCAGGTTGAGCTCTTAGGCCCAGGGGGACCCTCAAGGGAGGAGCTGTGTAAGGGACAAGAAACCTGTCCCTCTCTTGAAGGCCTTAGGCAGCAAGCTGCTGAAGAGTCCAAAGGCAAGAAAAATGGAACGCATAGGGTCTATTGGGAAGATGGACTCCTGTACACTGAGGCCAGAGACCCCAAACCTGGTGCCACTAGGAGAGTGGTAGTGCCTCAGCTGTTCAGAGAGTTCATCCTAACATTGGCCCATGACATTCCCCTTGCTGGACATTTGGGACAAACCAAGACGTGGGAGAGGTTAGTCAACCACTTCTACTGGCCCAATATGTCCAACATGGTTAAGGAGTTTTGCCTCTCCTGCCCCACCTGTCAAGCCAGTGGTAAGACAGGTGGGCATCCAAAGGCCCCCCTCATTCCACTTCCAGTGGTGGGGGTTCCCTTTGAAAGAGTGGGTGTGGACATAGTTGGTCCACTAGAACCTCCCACAGCCTCAGGAAATATGTATATCCTGGTAGTAGTGGATCATGCTACCAGGTATCCTGAAGCTATTCCCCTTAGGTCAACTACTGCCCCTGCAGTAGCCAAGGCCCTCATTGGTATCTTTACCAGAGTGGGTTTCCCTAAGGAGGTGGTGTCTGACAGAGGTACCAACTTCATGTCAGCATACCTAAAGCACATGTGGAATGAGTGTGGAGTGACTTATAAATTCACTACACCATACCATCCACAAACTAATGGCTTGGTTGAGAGATTCAACAAGACATTAAAAGGCATGATCATGGGGCTCCCAGAAAAACTCAAAAGGAGATGGGATGTCCTCTTGCCATGTCTGCTTTTCGCTTACAGAGAGGGGCCACAGAAGGGAGTAGGATTCTCACCCTTTGAACTTCTGTTTGGTCATCCTGTAAGAGGACCACTTGCCCTTGTTAAAGAAGGCTGGGAGAGACCTCTCCATGAGCCTAAACAGGACATAGTGGACTATGTACTTGGCCTTCGCTCTAGAATGGCAGAGTACATGGAAAAGGCAACCAAAAACCTTGAGGCCAGCCAACAGCTCCAGAAGTTTTGGTATGACCAAAAGGCTGCACTGGTCGAGTTCCAACCAGGGCAGAAAGTCTGGGTTCTGGAGCCTGTGGCTCCCAGGGCACTCCAGGACAAATGGAGTGGCCCTTACCCAGTGCTAGAGAGGAAGAGTCAGGTCACCTACCTGGTGGACCTGGGCACAAGCAGGAGCCCCAAGAGGGTGATCCATGTGAACCGCCTTAAGCTCTTCCATGACAGGGCTGATGTGAATCTGTTAATGGTAACAGATGAGGATCAGGAGGCAGAGAGTGAACCTCTCCCTGATCTTCTGTCATCAGACCCAAAAGATGGCACAGTAGATGGAGTGATCTACTCAGACACCCTCTCTGGCCAACAGCAAGCTGATTGTAGGAGAGTCCTACAACAGTTTCCTGAGCTGTTCTCCCTAACCCCTGGTCAGACACACCTGTGTACCCATGATGTGGACACAGGAGACAGCATGCCTGTCAAGAACAAAATCTTCAGACAGTCTGACCATGTTAAGGAAAGCATCAAGGTGGAAGTCCACAAGATGCTGGAATTGGGAGTGATTGAGCGCTCTGACAGCCCCTGGGCTAGCCCAGTGGTCTTAGTCCCCAAACCCCACACCAAAGATGGAAAGAAAGAGATGAGGTTTTGTCTGGACTACAGAGGGCTCAACTCTGTCACCAAGACAGATGCCCATCCAATTCCAAGAGCTGATGAGCTCATTGATAAGTTAGGTGCTGCCAAATTTCTAAGTACCTTTGACTTGACAGCAGGGTACTGGCAAATAAAAATGGCACCTGGAGCAAAAGAAAAGACAGCATTCTCCACACCTGATGGGCATTATCAGTTTACTGTTATGCCCTTTGGTTTAAAGAATGCCCCTGCCACCTTCCAAAGGTTGGTGAATCAAGTCCTTGCTGGCTTGGAGTCCTTTAGCACAGCTTATCTTGATGATATTGCTGTCTTTAGCTCCACCTGGCAGGATCACCTGGTCCACCTGAAGAAGGTTTTGAAGGCTCTGCAATCTGCAGGCCTCTCTATCAAGGCATCCAAATGCCAGATAGGGCAGGGAACTGTGGTTTACTTGGGACACCTTGTAGGTGGAGGCCAAGTTCAGCCACTCCAACCCAAGATCCAGACTATTCTGGACTGGGTAGCTCCAAAAACCCAGACTCAAGTCAGGGCATTCCTTGGCTTGACTGGGTATTACAGGAGGTTTGTGAAGGGATATGGATCCATTGTGACAGCCCTCACTGAACTCACCTCCAAGAAAATGCCCAAGAAAGTGAACTGGACTGTGGAATGCCAACAGGCCTTTGACACCCTGAAACAAGCAATGTGCTCAGCACCAGTTCTAAAAGCTCCAGATTATTCTAAGCAGTTCATTGTGCAGACTGATGCCTCTGAACATGGGATAGGGGCAGTTTTGTCCCAAACAAATGATGATGGCCTTGACCAGCCTGTTGCTTTCATTAGCAGGAGGTTACTCCCCAGGGAGCAGCGTTGGAGTGCCATTGAGAGGGAGGCCTTTGCTGTGGTTTGGTCCCTGAAGAAGCTGAGACCATACCTCTTTGGGACTCACTTCCTAGTTCAAACTGACCACAGACCTCTCAAATGGCTGATGCAAATGAAAGGTGAAAATCCTAAACTGTTGAGGTGGTCCATCTCCCTACAGGGAATGGACTTTATAGTGGAACACAGACCTGGGACTGCCCATGCCAATGCAGATGGCCTTTCCAGGTTCTTCCACTTAGAAAATGAAGACTCTCTTGGGAAAGGTTAGTCTCATCCTCTTTCGTTTGGGGGGGGGGTTGTGTAAGGAAATGCCTCCTTGGCATGGTTGCCCCCTGACTTTTTGCCTTTGCTGATGCTATGTTTACAATTGAAAGTGTGCTGAGGCCTGCTAACCAGGCCCCAGCACCAGTGTTCTTTCCCTAACCTGTACTTTTGTATCCACAATTGGCAGACCCTGGCATCCAGATAAGTCCCTTGTAACTGGTACTTCTAGTACCAAGGGCCCTGATGCCAAGGAAGGTCTCTAAGGGCTGCAGCATGTCTTATGCCACCCTGGAGACCTCTCACTCAGCACAGACACACTGCTTGCCAGCTTGTGTGTGCTAGTGAGGACAAAACGAGTAAGTCGACATGGCACTCCCCTCAGGGTGCCATGCCAGCCTCTCACTGCCTATGCAGTATAGGTAAGACACCCCTCTAGCAGGCCTTACAGCCCTAAGGCAGGGTGCACTATACCATAGGTGAGGGTACCAGTGCATGAGCATGGTACCCCTACAGTGTCTAAACAAAACCTTAGACATTGTAAGTGCAGGGTAGCCATAAGAGTATATGGTCTGGGAGTCTGTCAAACACGAACTCCACAGCACCATAATGGCTACACTGAAAACTGGGAAGTTTGGTATCAAACTTCTCAGCACAATAAATGCACACTGATGCCAGTGTACATTTTATTGTAAAATACACCACAGAGGGCACCTTAGAGGTGCCCCCTGAAACTTAACCAACTATCTGTGTAGGCTGACTGGTTCCAGCAGCCTGCCACACTAGAGACATGTTGCTGGCCCCATGGGGAGAGTGCCTTTGTCACTCTGAGGCCAGTAACAAAGCCTGCACTGGGTGGAGATGCTAACACCTCCCCCAGGCAGGAGCTGTAACACCTGGCGGTGAGCCTCAAAGGCTCACCCCTTTGTCACAGCCCAGCAGGGCACTCCAGCTTAGTGGAGTTGCCCGCCCCCTCCGGCCACGGCCCCCACTTTTGGCGGCAAGGCTGGAGGGAACAAAGAAAGCAACAAGGAGGAGTCACTGGCCAGTCAGGACAGCCCCTAAGGTGTCCTGAGCTGAAGTGACTCTAACTTTTAGAAATCCTCCATCTTGCAGATGGAGGATTCCCCCAATAGGGTTAGGATTGTGACCCCCTCCCCTTGGGAGGAGGCACAAAGAGGGTGTACCCACCCTCAGGGCTAGTAGCCATTGGCTACTAACCCCCCAGACCTAAACACGCCCTTAAATTTAGTATTTAAGGGCTACCCTGAACCCTAGAAAATTAGATTCCTGCAACTACAAGAAGAAGGACTGCCTAGCTGAAAAACCCCTGCAGAGGAAGACCAGAAGACGACAACTGCCTTGGCTCCAGAAACTCACCGGCCTGTCTCCTGCCTTCCAAAGATCCTGCTCCAGCGACGCCTTCCAAAGGGACCAGCGACCTCGACATCCTCTGAGGACTGCCCCTGCTTCGAAAAGACAAGAAACTCCCGAGGACAGCGGACCTGCTCCAAGAAAAGCTGCAACTTTGTTTCCAGCAGCTTTAAAGAACCCTGCAAGCTCCCCGCAAGAAGCGTGAGACTTGCAACACTGCACCCGGCGACCCCGACTCGGCTGGTGGCGATCCAACACCTCAGGAGGGACCCCAGGACTACTCTAAGACTGTGAGTACAAAAACCTGTCCCCCCTGAGCCCCCACAGCGCCGCCTGCAGAGGGAATCCCGAGGCTTCCCCTGACCGCGACTCTGTGAAACCAAAGTCCCGACACCTGGGAGAGACCCTGCACCCGCAGCCCCCAGGACCTGAAGGACCGGACTTTCACTGGAGGAGTGACCCCCAGGAGTCCCTCTCCCTTGCCCAAGTGGAGGTTTCCCCGAGGAACCCCCCCCTTGCCTGCCTGCAGCGCTGAAGAGATCCCTAGATCTCCCATTGACTTCCATTACAAACCCGACGCTTGTTTCTACACTGCACCCGGCCGCCCCCGCGCTGCTGAGGGTGAAATTTCTGTGTGGGCTTGTGTCCCCCCCGGTGCCCTACAAAACCCCCCTGGTCTGCCCTCCGAAGACGCGGGTACTTACCTGCAAGCAGACCGGAACCGGGGCACCCCCTTCTCTCCATTCTAGCCTATGTGTTTTGGGCACCACTTTGAACTCTGCACCTGACCGGCCCTGAGCTGCTGGTGTGGTGACTTTGGGGTTGCTCTGAACCCCCAACGGTGGGCTACCTTGGACCAAGAACTGAACCCTGTAAGTGTCTTACTTACCTGGTAAAACTAACAAATACTTACCTCCCCTAGGAACTGTGAAAATTGCACTGTGTCCACTTTTAAAACAGCTATTTGTGAATAACTTGAAAAGTATACATGCAATTTTTATGATTTAAAGTTCCTAAAGTACTTACCTGCAATACCTTTCAAATGAGCTATTACATGTAGAATTTGAACCTGTGGTTCTTAAAATAAACTAAGAAAAGATATTTTTCTATATAAAAACCTATTGGCTGGATTTGTCTCTGAGTGTGTGTACCTCATTTATTGTCTATGTGTATGTACAACAAATGCTTAACACTACTCCTTGGATAAGCCTACTGCTCGACCACACTACCACAAAATAGAGCATTAGTATTATCTATTTTTACCACTATTTTACCTCTAAGGGGAACCCTTGGACTCTGTGCATGCTATTCCTTACTTTGAAATAGCACATACAGAGCCAACTTCCTACACAATGTGACTGAGTGCAGCTAAAAGGGACTTGGTACACAATGTGAAGGCGTGCACTAAAGCCTGTTGTTCAGTAGAGGTGTCTTGGGGTTGTAATATTCATAACCTGAGGGTTTCTGAACAGTGTGACAACTCAGAGAGGAAGATAGCTTCTTTACCTTTCCATACACCATTGTTGAGGGTTCACGTAGACTAACTACTGTGTCTATTTCTGGAGTCTGCATTTGAACATTTTAAAGACAAATAAAATACCTTCTGTTGGATTTGTGCTATTTTATAGACAGAAATCTTACAACGAGAGATGCAGAAAGGTACATCTGTACTGTTTGGTGAAATGGGGGGAAGAGATATGCCTCTGCTGTTTAAGTAATTGAATTTAGACCTTATTTAAGGGAAGCTTTCCTTTCTGAACAAAATGTCATGAAAGGCAACTTTTCTTTGGGAAGGTCAGGGAAAATATAAGTACCTTCATCTCAGTGCTAAGTACCACCTTCCTGCACTAAGTAAGAAAACTGTCATTCTCAGCCATGTAAGTATTTTGTACTGAGTCCTGCATCTACGACCTTGTTCTGTTGTTTCTGTTTTGTCTGATCCAGCTCCATTCTTAGTCATTGTTTTATTGGCAATCCTCTAATTGCATTGAGACCACCATTATCGACTCTTGCTTCTAATTGGAGCTCATGCTTTATTTCTTAACTGCTCCTTGCACAGAGGTCACTTATGCCTTCTGGGAAATATTTTTGGCATTCTGTGAAATCAGTAAGAATACATAATTCGCACACTGATTGCTTTCATAGCATTACTACAGGGTCAAAAAGACACAAAGGAGCACCGAAAAACCCTCATACAAGGGAAGAACCATGGAGGATATGAACGTAATGCAGTGGTGATTTTATTCATACAACTTTGTGTGTGTTGTGTGTTTGACAAAATGCAGGACTATACACTGTAATTTCACAGGGAACCGAGAAATGTGAATTGTTTTAAATGCTTCCTGTGAAATATGAATTTCATCATCATAATGACACCCTAAAACCATCGCTCTACCTACATATGTTAGGGCTATTAGGCTTATTAAGCATGGATGATCAAACTATGCATCAATGTTATATAAATTATGCAATAAAAACAAATTATGCAGAACATTCTCTGTCAGTATTATTTTCATTCAGTTTAACTATAACTTGCAACCTCGCTGTGCATTGCTTAAACCCCCACATATTACATCACTGAAAGCATTGATAGCATCACTGATGGCATCTGAAATTACATAATTTATGACAACACTGTGCTTGGTGGGCACGAATTACAGTTCAATCAATCAAACAGGATTTATAGAGCGTGACTAATCACCCGCGAGTTTATCCAGGCGATGAGGACATAGCTGCTAGTTGCCAGATAGTTAGTTCAAGTCATGAGTTATAATTGCTTAACTATATCAGATGAATTTTCATGTTTTTTTTTGTTTGAAATGTAATGTTACAAATGGCATTGCCACCTAACTGTCACTTTAACCATTGATTTTATTTTTTAATTTACTGAAAAAAATCACAGTTGTGGGAGTTATGGTGGTTCTGACACAGACACACAATATGCGTTGCCCACCATATTTAAAACTTACTTCCAGTGCCCCTTGCAAATGGGTGTTTTGTGTGTGGTGGCTGATGCAAGTTATGGTGTACATTTCATACCTTAGCTGGCATATTTCAGTGATTTTCTGCATTGAGCTAGAACCATAATTCAGTTTGTAAGTGTGTGTTTTTAATGAACTATGTGTTTTTTTTAAATACAACGTCTTCCCAACCCCCATTCTGCATGGCCTTTCTTTTTAGGCCATGCGATCAACCTGCTGCAGTCTACCTGCTGCTGGTGACCAACCTCCCACTGCTAACAGCCTTCGGCGATGTGCAATAATGGGTTGGCTTTGGAGCCTTGTCTGGGTCTGACCCGGGACCCAAACCACTGCTGGCGACTATCCTCAACTGTCAGACACAGAAAAGACGATGGAAGAAATAAGTCTAACCACTGGCAGGGTAGCACTCACGCTCATCGTTCTTTTGCACACAGTGCCACCTTAATTTGGACACAGCTTAACTGATACTCGTGAAGACTGGATAGTTCCTACTTTATAGTGTTCCTGGAACGCATTTCTCTATCAGTGTGTTTGTGCACTCCTTTGCCGGGGTTCTTTTTTTGCAAATTTTGAGTTAGGGTGTTTACCCTAGTAAATCTTTTGTTTTGTACAGTTTTTTTTTTATCCTGTAGAGGCAATACTACATGAAATATATGTGGATTTTGTTTTTTCTAGGGCTTTTGGCCTTCACAGTTAACTGAATAAACAATATATGTATGAATCACTTTCAGCTGTGCAATTAATGACAGCTGTCGATCATAGGAAAATTATCTGAACAACCTAAAGCAGCGGGTTCCTAACCTTTTGACTGATGTGGACCTCCGATGAATCTCTACTGGAAGCCGTTGACCCCTTTATAAGTCGTTTCTACAGGGAGTGCAGAATTATTAGGCAAATGAGTATTTTGACCACATCATCCTCTTTATGCATGTTGTCTTACTCCAAGCTGTATAGGCTCGAAAGCCTACTACCAATTAAGCATATTAGGTGATGTGCATCTCTGTAATGAGAAGGGGTGTGGTCTAATGACATCAACACCCTATATCAGGTGTGCATAATTATTAGGCAACTTCCTTTCCTTTGGCAAAATGGGTCAAAAGAAGGACTTGACAGGCTCAGAAAAGTCAAAAATAGTGAGATATCTTGCAGAGGGATGCAGCACTCTTAAAATTGCAAAGCTTCTGAAGCGTGATCATCGAACAATCAAGCGTTTCATTCAAAATAGTCAACAGGGTCGCAAGAAGCGTGTGGAAAAACCAAGGCGCAAAATAACTGCCCATGAACTGAGAAAAGTCAAGCGTGCAGCTGCCACGATGCCACTTGCCACCAGTTTGGCCATATTTCAGAGCTGCAACATCACTGGAGTGCCCAAAAGCACAAGGTGTGCAATACTCAGAGACATGGCCAAGGTAAGAAAGGCTGAAAGACCACCACCACTGAACAAGACACACAAGCTGAAACGTCAAGACTGGGCCAAGAAATATCTCAAGACTGATTTTTCTAAGGTTTTATGGACTGATGAAATGAGAGTGAGTCTTGATGGGCCAGATGGATGGGCCCATGGCTGGATTGGTAAAGGGCAGAGAGCTCCAGTCCGACTCAGACGCCAGCAAGGTGGAGGTGGAGTACTGGTTTGGGCTGGTATCATCAAAGATGAGCTTGTGGGGCCTTTTCGGGTTGAGGATGGAGTCAAGCTCAACTCCCAGTCCTACTGCCAGTTCCTGGAAGACACCTTCTTCAAGCAGTGGTACAGGAAGAAGTCTGCATCCTTCAAGAAAAACATGATTTTCATGCAGGACAATGCTCCATCACACGCGTCCAAGTACTCCACAGCGTGGCTGGCAAGAAAGGGTATAAAAGAAGGAAATCTAATGACATGGCCTCCTTGTTCACCTGATCTGAACCCCATTGAGAACCTGTGGTCCATCATCAAATGTGAGATTTACAAGGAGGGAAAACAGTACACCTCTCTGAACAGTGTCTGGGAGGCTGTGGTTGCTGCTGCACGCAATGTTGATGGTGAACAGATCAAAACACTGACAGAATCCATGGATGGCAGGCTTTTGAGTGTCCTTGCAAAGAAAGGTGGCTATATTGGTCACTGATTTGTTTTTGTTTTGTTTTTGAATGTCAGAAATGTATATTTGTGAATGTTGAGATGTTATATTGGTTTCACTGGTAATAATAAATAATTGAAATGGGTATATATTTTTTTGTTGTTAAGTTGCCTAATAATTATGCACAGTAATAGTCACCTGCACACACAGATATCCCCCTAACATAGCTAAAACTAAAAACAGACTAAAAACTACTTCCAAAAATATTCAGCTTTGATATTAATGAGTTTTTTGGGTTCATTGAGAACATGGTTGTTGTTCAATAATAACATTAATCCTCAAAAATACAACTTGCCTAATAATTCTGCACTCCCTGTATAACTTGAACTGCAAAACAATAGACAAAAATACATAAACAAGTACACAAAAAACATGTACACTAATTATGTACTATTGTATTTAATTCCTAAACAAAAATATGCTAAAATGTAAATTGTAATAGAAAGTCGGAGCTTTTCAAATTTTAGAATTATAAAAAAAAAAAAAACGAAAGCAGTAATTTTAGACTATAGCGTATCAGTGTCTTCTTACTTCCTAGCACATGCTTTTTTGTCAGCACGTACCTGTGCTCCTTCAATTGAGGCCACCAATCCTCTATACTACATTGTTTGCTGTACTTGCGCTGCTTCTACAAATCAAGATAAGAAAACCAACTTAATTTTTAGGTTCCAGTTTTAAATTCCTACACATTTAGGGAGCGTTTTAAAACTTTGAATTTTTAATCTTGCTTTGTTATGTTTAAGTACTTTATTAATATGCAAAGTTTTATTTTATTTTGTAAACAGTTGCAGGGGTTGTGCAAGACAAAGCTCTTGCTAAGAGATTAGATCATAAGCAGACCAAGTGGAATGCTGGTATTATGATTGGTTTTAAGGTGTCGCCCGTGTGAGAATGCAGTAGCGCATGCGCTCACGCTTGCGGGACTCTTGTCTTTAGTAATGGGTTTGGAACCCGCCCATTGCTTACCATTTGTTTGCAGCATGGCCACTCTTCTTTACTATCTTGTAATTGGGTAGTGCTTGCAATGCATCACTCCTTTTTCTTAGGGTGGCACACAAACCAAACACAGATTAATTCAGTGTAGTGTCCCTCCGCTAGCCATCCCCTGCTCGCGCTATGATGCAGGTACTATTTAAGAAAAGCGCTATAGCGCAGTCATTGCTGGCCTCACCATAGTGCTTTTTGTTTACCTTCCCCCACCCACCCTGTAGGGAAATGCCACTGTTGGCATGGTTACCCCCTAACTGTTTGCCTTTTGTTGATGCTAGTTATGATTGAAAGTATGCTGGGACCCTGCTAACCAGGCCCCAGCACCAGCGTTCTTTCACTAAAACTGTACCTTTGTCTATACAATTGGCACAGCCCTGGCATACATATAAGTCCCTTGTAGTTGGTACACCTGGTACCAAGGGCCCTGTGGGCAGGGAAGGTCTTTAAAGGCTGCAGCATGTATTATGCCACCCTAGGGACCCCTCACTCAGCACATGCACACTGCCTCACAGCTTGTGTGTGCTCGTGAGGAGAAAAAGACTAAGTCAACATGGCACTCCCCTCAGGGTGTCATGCCCACAGCCCACTGCCTGTGGCATAGGTAAGTCACCTGTCTAGCAGGCCTTACAGCCCTAAGGCAGGGCGCACTATACCAGAGGTGAGGGCATAGCTGCATGAGCACTATGCCCCTACAGTGTCTAAGCCAATTCTTAGACATTGTAAGTGCAGGGTAGCCATAAAGCGTATATGGTCTGGGAGTTTGTCAAACACGAACTCTACAGTTCCATAATGGCTACACTGAATCTTGGGAAGTTTGGTATCAACCTTCTCAGCACAATAAAACCACACTGATTCCAGTGTGAGATTTATTAAGAAATGCAATCAGAGGGCATCTTAGAGATGCCCCCTGCATGCCAGCCAAACTGCTAGTGACCGGTCTCTGCCAGCCTTCCACTTCCAGACTAGTTTCTGGCCACATGGGGTGAGTGCCTTTGTGCACTCTGTGCCCAGGAACAAAGCCTGTCCTGGGTGGAGGTGCTTCACACCTCCCCCTGCAGGAACTGTAACACCTAGCGGTGAGCCTCAAAGGCTCAAGCCTTGGGTTACAGTGCCCCAGGGCACTCCAGCTAGTGGAGATGCCTGCACCCCGGACACAGTCCCCACTTTTGGCAGCAAGTCCTGAGGAGATAATGAGAAAAACAAGGAGGAGTCATCCTCCAGGCAGGACAACCCCTAAGGCGTCCTGAGCTGAGGTGACCCCTTCCTTAGAAAATCCTCCATCTTGCTTTGGAGGATTTCCCCCAATAGGATTAGGGCTGTGCCCCCCTCCCCAGAGGGAGGAGGCCCAAGAAGGGTGTAGCCACCCTCAGGGACAGTAGCCATTGGCTACTGCCCTTCAGCCCTAAACACACCCCTAAATCTAGTATTTAGGGGCGACCCTGAACCCAGGAATACAGATTTTCCTGTCGACCTAAAGAAGAAGGAAGACTGCTGACCTGAAAGCCCTGCAGAGAAGACTGAGACGACAACTGACTTGGCCCTAGCCCTACTGGCCTGTCTCCAGACTTAAAGAACCTGCAACAGCGACGCATTCAGCGGAACCAGTGACCTCTGCCGACTCAGAGGACTGCCCTGCAACCCAAAGGACTAAGAAATTCCTGTGGATAGCAGCTCTATCTAAACAACAAAGAAGAAACCATCTTTAAAGGGACTCTAGCCTCTCTCTGAAAGCGTGAGTCCCCAACCCTCTGCACCCGACACCCACTGCAGCGAGGACCCCCAGGCGACTCCCACGACGTGGCCACCCTGAGACGACCTCCCTGCACCCCCACGGTGAAGCCTGCAGAGAGAATCCAGAGGCTCCCCCTGACCGTGACTGCCCGGTAATAAAGAACCCGACGCCTGGAAGAAGCACTGCACCCGCATCCCCCAGGCCTGAGAGGAACCAACTACCGGTGCAGGAGTGATCAGCAGGCAGCCCTCATCTGTGCCCAGTCGGCGGCTGGCCCGAGAAGCCCCCCCTGTGCCCTGCCTGCATCACCAGAGTGACCCCGGGCCCCTCCATTGATTTCTATTCAAAACCTGATACCTTGTTAGCACACTGCACCTGGCCGCCCCTGTGCTGCTGAGGGTGTATTAGGGGTGCCTGTTTGGGACCCCCTCCTCCCCAGTGCTCTACAAAACCTCCCTGGTCTGCTCCGTGAGGACGCAGGTACTTACCTGATAGCAGACTGGAACCGGAGCACCCCTAGTCTCCATAGGCGCCTATGTTATTTGGGCCCTACTTTGACCTCTGCACCTGACCGGCCCTGTGTTGCTGGTGCTGGGTGTTTGGGGTTGACTTGAACTCTAAACTGTGGGCTGCCAATGCTCCGGAGACTGAACTTGTAAGTGCTTTACTTACCTGCTAAACTAACTTGCACTTACTCCCACCCCCCAAGGAACCGTTGATTTTTGCAGTGTCCACTTTTAAAATCGCTTATTGCCCTTTTTGCCAAAACTGTGTACCTTACTGTTTTGATTCAAAGTTCTATATTTACCTATGCCATTTACTTTACAATTTATGTACTTACCTGAATTCTGAATCTTGTGGTTCTAAAATAAATTAAGAACATAATATTTTTCCATATAAAAACCTATTGGCCTGGAGTTAAGTCTTTGCATGTGTGTTCCCACTTATTGCCTGTGTGTGTACAACAAATGCTTAACACTGCACTCTGATAAAGCCTACTGATCGACCACACTACCACAAATAGAGCCATTAGTATTATCTATTATTGCCACTATCAACCTCTAAGGGGAACCCTTGGACTCTGCACACTATCTCTCACTTTGAGATAGTATATACAGAGCCAGCTTCCTACACACCCATCCTGTTTATTCTCTCCCTACCCTCATTATGTCTGTTCTCCCTCCACCACCCTCCCTTCAATCCTCCCTCTCCTCCACCCTCCGCCCTCCACCCACCCCAGGTCCCACACTGACAGGAGTGAAAACAAGCATTTGCAATGTAATGGGTCTCGCATTTGCTTGACCTAGAATGTTGTAAACTCCTAAATGGACTTTTCTTGCCACATAAACTGAAAATTAAAAGAAAAACAGTTTCTAATAAGTGAGACGATTCACAGCGACACGGCCACAATGAGCATCAGCAAGAAGAGACACATAAAAGGAAAAAGAAGTTCGCTTATCAGCAGAAGTGCAGTTAGCCATGTAACAGGGGTGATGGCTAAGGCGGTAACAAAACCTCCCCTAGGAGGGACAAACGTTAACCATTTACCAATGTCATCAAAGGATTTTTGAAGGGCAAGCCCACAAATGAGTGGTAGTGATGGGCGTGAGGTGGGTGTTGTTCAAAGCCCAGATACATACCAACACGTTGCATCAGTTCCACAACAATGGTTAGTGATTCCGCAAGTCCAAAACCTCCTTCGATGTGACTACATAAGTATATGTAACACGCTACGTATATGCAAATTTTAGGACTTTTTTCATTCTCCATAATGCAGTTGCCAAGCATCTCTTTTCATTGCTTTTCCATTAATACACTCAATAGTTTATATTTTGACAGGGTGCTTTCTTCAGGCTTATGACACATCCCAAAAATGTCAAGCAGGTATTGATCTCAAATCCTCATGACTTTTCTCACTGTTGCTTAAGTCTCAGGCATGACTTTGATTTCTGTGAAAAATATGCCCTCATACACTCCAAGCCTACCAAGGAGAGGGAAGCTAGCTCTCCCTCCAGATCTCATTTGCCTAAAAGGGAGAAATGTAGGGACAAATCTTCTCATAATAAGTATCACAAAGGACCCCCCCCCCAAGGTGGCACTACCACTCCAGGGATGAGTTATGAGTTTCCTGTTGAAAAATCTACATGTGGTTTTCACAGCAAATTGCAACAGTTATTCCAACCATGATCCAGATTGCTCAATCCTCTGTCTCCTTCTGGTGACCTGCTGGGCCTCACAGAACATTCAGGACAATCTGCCTTTTTCTCTCTCTTCGGCTCCAGCCTCCACACCTGTTGACCCTGTTTAGAGATGCCCAAGGATTCTTTGGCTGCGCAACAGATCCTATAAGTAAATAGTGCTCCTCAGAATTGGTCAGTTTTGGTCAAGAAGGAGAGAAAGCAACATAACTACTGACCGAAATTCTGCAGGCTGTTTGTTTAGCCTTGCATCCCTGCTGCCTTTTAATAAGGCCCTCATATACCCATTACTCGTGGTTTGGGACAAACCTTTCTCTACTCGTAATTTGTGCTGTCAGGTTGCTAGGCGCTAAATACAAGTTATCCAAAGAACCTCTTTTCCTACCATTAACCTGAAAGCTTGTGATTACAGGCCTCTTCATCCAAGGTGAATCCCACAGTGCTTCTCTTCACTCCTTCTGATAAATATATTTCTCTTCCAGTGGATCCTCATCAATAGTCATAAACATTGAATATTCCCGCCCTTGTGCGGGAATATTCAATGTTTATGACTTTGATGAGGATACCCCTGGAAGAGAACTAGGATTTACAGGTAAGTAACTTATCCATATATATATATAGATACATATATATATGTATGTATGTGTGGGGCCTGGTCCTGTGCTTCTCCAATGCCACCTCCATAATGGAGCACTGATCTCAAACATTGTGTGAGTCTGACAGAATATATGTGTGGTCCTGTACACATTTGGGCAAGGATTGAGAAGAAGCAGCCAAATAAGCTTTGCGACCCAGGCTGGATACAAAGAACTGTTTAGTTAGGTCCATAGGCATGGTCATTGTCATTAGGCAGCAAACATGGACGTCTTAGTTTTTCCTGGTGATGGTAAGGTGAACCTTATAGGCTTGCCTTTCAGTGAACATATTTTCAGAGATAAAGAAAATTCAGCTCTGAACTGCTTGAAATAGAGTGCCACCATGGCATATGCTGGGTCTTGCTTTCTTAGTGTGCTAGTACATCAAAAATTACAGGGGCAACCCATCCAACATGTGCAGCAACCACAATTGTTATTTCCTTGGCTCCAGCTGCTGAGGTGGTGCCGAAGACAGGGAGCAATAGTCTTTCTTATTCTCCTTCCACACCCCTGTTGCAAAACCTCCAGATTGTGGAGACATTTAAGGCACTCTTGCTCAAATTGTCCTGTTATTTTTGCTATGTTGGATAGCAAATCACAGATTCTTTCTAGGTATGTGTGGGCCCTCCTGAGTAGGTGAGTGATTGAGCTGGTTCAGAGGTAGAGAAAAAGCCAGGTTGTTACCTCTTCTATTTGGTCTTTAAGAAGGATAGGGTTGGCTGGATCATCAAGTGCTGAACAACTTCTTCAGCAAGGAAAAGTTGAAAGTGCTCTCTCTTGTTTAGGTCCTTCTGGCCTAAGAATCTTCGGATGGAGCCAGGAGACTATGCAGCTGGACTTGAAGGCAGTATATTTTCACATCCTGGCTCTGTGATACCACAGAAACTATCTGCAATTTTTAGTGAGAACAGTGTGTTGTTAATTTGTGGTACCTCCCTTTGGCATTCAATTTGCCCCTTGGATCATCAAGAGATCTTGGCTGTAGGTGCCGCTCATCTCTTCAGGTCAGGTATACATTTATTGCATGTATTCCCCAAATGGCACACAGACCACGTCAGCCATCATGTCATCCATCCACTCCAGGGCACCCATCGACCCCTGTCCCCACCGGCTTTTCAACCTCAAACCCAACACTATTAGCACGGAACAAACCTGCATCCTCAAAACCTCATCTCCATGGCAACCTTCCTGGACGAATGGAAGCGCTCAGAGGTCAGACCCCTCCTAAATAAACCCTCTGCCGATCCCAGTGACCTAAAGAACTACAGACCAGTCTCCCTGCTTCCCTTTCCGGCCAAAGTGCTCAAGAAAGCCATCAACCAGCAGGTCACTGACTACCTCAAACTAAAGCACCTTCTTGACATCTCACAATCAGGATTGCGGGCGAACCACAGCACGGAGACTGCACTGATCGTCACCACGGATAACATGAGTGCCCTTCTCAACCAAGGAGAGTCAGCAGCTCTGATCCTTCTGGACGCCTCCACAGCGTTTGATACAGTCTCCCACTACTCACTCTTCAACAGACTCCACAACATAGGCATTCAACAAAACACCCTCAAGTGAGTTGCCTCTTTCCTCTCGGCCGCATGCAGAGTCATGTTCCAGGACTCCCACAGAGGAATTAACTCTCGTAGAGGATGAGATCCAGCTTATCAGTCGGTGTTGTGGCTCATCCCCCCCCACCCCGTCAGTATTGTTGAGGCCCTCCATTTAATCTCCAGTTCCATGGGAGTCCGTCTGTCCCCCAGGACACCCCCCAAGCAGTGGGTCCCTGAATAAGCACATGTGGCCCATGCTAGTGACCTTGGCTTGCTTCACCGCTGAGACACCAAATGGTCTAGCCGCCACCACCCAACCCCCAGCAGGTAGGCCTCACCAGTGTCTCCTGTTGTCGCACAGCGGGGGGCTCCCTCTCAAGCCTCATGTCAGAACACTGGGTCCAGCAATCAGTGTGGCCTTCCTCCCCTTTCTCCGCCATGTGTTATCGGCTGGCAGCGCAGCACGTCCCTCATCTTGAACAAAAAGCAGGCCTCCTCAAACCTCAGCCAGGCCAAGCAGGGTCAGTCACCTCTCGCTTAGTCTGTGGCTATCTCTCTAGATCGGGTGGCACCATCCCATCAATGTGCAGCAGCTGGGGAGTGGGGGAGCCCCACCATTTTTCATATTGTGACCTCTAGGAATCTCTCTATTCCTGCCGCTCTGCAACTCAGCAAGCTCCATGAGCTGACCTCTCTGCGCGAAGTGGTAATCCATGGCTCTGCCGCCAGGTCTTGCCATCTGGATGGGCACCCCTTTTGTTATGGCATGCGGTGCATCTCATTATGTCCTCTGGTAGTGTCCACATCCTGGCCGTGCACAGGGCCTGCACTGGCAGATGCCATATTTTGTCTAGGCCTCGTAGAGGGCTTGCACCCTCATCACTGTTTTAAAACCACGGTCTGCTCCTGGCTCCTACCCAGGAGCTGCCTTCAAAGCTCCAGGCCAAGGCAGAGTCCCCAACCTCCTTGGGGGCCACCACTCATTGCAGGATTGATGCAGGCTGGTGGTGACTACTAGAGCGCCCATCTTTTAGCATGGCTAGCCACACGCTCCCCACAACACTTCACTTAACAACACTCCACTCAACAACACTGGACTCTATGATTTTTAACACATTTTTGTAAAAAAAAAAAAAATAACAATTCACTGAAGACACCAAATGCTAAACATTTTTATAGTTAGAAAACTTTATTTATCCTATCTATACAAAGCAAACATAAAATACACAAACATTAGAAATGCTCTAATTATAACTTAAATTCATAATGTACGCTCCACGTTTAAGTTACTTAACTATTATTTTTTTTATCCAAACAAAACTTAAACTAAACAAAATGTAGAAGTTCTAAAGTTACACTCATACCTTTAATTTAGAATTCATGCAATGCCTTCATATTAATGTAGCTTTCGCACCTCCATACACAGTGTCGTCCACTCACTAGCCACAATACATTACCTATAACTTGCCACTCTACCATGCATTTGGTTCTCACAATGAGGTGATTTGTGATGTCATATTTATTTATTTGTGAGTTTTGTATAGAGCTAGCTAGGCCAGAAGGCATCAAAGCACTTTACAATGCTGTTCTGAATGCTATAATTTTAGTTGGTATAACTGATATATGAAAGGGTATAAGCAGTGCATAGAGAAGGTGTGAGTTATAGTTAATGCATTGTGGCTACCTCTAATAATGTCTTAAGGGGCTGTAGCCTGCTAAATCAAGCATCTGTTTGACTGAAGGGACCAGCACTAACCTTTTACAGTACAAGTATCATACTACAGAAAATACCTTATCTGACTCAAGTTATCTTTAGCAGTGGCCTAAGGTACTGCAGGATGCTACAGAAAAGATTTGAGTCTGACTTAAGTCAGGACTAGAATTATGTGGCAGGAGAGGGCCAAATTATGCAGGCGTGTTTATTAAATTATGCGGCAAGAACATGCAAATTATGCAACATAATGCAACACATTTTGTAATAGTATTACTTTATTATTTTGCATTTTCAAACTTGGTAACATCGTTTGCGCAATAGTTGCACCTCATTAGTACAACTTTAATACTCAAATATAGCAATAGGGAACAGAAAGGATACCAGCCCTGCTTTACATAGGGCCTTCCACTGTGCAGCGACATGTGTTGCGGTATTTTTAGTATTCTTAGAACCGTCTGAGTTAGAAACATATTTTCCGTTAAAATGTGCAGATTATGCAGCAGAGGATGGATTATGTGGCAAATGCAACAAATCTATAATTATGCAAAAATCGCCATGGACGCACAATCTCATCATTCCAGTGGCCCTAACTCAAGTGACCTCTAGTACAGGGAGAGATGAAGAAAACTTTGAGTGCATCTGAATGCCTAACTTGGGTGAGGATTTTTGTGTGCTTTGTGTTTTTAAGACTTGATTATATGGCTGGTGCAGAGTATGAAGATTATAATTATTGGATCGGTTTGTGCAATATGAACATTCTGTTGGAATATTTGGAAGTGCTAAGAGGAGCTGGGAGTTGGTGACTGAGGTAGTTTTGACTTTGCAGAGAATGCACTATAGGGAACTTCAATAGTTGTGGAACCTTGGCAGTGATAAGCAATTGATCAGAAGCTGCAATACAAACAACAGGTCATTGACATTTTAAATATCATTCAAATTTAGTAGGAGTCAAAGATGAGATTGTTGGTATAATTTTCAAATTTTTATTTAAATATTTTTAGTAATTGAATTCTTTATTAACATATCATAAAATTTGTAATACAATTACAGAACAAAGCATGAAGCGTGTTACATAAGGATTATCCCTATTCAGCTCAAGATATGTCTGACACTTGGGCTGCTGGAATGCCTTTAACGATCTCTCATGTTCATGCACAGATTCCTTCACCTCTTGCTGAATCCATTTTAGTTTAACAAAATCCAAATCCTTTAGAGTAACTCTGCCTTTCAGAAAAGTAATCACCTCATTATATTTTTTCATCGCACTCAGTGATGGCAAAGGATTTCAAGACTCCCTTGGCGTTTCTGTATCTGGCCAATAAACAGCAATATCCTGGGAGAACATCCCTGGGACCAAGATTTCCCAGATCACAGGGACCGCTCATCGGCAGCAGAACAGATGCAAAATAGGGTCCAAAAGAGGCCTAGGCAATGCTTTTATGAAAGAATCTTGCTATAATAATTTGGGATATTGCACAACGTATTCGATCCGCACTCAGCTGCCACAATCCCGTCCTTTTGCCTTCCAGGAGGTAAGGTCTGGAGATTGTCCTGCAGTAAATGACTTACAAGAGACTCCTGTGACTAGCACAAAACTTCCAGGCATTGGTGCTGGAAAGGGTACTAGAGCCTCGAACCTCAAGCCTAAAAAGGCCTCATCAATGGCCGGTAAGGTGGCAGGAGCTTGGGGAAGGGTCAGAAAAAAGCCTGCTACCCAGATTAAAGTTACGCCATCCTTAAAATCCTTTTTAAAGTTATGTTCTTACTTGTACTCCCACAGAGTGTAGAGGAGGGCATCCCATAGGGGACTTGGGAAGAGCAGAGCCAGGACACTGAGTGCCTGATTATGACCTTGGGTGATGTAATACTCCATCACAAATGTGACGGATACCCCACCTGCCGTTTTACAAGTTCCATAGAATATAATGGAACTTGTAATATGGCAGGCGGGATATCCATTACGTTTGTGACGGAGTATCTCATCCGCAAAGATCGTAATCAGTCCCTGAGTTCCTACAAAGCCTCTCAGGTGCCAATAGCATGGACGCATCAAGTCTATCAGCAGGCCTAGACATGACTGGCCCTACCCAAGCACCGGATGGGTTTGAGTCGAGTGGAGCACAGATAGACAAGTCATTAGTGTCTATTTTAGTGGGCCTTAAAACTGAGATGAAGAACAGATTTGAGATCTCCAAGGCCAATCAGCGGGGGATCCAAGCTTCTTTTCAGGACTTGAGTCAAAAGCTGTACAAGGTTGTTGAACGGACTAGGGTGTTGAAAGAAGAAGCTACTCGGGCCAAGCAGGAGATACAAAATAACTCATTTAGCATCAATAATCTGGCCAAGCAGAAACAAGGCCTAAGAAAGGATTTGGAGAGGACCGAGAACCACTCCAGGAGGATAACACCTTTGATATCTTAACAGACTTTTGGACTTGTGTGTACCACTGCATGAGATTTTCTATCAATTTAGGGAAATCGTTTGTAAATTACGGAAGGTCTCCCCTACTCTAAGGGACATGCGCTCCACCTAGTATTTTTCTTAATAGGAAAGCTGAAGCTTGTTCATCATCTGGGTATCTAAAGACGACTGTAACTATGACTCAGTCACCTCTTCTGTTCTCTTTTTCTTTTCATGTTCTTTGCCCACTTACTTTCGTATTTTTCAAAATCACCCCAGATACGAACACATTTCACGTATTCAATAATATGTAGTCGCATTCCTGAAGAATGTTCATTTCAATATATTCATCATCTGCCTGTGTCCTGAAACTTTCCTGCAATGGGTCGCGCCTGGGAATATCAAAATTATATGTATTTGCCAATTCACTCAATCTGTCATGTATAGTTTCAGCTCATCTTGTAATTTCTTTGCACAAATAAAATAGTTATTTTTCTTGATACTGATTCACATGATCACAATCTAGACTCTAATTATTTCTTCCAATTCTACTTTTAGATTTTGTAATATTTAGGGGTTTCTCCCTTTCTGTACCTTGACTGGTACCTTGACTCTGCTCTTTCTCATTGGCATTTTCTTTGGCAGTTTCGGTGACACAATTTCCACTTGATACAAGTTTGCCTGCCCTGGCGTTATTTGTGTCATAAAGACCGCTCCCCCTCCTTCCCCAAGTGCCTAAATAGTCTGCAGTGGTGCCCCCACTACAATCTGAGAGTTTTTGGAAGTTGTACTAAATCTGGTCACTGTTGCTATTTCAGCTGCCCCTTTAATTACTGCATTTGGAGCAGTAGACTCACACATCTCTACTGGCTGTGCTGTTAGAACTCTTGCAACGGGTGCTGGGAAAGTCACAATGGATGAAGTCTCAATATCAGGCATTATTGCTTGTACATTTTCAACTCAAACAGGCATATTATGCGGGATTACAGGTTGTGCAGCAGGCTGTGTCATAACAGGCTCTGATACTTTAGCCTGTGCTACAGCACGTTGAGTTACAACAGGCTGTGTTATTTGTAATGGTCTCTCAATTTGATATGTGTTTGGATCGACAGGAGCAGTAGCCACTGTCACATGACCAGCTGCTGTCCTTCCAGTGCTCGCCCCAGCGACATCAGTTCCGGGACCCACATACAGTGGAGGACGTGCAGACAACAATTCATTCAAAATATCACTACCTGAATCCGGAACATTATCTGATTTTGTTTCATCTTTTGTTTCTTTCTTCCCTTTAACCTTTTTCCTTTGAACCTTTTTCCTTTTAGGTTTTTCATGTTTTTCTGACTGTTCGTTTTCTCATTTGTAATTGCAGGGTATGATCTAGCTCCCTCTACTACATTGCTCCATCTTTGTTGCTGATCATCCCAAATTGCATCTGTATAATTTCTCATTGCCCTTTTCGTTCATCTCTGGCACCTTTTACTATCTTTATTACGAGCCATTTTCTCTCATGCACTTAGTGCTTCAAATTGTTTTGGTCTAGGAGGAGGCTTCGTTTCACAAAGTGTTTCTCATAATCTCTCTATTTCTCAAATCAGATGTATCCTATCTAGGAAAACTCAGTGGACCTTTTTCTCAGTGATCTTGCACCATTGACAAAGCCATACACATGCGTAACCCTTCCTCGATCATTATAAGGTAAGCTGGTGTACCCTCAGAAGGTGCCTCTTCACCTTCCCAAACAGGAATAGTCACATCAACTCTCATTAAACACCTAATAGCTTTAAAATAATTATGGTTTCAAATTCAGTTCAGCAAAGCAAAGAAATGAAATGCAACTCTTTAATGTTTTGTTTCTGTTCCGTATGTGTCAGCTTTCTTCAAGCCTGTCTTCCAGTCACAGAGCGGATCAATGTACCAACAACCAATCACTGCGCAACTCTCTACACAGCTCAGCCAATCTCAGGGTGGCATTTCACACGAACCGACCAATACCAGCGCAGCACAATGTGATGCAACAACTCACTCCTTCTAGTGGCTCACTTTCATATACAGTTTTCTTCGCATTCACATAAACATCAATTATACTTAGCTAAGCAGTATAAAAAAACAATATTTGAGAGTAATTCAACAATCAGACTTTTCAGGTTTTTACACCTTCCGACTTTTCAATCAACAAGAGTTTGATACACATTCCAGTGAAATCTCAACCAGCGGGAAATCACCTAATAAATGCAGTGTCACCTTTGCGCATCAGGTGTCATCACAATGACCAGCATTAGTACAGTCACAACAATTAATTACTCTTATTTATCTATCCCAGGACCTTGAACTGCTTATAAGTCCGATAAATTCTATCTCTTTGGCAAAAGCACAATAGTATCGGCAATTAATACTCACAATTTCATAAGTTTCAATAATGCATTCATAGTGCATATCTCACAACA
Organism: Pleurodeles waltl; assembly: GCF_031143425.1. Taxonomy (NCBI): domain Eukaryota; kingdom Metazoa; phylum Chordata; class Amphibia; order Caudata; family Salamandridae; genus Pleurodeles; species Pleurodeles waltl. The sequence goes on from NC_090445.1 coordinate 467,833,560, forward strand.
CAGATTCTCAGAACAAAACTCCAATAATCATTACGTAACAGTCAATATTGGCGCATATCCCTATTGATAATCACACCTCCAATCTGCAACCACTTTAGAAAACCTCACTCCATCAGTCTTCAGGCTGAGGCTTTTTGGGCACTGGACTTGGGAATTATTATCTCAGGGCACTTTGAATTTTTGCAGTTCCTCCTTTCCCTCGCCTAAAACCTACCTGCTACCAACTTTGTCAAGGAAAGGACTATAGGGAACTCCAATAGTTAAAGATTTATTTACCTGAAACATGAAGTTCCTGCACCCAACTGTGCCCTAGAGGTGGGACTTTGGAGGTGATAAGAAACTGATCAGGAGCTGCAATTCAAACAACAGGTCATCAGCATTTTAATCATTCAAATGACAACAGGTCATCAGCATTTTAATCATTCAAATCTAGTATGAGTCAATAATGTGTTTGTCTGTATAGTCTTCAAATTTGTATTTAAATATTTTTAGTAATTTAATTCTATATTATCATATCATAAGATTTTCAATACAATTACAGAACGAAGCATGAAGCTTATTCCATAAAGATTAGGCCTATTCTAAACTAAACAAAGTGAAGAAAAAAAATCATCAGAACGCAAAAAAAATTCTGGTCTTGAGAGGTGAAAGCGTAAAGTTTGTGGCAGATCATCCAGTAAAGAGTGGTTCAAGAAACTCAGTAGAGTCTCAAAACAGCATGAGTTCAAAAGCTGGAATCAAAAATATCTCCCAGAATGAATCTAAGAAACATCAGCAAAGAGTCTGAGTCAGATTGTTTTTGAGTCAAAGTGTTCTCAAGGAAGTCTGCAAAAGGGACTCTCAAGAACTTTAGGAAAAAGCCTCTCCTCTCTAGTCTGGGGACATGCATTTATACAGCAAAGCACATCAAGAAAATGCACAATTCTGTAAAGTTTCATGATGATAGCGGTGTGTCTGGGCCAATAGGATTGCAATGTCTTCATGGGAACAGGACAGCTTCTGTTGATTTAGCAAACTTAACAAAGAATGTCCTATACACAAGATACCTTTAACTACAACTCGTAACATGATTATCAGTTTGGTTTTATTCTTTCAACGCTTCTTTCTATGAGATAAAACAAGTCATGGTAAGTACAACTCATAACTGAGATCCCTCCCATTCTTACACACTTCTATTGACAAACCCCATTCATAGAGGAACAACTTTTAAAGATTAAACTAAAATTCCAATACATTATATTATTTTATGTAGGTCAAATGGGTAAGCAGGCTAAATCCTAACACAATCCCCATTCATACTGCTATTTCAGGAATATATTTGCGTCATAAAAAGATATACACTTATGACCATGACAGAGATCAGAGCAAAAAAAAAACAGGAAAGAAAAAGAAAAAATGCATTAGTCAGTGTTTTAAGCTTAATGCGTGTCTTCATGAAAACCTCTATGTGCAAAGTCACTTTTTAGGGAGCTTTTAGTTGAGACCTACTGGACATTGTACGGGTTATTTACACCAATATTTAATTAGTCAGAACACTTAAGCAGAATTATTTTCAACAAACCTGATCAGAAGTTTTTTTTTAATTGCCCTTGCCTACCTTTATTAGACTGATGTCGAGCAGAAGAAACCCTTTATATGTTCAACTTCAACATCAACAATAATACCTTCATCTGTTTTCTTGAACTAAAGTATCATATTTTGGACTGTATTGGTGGACACCAACTTTAATTTTAAACATAATTTCATCTTCTTGGTACTGTGTCAAACTGCAGAAACGGAGCGATATCTGGTACAGAGGGGAGAGTAATATTATTGATGGAAAACTAACATTGATCATCACAGCCCTAAGCATAAAGGAAAAAGGTCTGAACCATTTACTATCAATCATGTGTCAGCTTGTTTCATTTTCCTTTTGAGCATTACTGCTCCCAATATTACCCCTTTCTCCTTAAGGGGTTCAGTGTTTCATAAAATGCCTGTTGTGCGCACCGTTATTTTTCATAATATTCCTTCCATGAGTCTCTTCTGAAAGGACCCGACTCATTGGCTCCACCCTTCGTTTCCAGTAGCTAAATGTGCCCCGCAAGTTATCAAGTGCGTATTCAGCTCTTGCTACTGATCTCGCTGCGTTTTCTAACTCATTGCTTCATCTTGCAACACCTAATGTCATAGCAGAGTTACAACAATGAGGCGCCCATCTTTCTTTGTGATCGCAAAGGCCCAAATCCCTTATTATCTAGAATTGGAAACTGTAGACACATCAGCAGAAGAAGAAACGCAAGGAGTCTGTAATTTTGAGACAACACATTTAAGGAATAATAAGCAAATTCTGCTGTAATTTCCGTAGTATAGCATTAGAAAAAAGAAAGGAAAACACTTTGCAGTTTTCATGCAAATTTCAGATCTTAACAATTTGCTTTCATGGGTAGGGACTTCACTGGGGTGCCTTATCAGATACCAGCGACGTGTTTCTGATTTTTGTATGCATCCAAATTGTGTTGCTTTTCTCTTATTTGCTAAACTGTTCAAACACTAATTTCACCTCAGTGATTTGCAAAAATGATTGTGTTCACTTTGCAAAATGCATTTTCCCTGTTCACTCCTAGTGAGACCTTACTACATTGGGCAAAATGGAAAAAAAATGTTAACCATTATTCCAGGGCTTGTGGCACATCCCTGAGTGAACATAAAATATTACTTTTAATGCATTGCTTAGGGAAAAAATGTGTTTGAACATCTTCCTGATCTTTCTACTAAATAATTCTTTGGTTTGAATAAATCTGAGATTTGCATAAAATAAGCTGGACATTCATTATCTCCCCAAAGTTAGCACCAGATTATAACATTATCACTTTGGGAAGCGAATGCAAAGGTCAGGGAAATCAGGTAGAGGGTACCTAAAAGCCTTGAGAAAGCTGGTCTCCATGTGTAATTTTGTGGTGTCTTGTGAAAAACACCTGCCATTCCAATTCATATGTTAGTATGTGTGTTAGAAGGCACAAGTTAATGTTTATGGCAAACTGATGACTCCCTCATTGAAGAAAGCCACAATTTTGCTAAAACGTGTGAGCATTCTTTGGCATGTGTTGAAGTGATTCAGAAAGATAACTTTCAGTATATTTGAGGGAAGGTGAGAACTTTAATGTGGCAAATAAAAAAACAAACGGGAAAGATGAATTCAGCAACTTAAAGAGGTTTCAAGGAAAATGACTTAGATTTGGACGTGTGTGTGTGTCCCATAGCTAATTTCAAACAATGTCCAGGTTGGAAAACTCTTTGCAAAACATGTGGAAGAAAGGGTGTAGGAAAGTCCTCCTTTTTGCCCTGGTCACCCCCACACTTTTTGGACAGGTACTGGCGGTTACTGACTCTTGGCTGTGCCCTGGGTACTGCTTACCAGTCCCAGGGCCAGTGCTCTGTGTAAACTGGATATGCAAATTAGGCTAATTATAATTGGCTAAGTTAACCTACCTATAAGTCCCTAGTATATGGTAGGGCATGTAGGTTTAGGGACCACAGCATAGGTAGTGCACCCATAGGTGCACTGCTGAGGTGCCCAGTGTCATTTTAAAGGCAGGCCTGCCTTGCTGGCTGCTTTTAAATTAAAGTTATATGCAAATTCTACTTTGGAATTAAAAGTAGTTCCAAAGTCTTAAACTAACTTATTTTTACATATAAGTCACCCCTAAGGTGTGCCCTATGTGCCCCTAGGGCTCGGTGCCATGTAACTATAAGCAGGGACCTTATAAAAATAGTTTTATAAGCCCTGGTGAGGTAAAAACAGCCACATTCGTTTTTCCCTCATTGTAGTAAATGGCCTTCATAGGCTAGAATGGGGAGACTTTATTTTAATTTTTAAAGTCCCCTTAAATGATGGATACCAAGAGTTTGGTATCAAATTAATTGTTATAATAAATCCCACAACTTCCAGTTGTTGGATTTAATATAACTTGTTCAGGTAAAGAGTTTTAAACATTTACTGAAAAGTTGCCAATTTCAGCCCTGCATTGTTTTTGCTGCTGTGCTCTGATTGGCCAGCCTCTGGCAGCCTAGCCAGGCTGCCTTGATGAGGTGTGAAGTGGCCTGGCTTCACACAAAGGAATGTGCCTGTGGCAGGTAATCTCCCCTCAGCAGATGGTGAGGCAGGAAGGGGGAGGGCTGCCAAACTAGTCTTCAAAGGCAGAGAAGGACATTTGGAGCAACCAGCAACACCCCCACATCCTGCAACCCCAGACAACTAGGTGCCCCCTTAATTAGATTAGGAGAGGGCAGGAGAGGGGTGTGTTTATGATTGTTAGCCACACCAGTGGGTGGGCTCAGCCAGATGTAACCTCCAAAAATCTGATTCAGCCATGATGGATTTTTGGAGAATGTTGCCTCCTGGGATTGATTTTTGCCACACTTCCCAGGAAGTGATCATCACAGGAGGAAGGACCCTGCACCTGATTGGAGAACCAGGACCCACCTGCTTTTCACCCAGGAGCGAGGATAAAACTGGCAGACCTGCACCCACACCTCAGATCCCCATCAGATTCCAACAAGGAAGAACCAAAGGAGAAGAAGGACTGCCCTGCTGGACCCCTGGCCTGCACCTGGAACCTGCACTCAGAAGGACTGCACCAACTCCACACTTGGGCTTCACCAAAAGAAGGACTTTGCCTGGCTTCAACTGGTTCAAGGAGGGACTCCCTGTTTGCTACAGGTGAAAAATTGCTAACCAGAGTCCCCTGCACCAAATCCTGAAGAAATCAACCAGCTGACCACTGGCCCAGTGGCCAAAAAGGAGTTTGCGCCAGGTGCATTCTTGGAGTTGTAGTCCGCACCCCCAAAGACCATCTCAGAACTTCTGGACCCTTGGGGTGAGCTGTGGACCTCAAAAGAACCTTAAAAGGACATCTGGGAGAAGCCACAGAAGTTTGGAGAGGGACCGACCCGCCCCGGTAACTCTAGCCGGCTTGCCTCAACCGTGACCTGGCCTGACTTGCAGGTTCGTCCCGGTAAAGAAAATCTCCAAAAAAGAGACTAAGTCCGAAGGCAAAAAGTTGACCGGGACCTCCCAGCCAGCGTATCCGAGTAGGGCTCCAGGGACGTCGGATCAAGATCCAGGTTTACCCCGGTCGAAGGATTTTCACAGCCACAGTCTCTTAAGTCTCTACAGTGGGTGGGTTGCCTACTGATCAATCCTGGGGAGTGCAAACCCACAGTCTCTCAAGTGGATGACAATATCCACTGGTTCTGGAGGGGGCCTTGTGCCCAGAGTGCTTCATCCTGCCAAGGACTGAGGTAGTGGATGACAATCTCCACTGGTTCTGGAGTTGTCCTTGTGCCCAGAGTGCTTCATCCTGCCATGGACTGAGGTAGTCGATGTCCATCTCCACTGGTTCTGGAGTGGGCCTTGTGCCCAGAGTGCTTCATACTGCCAAGGACTGAGGTAGTTGATGTCAATCTCCACTGGTTCTGGAGGGGGCCTTGTGCCCAGAGTGCTTCATCCTGCCAAGGACTGAGGTAGTGGATGTCCATCTCCACTGGTTCTGGAGGGGGCCTTGTGCCCAGAGCGCTTCATCCTGTCAAGGACTGAGGTAGTGGATGTCCATCTCCACTGGTTCTGGAGGGTGCCTTGTGCCCAGAGCGCTTCATCCTGCCAAGGACTGAGGTAGTGGATGTCCATCTCCACTGGTTCTGGAGGGGACCTTGTGCCCAGACTGCTTCATCCTGCTCGTGGCGGCCTCAGTAGCGTCAGAGCTTTTTGCGCTCATGGGCCTGCGGTGCTTGTGGCGGCGGTGTCCTTGGCAGTGGTGCTTGTGGCGGCGGTGTCCTTGGTAGCGGTTCAGCTGCTGGCACTCCTGTCTGTGGCAGTGGGGCTGCTGGCGGTCACCTCCTGGGCAGTGGGGCTGCTGCTGGCGGTCCTGTCTGGGGCAGTGTGGCTGCTGGCGGTCGCCTCCTGGGTAGTGGGCTGCTGATGGCGGTCCTGTCTGGGGCAGTGTGGCTGCAGGGGGTCGCCTCCTGGGCAGCGGGGCTGATGGCGGTCTTGTCCACTGTGCTGATCTTCCCAGACTTGCCGGTTTTCTTGTGCCCCTTCCCCACCTTGGATGGTGTTGCAGCTGTCTCCACAATCTCAACTGTACCCCTGAGAGCGGCTTTGGTGGCTTCTGTCTTTCCCCTCTCCCGCCGGGCACTGTCCAACTTTTGATGCTTGACAGGTGGGGGACTGTCCGTGCTGTGGCTTCTTGCCACACTGCCTGCCCTGCTGCCTGGTGCACTCCATAATCCGGTGACTACTGGCACCACTGGTCCCACCGATGTTGTGGCTGAGGTGCCAGGTTGGGACCTGGAGTGTTGGGCCCTAGGAGACTGAATGGGTTGGTGAGGTGAGGGAAAGAGGTCAAGGTTGGACAGGAAAAGTTTCTTAGAAACACTGGGACGGGTAGCTGGAGGGGGTTTGGGAGTGGAGGAAGAGGTTGTGGTCCTAGGAGGTGTACGTTTGCTGACCTTGGGTGAAGGTGCATGGGCTGGAGGCTGTTGTGAGGTGGATGGCTGTTGGGTGGGTGTGTGGATGCGTTGGTGTACCTTGGGAGGTAGCTTCACAGACACACTGGGAGAGTACACAGGGGATGTGTAAAGGGTAGCGGGGGTGGTGACTGCACGTGAGTGTGGTGTGGTGGTGGGTGTGCTGGTGATGGACGTAGTGGCTGAAGTTGTAGTGCATGCAGGTGTGAGTGGAGACAAGACAGGGAGAGAGGAGGGAAACGAGGAGGAGGGGGACACAGTGGAGGCAGTGGATGTTGGTGTGTCTGCATGGGTATGATGCTTGCGTGAGTGTCTGTGGTGTGTGGTGCTTATGTTTGCCAGAGCTTCCTTTGTGTGTTGAGGTGTGTGCATGCTGGTCTGATGGTGTGCTCGGGATAGGCTGAGGTACAGGGGTGTGGGTCTGGGTGGAGGAAGTTGGAGGGGGAGGCTAGAGAGACAGGGACAATGGCTGCCATCAGTGCTGAGGCCAGAGTCTGAAAAGCTCGCTGAAGGGCTGCTTGACCAGAATGAATGCCCTCCAGGAATGCATTGGTTTGTTGCAGCTGCCTCTCTACACCCTGGATGGCATTCCAAATGGTAGACTGCCCAACAGTGAGGGACCTGAGGAGGTCAATGGCCTACTCACTGAGGGCAGCAGCGGTGACTCGGGCAAGGGCTGAGGGGGCGAAGGTGATGCCCACCCTCCTGGGTGAGCGGGCACAGGTCAAAGGCTGAGGGGCTGCTGGGAGGGCGGTGCTGGTGGGGGGGGGGGGGTGGCGGCTGTACCTGTAGATGCGGGGGGCACAGATGGGGCCGCCACCGGAAGGGAGCTCCCATCAGAGGAGGAGTCCGTATCGCTGGTGTCAGCTCCTGTCCCTGCCGTGGAGCTCCCCTCGCCCTCCGTCCCACTGGTGAATTCGGAGTCCGTAGTGTCACCCTCTAGGGCCATGTGGGATGCAGCTCCCTCCTGCTCCGGTGCCACTGCTCCTCCGCCTGATGATGCTAATGCACACATGTACAGGGAGACCACAAAAAGTGGGTTGGGGGAGACAGAGACAGAAGAAAGACATGTTGAGCGCATGCAATACCGGCGGACATGACAGACACAGAAGCCCCCTGCACTACGCAGCGCATTTGGGGTCCACTATCCAATCCCTGGGACATGGCTTCCAAGTCTATGGCCAATTTCTGCACACATGGTTGTCACAGGAGCCTGACTAGGTGTAGTTGGCACTGTACCCAGGTGGCGTGGGGTGCCACAGGGACTGCCTGAAAAAGGGGTTTTAACTAGCAAACTCGCCCTGGCCTAGGGGAACCCACAGCCCACCTCCCCCACCAAGACACCTCCAATGCGCGCTGAATGAGAGTGTACTCACCTCCTTGTTGCTGCTGTGATGCCCTCAAGCGCCCATCCAACTCCGGGTACGCCACCGCCAGATCCCGAACATCAGGGCGGTCATGGTGCGACGGGCACCCCTCCCACGTTGGGAGGCCATCCCCAGCTGGGCTTCTGCCGTCTTCTTGCTCCAGTGGCGAATGTCCTCCCATCTTTTCTAGCAGTGGGTGCTCCGTCTGTGGTAGACCCCCAGGATCTGGACTTCCTTGGCGATGGCACGCCAAATATACTTCTTCAGGTGGGCGCTGACCTACAGGAATTGTACAGGGGAAAAAGAGAAGTAATTACCAACTGCACCGTCACAGTCATTGGCCCGCATCCCTACCCTTGCCATGTGGCGCATGCACTCACCGTCGTTTCAGGCACGCCTAATTCTCCCCCCCCCCCCCCCAATCTTTCATCCACCCCACTCCACACAGGCATTGCCCATACAGCATGGTAACGGTGTACTTACCTGTTTGTATGGAGGACCGTAGAGTAGCGTGTACTTGGGGAGGACCCCATCCACGAGTTTCTCCAACTCCTCCGTGCTGAAGGCAGGGGCCCTTTCCCCAGACGCACAAGCCATTGTCTCTTCCAGACTGAGGTCACAGCAGCACTTGCAGTGTAGGTCCTCTCCTGTCGAAGATCAGGTATCGAGTGATTGAACAGTGAGAAAATGGCGGTCACGTCCGCGGCGGTGCGTACCGTCACCGCCGGTGTACATCGTCATTGACTCATGGAACCCATAGGGTCCAATGTTAACCAATGCAGAATTGCGCCGTGGTCTTCGACCGCCTACCGCGACGGTGTACAGCGCCAGCGCAGTTACCTCATATCCCATTGTCCCACTTTACAGGTCAGGCAGCCGCCATTTCAGGGGCCCACATGGCTTTATTTTTTTACTGTGTCACGCATACCTAGGCTTTGGCTAAACACTCATACAGGCAAAATTTGGTTTATGAATAGTTTTCGGAGTAAGCTGTGTTTACGTACCTCAGAGTTGGTTGACTCTGTGCTCGCAGTTCTCCTTCATAGGCACCGTCCGCTGGGGCATGTGAGGAGATGGCGACATCCTCCGGTGTACAGACCGCTGGTGGACCTGTCGACAATGGAGGAAAGACATGTGATCATCACCTACAGGCTTGATCGTGCCACAATCCAGGAACTGTGTGCCCAGTTGGAGCCAGACCTGATGTCAGCTATCCGCCATCCCACAGGAATCCCCCCTCAAGTGCAGGTGCTGTCAGTACTCCATTTCCTAGCAAGTGGGTCTTTTCAAACAACAGTGGTCATAGCATCAGGGATGTCCCAGCCTATGTTTTCCAACGTGTTGTCCAGAGTGTTGTCTGCCCTGCTGAAACACATGCGGAGGTACATCGTTTTCCCTCATGTGGAGGAATTGCCTACAGTGAAAGGTGACTTCTATGCCCTGGGACATATCCCTAACATCATAGATGCCATTGATGGGACACATGTGGCCTTGGTCCCCCAACCCCCACAGGAGTGAACAGGTGTACAGAAACCGGAAGAGTTACCATTCGATGAATGTGCAGATGGTGTGTTTGGCAGACCAGTACATCTCCCATGTGAATGCAAAATTCCATGGCTCAGCGCATGACGCTTACATCCTGCGGAATAGCAGCATCCCTTATGTGATGGGGCAACTACAGAGGCACCGGGTGTGGCTATTAGGTGAGCACCTGGACCCAAATCAGTTGGAATAGTTGTCTGGTTCTGAGGATGTCCCTAAGAGTTAGTGTGTGTCTAACAGTTGTCTCTCGCCATTTGCAGGTGACTCTGGTTACCCCAAGCTGTCATGGCTACTGACCACAGTGAGGAATCACAGGACAAGTGCAGAGGAATGTACAATGAGGCCCATGGGCGAACTAGGAGGATTATAGAGCGGACCTTCGGCCTCCTGAAAGCCAGGTTCCGGTGCCTACATATGACAGGTGGATCCCTATTCTACTCACCAAAGAAGGTATGCCATATCATTGTGGCCTGCTGTATGCTTCACAACTTGGCTTTGCGATGACAGGTGCCTTTTCTGCAGGAGGATGGTCAAGATGGAGGTGTTGTGGCAGCTGTGGAGCCTGTGGACAGTGAAGACGAGGCAGCAGAAGAAGAGGACATCGACAACAGGAACTCAGTGATCCTGCAATACTTCCAGTGAGATACAGGTAAGAAGACAAACCTGCCTGCTACATGTACTTTAAAACTACTACCTCTCTACTGTCTGTCCTTTTCACCCAGTGTATAGTCACTGAGTTGTCACTTTCCCTTACGATTTCACAGATGTGGTCCCACTGTGTGACATCTGCTTTGTTTCCTCATGGACTAGAGCTGTGTGACAGGTCTGTTGACATTACATTTGAAAGAGCATTTTGTCACTGTACTTGCTAATACACTAATTCGAAATCACAGACAGACTCCAGATTGTTTTGTACTTTAAGGGTGTTTATTTAAGTTCTCAATATTGGAGGGGGTTGTAAAATGGTGAGGGGTGATGATTGAGGAATGTCCATGGCAGAGTCCAAGCTATTAGTCTCACAGGTGCATTGTCCAAAGGGGCATAGGAAGTGGAGCTGGGGCAGTTTGAGAATGGACAGGGTGACAAGGTGGGACAAAAGGATGACAATCAGGGTGGTCTTATTTCTTGGCGGGGGTCTTGGCATCAGTCTCTGTCTTTGTCCTGGATCTCAGGGACCGTTTGTGGGGTGGTTCTCCCTCTGCAGGGGGTGGGGTGCTGGTGTGGTGGTCCTGTGGCGGTACCTCCTGTCCACTAGCGCCGGCGGAGGTGGTGGGTAGTTCATCGTTCTGGCTAGTGTCAGGGGCCCTTTGTTGTGCCACAGTGTCCCTCCTGGTGTTGAGGAATTCCTTGAGCACCCCTACAATGGTGCACAGGGTGGAATTTATAGATTTGAGTTCCTCCCTGAAGCCCAAATACTGTTCCTCCTGCAGCCGCTGGGTCTCCTGAAACTTGGCCAGTAGCGTTGCCATCATCTCCTGGGAATGATGGTAGGCTCCCATGATGTTGGAGAGGGCCTCGTGGAGAGTGGGTTCCCTGGGCCTGTCCTCCCCCGTCGCACAGCAGCCCTCCCAGTTCCCCTGTTTCCCTGGGCCTCTGTCCCCTGAATGGTGTGCCCACTGCCACTGCCCCCAAGTCCCTGTTGTTGTTGGGGTGGTGGGTTAGCCTGGGTTCCCTGTAGTGGTGGACAGAGTGCGATTGACGTGTCCTGGGGACAGAGGTATGGGCCCGCTGGGTGGGTGCTGTGCTGGTGTTTCCAGAGGGGGGAAGCTCTGTGGTGGCCTGTGACTGTGTGAGGGGAACCGACTGTCCCGAGGTCCCAGATGGGCCGGGCTGGTCGTCTAGATCCAGTTGGACAGAGCTGCTGTCATCACTGTGGGCCTCTTCTGTGGGTGGTGTAGACATGTCTGGACCCTCCTGTTCGGTGACGTTGGGTAGGGGTCCTGCAGGGGTGTAAAAGCATGATTATTGCATCTGTGTGTGCCATGGTGTGCAATGGGTGGTTGGCCTTGTACCCCAGTGCTTGCATTCCTGTGTGGGACCTTGTGTGATGATGGTTTAGGGGAGTGTATGGGTATCTGTAGTGGACATGCTTTGGTGACGGGTGTCGGACGGGTTTAGTGTTGCATGCAGGGCTTGGTGTTGGGGTGGGTGGTTTGTGATATTGGGACATTTGTGAGGAGTAGGAGTGATGGGGCTGAGGGCGAGGGTGGGGGTATGTGATGGCATGCAGGTAGGGTGGGGGATATAGTAGTGAAGATTTGACTTACCAGAGTCCATTCCTCCAGCTACTCCTGCGAGGCCCTCAGGATGCAGAATATCCAAGACCTGTTCCTCCCATGTTGTTAGTTGAAGTGGGGGGGGGGGGGGGTCCGCTACCAGTCCTCTGTACCGCGATGTGGTATCTTGAGACGATGAAACGCACCTTCCTCCGTACGTCGTTCCACCTCTTCCTGATTTCATCCCTATTTCTTGGGTGCCGTCCCACTGCGTTGACCCTGTCCACGATTCTTCGCCATAGCTTCATCTTCCTAGCTATGGAGGTGTGCTGCATCTGTGATCCGAATAGCTGTGGCTCTACCCGGATGATTTCCTCCACCATGACCCTGAGCTCCTCCTCAGAGAACCTGGGGTGTCTTTGCCGTGCCATGGGGTGGTGTCGGTGATGTGTGGGTTGGCGTGTGTTGTGATGTGGGGGGTGATATTTAGTGGTGTGTTGTGTGAGGTGCGTGGGTGTTATGTGGGTGATGGTGTTGAGTGCCTGTGGATGCTCGTCTGTAGATGGTGGTGTCTCTCTGTGGCCTTCAGTTGCAGTTGTTGTCGTAGGGGTTTATGGGTGATGTGGGTGTGTGTTTTATATTGTATTGGGTGTGTGGGAGTGGTGTGTGTATATGTATCAGGTGTGTGTATTTGGAATTGTCCAATGTGGATGTGTGTTGTAAGAGTGTGTGTATTTTGAGCGCAGCGGTGTGTACCGCCAATGTAATACTGCGGTTGAAAGACCGCCGCGTAGATTCGTGGGTCGTGATAGTGTGGGCATATTCCTGTTGGCGTGACGGTGGAGGTTTTGTTTTCGCCAGTTTATCACTGACCTTTGGTGTGGTGGACTTGTGTGGGTGTCTCAATTTTGGCAGATCCTGAGCAGTGGGTCATAATGACCGTGGTGGAATTCCGCTGTTGCCGCGGTGTGTTCGCGGTCTTCTGCACGGCGGTAAGCGGCTTTTATCGCCAATGTTGTAATGACCCCCTAAGTGTGAAGGTAAACTTTTAACCGAGGCCTCCTGCGGCCTGTAGCCAAGCAGGGCTCCATCGCGGTCGGCCATGAACTTTGACTTTGCCCCGGTCGAGGTGCAACCAGATGACCCGATTGGCGCTTTTTGTTTCTAGGCGCTAAAAAAACAATAATTCTTTAAAAATTCATATCTCCGGTTCCCCTTATCCGATTTTATTCGTTTTTGTGTCATTTCAAAGATAAAAATATAATCTATGTTTATAAATTGGTTTTAGATTTTTAAACTGTTTCCTGTGTTTTATTTAAATACTGTTTTGTGATATTTGAATGCTTTACACTCTGTCTCCTAAGTTAAGCCTTGACACTTGTTGCCAAGCTACCAAGGGTTGAGCTGGGTTTAATTTACTAAGACCTAACTGGACCTTAGTGGAGGTTAGTGGCCTATTGTTAAGTGTAGGTACCTACCTGTCCTTACCAATAACCCATTTTCCAACAAAGGGGCACTCTAGTAAATGTTGAAGATATGGTCATAACTAAGACAGTTGGAGAAGTAGATTGTACTATTAAAGATGACTGTGAATAAGTGCCTTTACAGATAAAGGAATCAAAAAATAATGAAGGGCCTTTTGAAGAAGTGCAGCTAAAAGTCATACCTGTTAAGATGTTATTCGATTCATGGGCACAGATATTGTTAATTCCCAAGGATTTCTTAGTGAGATGCGAAGGACAGTAAAACTGACGAGGCCTGACATAAAACCAAAAGTTTAAGATGGAGAACTAATCAAACTGTTTAGTTGTTTTTGGGGGAGTATAGAATTTGGAGGAAGATTTGTCACTGGGAAAATCTATTTCCATTAAGGGAGATTCCAAAATCAACTGACTCCATCATTAGCCCAATAAAGTGCCATTGGTTAGATTGAAAGGAAAGGCTGAAGTACTTCACTCACTCACTAATGGTTTCTGCTATTAAAAGGATTAACTGGAAGTTTTTACAAATAAGTTGGGTTGTCTTAAAAGTGATCTCCATCTTATCTAAATCAAACCTGAGTCTCAACCAAAAATAAGCAAATTAAGGAATGTTCTTGTTATGGTGAAGGAGGCTACAGCTCATATAACTGAGAAGTTAAAAGAAAATGGCATCATTGAGAAAGCTGAAGCCACAGAATGGTTAGACCCTGTGGCAATGGCATGCAAAGCCAATGGTGAAGCAAGATTGTGCACAGATTTATAAGAACTTAATAAATGTGTAGTTGTTGATCATTACCCTCTACCGAACATATGCCAGGTTCTATAGTTGATAAGCACTTTTCTTCACTAGATTTAACATCTTCTTATCATCAGATTTAATTGCATCCCTAGCACAAGCACATTATTTATTCCCAGCAACATCATTCATCATTCCTTTTAGGACGTTCAAGTGTGTGAGGGTGCTTTTTGTCATCCTTCCATTTCTTCAGTGTACAGAGAATGATGGAATTTGTGGTAAAGGGCTTACCCTTAAGGTTGAACATTTTTAATTTAATGTGCTGGAGACTTAGTAAAGTTACCTCAGAAATAAGACAACCTATGAAGGAACAAGTAGACACAACTAAGAAAATGCCTAGCCCAGTTAACAAGGATGAACTAATTACATTTCTAGGAATGACTGAGTACTGTTGCAAAGTTTGCCAAAAGTAACATGATGAGAAGGTTATTGAAGAAAGGTCCTGAATTTGTTTGGAATCATATTTGTGAAGTAGTGTAAAGGAAAATGTAAAGAAGATACCTTGTCTAAGTAGCTTTGAGCCAGACAATGGCACTATCGCAATGATTGGTGCTAGTTCAAAGGGTTTAGGCACTGTGCTTCTCCAAAGAACTGGTGTTCGACAAAGGACCATCTTATTTCATTTGGCCTAAAGGGAGCTGAAGTTGAATAATGAAAGTAAGCTGTAAATGGTTTACTCGGTAATTAGAAAATTGAGAAAATTTGTGTGGGACATTTGAAATCAAAACTGATCTTAAATTGCTAAAGGAGGTTTCCACCAAGAAAAAGGATTGCCTTGTTTGGAGCAGGATGCACAAGTTGGTAGTTGTTCTCCGGAAATTAGATTTTTCATTGACATATGTTCATATGTTCCAGGAGCAAAATATTTGTTAGCCAATCGTTTTTCTAGGATGTGTGAAGTCTACTCTATGGTGATGTCTGTGATGATGGGACTTATGAGGAAGATGTAAATATGTATGTGAGGTAACAAGAGGCATCATCCTGGAGGAGGGATGTCAAAGGGAGTTAGAAAGCAATTAGGTTTTGCAAGAGGTAATTACCATGTTGAAGGGAGTCGGAGAAATCTAAGAAACGTGTAATGAGAAAAACAAAAACTATTGCAACATTAAAAATGAACTCTTACCGAAGGATGGTTTGGTTTTCGGTGATAGCAGATTAGTGCTTCACATTAATGTGAGAAAGATCCTAATCAGCAATGCTCATGAATCATTTAGGCATATTCAAAATTAGAGTTAGAGAGGTATATTTGTGGCCGGATATGGACTTGATGATTGAGAGAGTGGTAAGAAACTGCTTTGATTATCTTAACAGTGGCAACATTTTTAAATGTAGATTTCAACCTATGGTTTAGCTTAGGCCAGCAAATGGTCTCTTGGAAGATATAGCTTTGGGTATCAGAACATCTAGTTTAAATAGGTTCATTTTACATTGTGTTGATGTGCTCTCACAATGGCCTGGGACTTCATCTGTTTCTTTGATAATTGTTTTGTAAGGAAGATTATCCTTCTACTTCATTGATAAACAATTCAGTTCAAATTGCCTCCAGAGATATGGAACAGTTCTTAAAGAACAGAGACATTAAATATGAAAAAACAGCTTTATAGCATCCCAACAGCAATGGCATGAAAGAACACTTCAAACTGTTAATGGAGTCAAGACAGCAAGCACTTGAAAGTGGGATGTATTGGAAGGAAGAAATGAAGAAAAAAGTATGAGTATATAGATGAGATTAGATACTGAAGGGGATTAGAGTGGAATACCTTGGACAGAACAACTAGCTCATGGGTATGAGATTTAGGCATGCTGGGGGTGGGGTTGTGTACAAGTCCTAGGGTCTCAAGCTGATTCCTAGTCAAGCCACTTCAGATTCAGAGACATTAAGATGAAGTGCCAGTTAGATCTCAGGGAACCCAGCTTTCCAGGGTTCCCAGGTCTGGCTGAGGACCAGAGAGACCACTATCAAACACCCTGTGAATACCCAGTACTAAAGGGCAGCATAGCCAACAATTGGACTGGAAGTTTAGAACTGCTAGAGTATAACAAGAGGCTACTCTGAGGCAAGACAAGAACAAGTGACAGCCTTGAAGAAACAAAATTGCAAATGACCTTTAAGAAAACCCCTAGACAAACTAGCTTTGAGGAAAATATGACACGTGACAGCAAAAGGAACCTTGAGGAGCCTGAGAGTGCCCTGGTAAAAGAGACCTGATCCAGTAGAGACCAAATCATGAGGCAGCCTTGAAGAAAGTGCCAGACTAAGGTGGCTTTTGACCCCACATGCACATTGAGCTAGGTCCAATTTGCAGCATGGATGGTGCTGCAGGCTAAGTTTAATATCAGGCCTCTGGAGTACTGCCTATAAACCTCAGTGTTCTCAGCCACAGTGTTCTCAGCCACAGGTCAGCTGGGGACTAGGCCCTATTCATGGGGAACTGTAGTAAAACCAGTTGCTAGGTTCAGCTGAGCACCTTGGGCTAGTCTCAGTATGAGACCTAGCAGGATGTCTCATGTAATAACCAGGAAGGTTAACACTCTAAGGGGCATTTTTACAAGCCCCTAGCACCACCTGAGCATCACTTTTTGTTATGCTGTAGTGGTGCTGTGCACTGCACCCTATTTACAAGGTGGCGTTAATCCACTTTTTTGTGGCTTAACGACACCTTGTAAATACGGCCCCTTCACATGCAGCACTTTGTGTGGAATGGGCGTGCAATGGGTGTTGCTTGGGCGTTCCACAGCAACATCGATTGCATTTTGATGCTGCCCCAGATATAGGAGGATTCGCCAAAAGCTTGGTGCAACGAGGAGGATTGCTTCAATTTCTTCTCGTTTTTTTTGCTCTTTCTATTTGTGCGTTGACGCTCTGCAGCTAATTTAGCACGAGCGCAGAGAGCAACACAGGGATGTGCTGTATTATTTTAAATATGGTGCATCCCTGCATTTTAGAAGTGATGCAGTGCGCCGCTGCCAATTTTGGCCGCTGCACCACTCTGTGTAAATATGCTACTTAGTCCCCAGAGGGCACCGTGGGTCAGAGAACTTGAGGAAAGGTAAAAGGGATCTTTATTTCCCTTTCTGGGCTTATAGGTCTCCTCAGACCCAGAGGCTTGTGATGAAAGGTGCAAAGCAGCAGAACATTTACTTTCTTCCATAAAGCAGGAAAAACATAGCAGTGGTTCATCAACAGGATAAAGATATGCAAAAAAAGAATAATTTCTAAAAAGATGCACCAAACACATGAGAGTATAATACTTTAGCAGAATTGGATCTTAGCTGGATTGCTTAGAAAGACAGACTAGAGATTTAGAAGCCAGCTGTGCATGCACACCACTTCTTCCTATTTTGTACTGGACATATATATATTGTGTGGCTTGCACTCCTGGATATCCCATGGCGATAGAGAACTGCACATTTCTGTGCCTCCCATTATACCATTTCTGTTTTGAGCAAGTTATTTATCTAGCTTCTAAAAATCCAGCTCTGTCTTTAATTTGTTCTTATATGTATTCAGAGATGATCCCTTCAAACATCCCTAGTTTTTTATTTTTTATCTTGTATTGCCAATCTAGTTGAAAAATGTTTTGATAAAAGACTCCACCAAAACTTATTTATTGCACAAATGCATCCTGGGATGAGTAACTCGCAAACATCTCTTCCCTATAAAGGTTCAACAGGCAATAACCACTACTTTTTTAGCCTTATAGCTAGACTATTTTAAAATGTATCAAAATTGATTTCTGATAGAGATTTCTAACCGCAGATGTCTCACCTTCGACTATTCATCAGACGGGATCCAAAAAAACAGGACCTCTGCGCTCCAGTAGTTGGCATCATTCAGCTCCACGTCTGTGTCGTCAGCATCTGAAGTGACGCTGTGGTGCCTAAATAGGTGCCACCCTGGTGCGCTGACATCAGTTCCTTTGATTTCGAGTCAACAGCACTGATCTTGAGAATAACGTGGTAATTTGTTGGCCAGCTTTTTTATTTATTTTATGTCTAACCTTTTTTGAGCTTTTGCTCCCAGTCTGCCAGGGATTGTCCACTGCAAAACCCTCCAGATTTAAGGCTTGTGGGGATTGTCAGAGGCAGATGTTTGTGTCTGATCTCCACTTGGTTTGTCTCTAGTGTCTGGAGTAGGAGCATGACCCCAAGGCCTGCACAGAGTGCAAGTCGATGTACCCGACAGTGATTTGGGAGTGGGCGGAAAGCTCCCGGTGGCACAGCAAAAGAAGATTCGATGATGTTTCCGGTCCCCTTCTTGTTCCTGTGTAAGATGTCTGGCCTGCTCCAGAGGCGCTTTACTTGCAGGTTGTCATCCCACTGCAAGACCTCACTGTTGAAGTTCGGTAAGTCGAAGAAGCACAAGAAAAAGAACCCAAAACATTCTCCGACTTTACCCGTCGAACTTCCTACTTGGAAGTCCCGCTCCAGCACTCTACCGGAGCGATGACTGTACAACTTAAAGAATTTTGTGACAACACAAATGCCATCTATGAGCCATCGACTCCCTCTGGTGCTCCTTCGGGCTTGACTGGGCTGAGAGGAGTCCCTGCTGTATGCCGTTGCCAATTTTGTCCTTAGCATCAGCTATGCCTTCTGTATCAGCCCCTGGATCTGAACTGATGCCACCAGTGTGCCTCCATCCACCTGGCGCCATTGGACCGATCATTATTCCCAGTGCTGCCTCAGCTCCACTTGATATCGTTGCCGCAGCCACCATCCAGGCCCTACCAATCCCAGGATAGGCCTTGCCTCCACCAGGAGGAGGTTATGATCTCCTGGAGCACCCTAATGAGGATAACTGTATGAGGAGCTGGGTAATTCCAGTGGGATGGAGGACTCTAGCATGCTCTGGGCCAGGCTTCAGATGAAGGAATAACGCTCTCATGGTTTGTAGAGTTCATTTGCACATCTATATCCCATCCTGCCTGAGGAAGAATAAGACTGCACCTTCCTCAATCAAGCTTTGGTGGACTGTAGGGATGCGACAAAGTTCACCAGATTCCCTGGATAGAGCCATGGCTTGTAAGGTGGCACTGCATCGCCATGCCTGGTTACAGTCCTTGGGGATGTCCAGACAAGGCCAGCACGGTGTTCCAGCACTTTCGCAAGAGCTGGGTCACTGCCCAACCTGTTGGGTTTTCTTTATTAACCCGGACACAACAGCAGTCCTTTTGCCCCCACCATGGAAGTTGAAGGGGCAACTTAAGGTGTCAGCAGTATACCAGCTGAACCTGGTCCAGCAGCCTGCCTAGTCCTTTCAGGATTATGGCCTCTGAGCCCAAAAAAGACTAGAGAGACCGTCCCAGCATGCTACCCAGTCCCCCACCCATATGGCTGCCGCAGCCCCCAGCCCTCTTTGGCTGTGCTCTCCATCCAGCACAGCCATTTGTTTGGAGGTAGGATCAGGCTCTCCCCACCCCAATAGTCAGTCATTACAGCTGACAAGTGAGTGCTTTAGATCATGCAGAAGGGGTGCACACTACCATTTGGGGAAATGCCTCTGCTTCTTCACCATCCGAAGAATGGTTGACGGAGGGCCATCTACCCTTACTCCTTCAGAAAGTGCAGACTGTTTTGGCCAAAGGAGCTGTTGAGAGGGAGCCCATACCAGAAGTAAGACGTGGTTGTAACTCCTGCTACTTTCTGGTGCCAAAAAAGGACAAAGCCCTCCATGAGAGCCTATACTAAATCTGTGTCCTCAACTTCTTGGTGAGGAAAGAGAATTCAAGATGCTCACATTGGCTCAGGTTCTGTTTACCCTAAATCCTGGAGACTAGATTGAACTGCTGGACCTACAGGACACATATTTACACATCCATGTCCTGCTGACCCATAGGAAGTACCTGCGGTTTACTGTGGGCCACAAGCATTTCCAGTTCGCTGGGCTCCCCTTTTGCTGCCCTAGTGCTTTTCAGGTGATAACAAAGTGATGACAGTGGTTGCATCACATCTGCGAAGGTCAGGGGTTCCAGTCTTCCTCTACCTTGATGACTGGCTGTTAAAGGTGGGTTTGCCCCAAGCCTTCGTCGCTCGTCTCCAGACCATGGGGAACGTCCTGCATTCTCTGGGGTGCACTATCAACATGCCAAAGTCACACCTAACTCTTTCTCAGACACTTACTTTCATCAGAACCATTCTGGACACAGTGCAGTGCCACACCTACCCTCTGTAGCGGTGGGTCCAGGATATCTAGGCTATGATTTTGATGATTCAACCTTAATTCTGGACTTCAGTGAGATTTACTTTGAGGATGTTGGGTCTCATGGCCTCCTGCGTCCTGCTGATAAAACATGCCCGCTGGCATTTGTGGGCTCTGCAGTGGGATCGCAAGTCCCAGTGGACTTAGTATCAGAGCAGTAATTCCAACTTGGTCCAGATTTTGAAGGTAACTGCGAAAGACCTGCAGAGGTGGCTAATGACCTATGATTGGGCCAGTGGTAGACCCCTCTCCCTTCCTCATCCAGGGCTCACAGTAGTGCTTAGCAGTAGTGTCACTCCTGGATTCAGGTGGCCAAGTGTGCAAGGTGGACATCAGAGGACTCTGATCTCTGACAGAGTCTCAGTTCCACATCAGTTTGATGGCATTGAGGGCAATTCCTTTAGTATTGAAAACCTTATTTCCATCCATTAAGTAATAGCTAGTTCGGGTGATCACGGACAACACCAGGGCTATGTGGCATTGCAACAAACAGGGCACAGTGGGGTTGTGAACCCTTGCCAGGAGGCACTGCACCTCTGGAATTGGCAGGGGCGCCAGGACATTTTCCTGGTCGTGCAGCACCTCACGGGATCTCTGAGCACAATGGCAGATGGACTCTGTCTTCAATGCCTCCCTGATCACGAATGGTGTTTACACCTGGAGGTGGTGCAAGGTCTCTTCCGAAACAGGGTAGAACCTTGATTCGATCTGTTCGGCACCACCGAACCTACAATGTCAGCATTTCTGCATGCTGGAGTTTCCAAGCGGCTCTCTTTTGGAAATGTATTCCACCTCGAGTGGGCCTCTGGAACCTTATATGCCTTTCTGCCGATACAACTCCTGTGCAGATTACTCGAGAAGGTCAGAACTGACCAGGCCCAAGTCATCCTAGCTGATCCATCTTGGGCATAGGGACTTTGGTATCCTGAACTCGAGCTGCCCCTTCAAGAGGATCTCCTCTTGCAGCAACTGGGCAGGGTCTTTCTCTCAAGCCTGTAAATTCTCTACCTTCATGCCTGCGAATTGAGCTGCGACAGCTGAGGGTTTTTAATCTCCCTCCTTAAGTGTATAATGTCATTTTGGCAGCCAGGCATCCATCCACTAAAACTATCTACACCTGCAGTTGAGATAAATTGTAGTATGGTGTTCCTCTCGTCCTGTGGACCACCTTTCTGCATCTCTATTTGGAGGTTTTCCTAGCAGTGTTAGCTATTTGGCTTTTCTGCGGCTGCAGGATCAACCTTCTCTGTTCATTCTTTTGAAAGATTTACAGCATTTATTCCCACCTACACCCTTTAGGATGCCTCAATGGGTACTTATTTTGGTCCTTACTTAATCTCATGTATGCTGTCTTTGTTTCCCAGCATAGCTGCTCTTTGCAGCTTTTGACCATAAAAACTGTTTTCCTGATAGTCATTACATTGTCCAGGCGGGCCAGTGAGCTTCATGGTCTGGCAGTTTACCATTCATGCACCAGCATCTTCTCTGACAAACTGGTTCTTCAGACGCATGCCTCTTCCCTTGCGTCACAGCCATGTCCTTTCATATTGGCCAGAGCTTCACTCTGCCTGCAAGGAGGAGGAGAGACTCCATCGTTTGGACCCTAAGAGAGCACTCTCCTATAGTGGTTGCACCAAAGACCCTTGGGTGGATGATCAACTCTTTATTGGGTTCACCAAAGCAAAGAAGTGCAAGTTCGTGCAGAAATGGCCATCTCCCAATGGATTGTTCTGTGCATAAAAATCTGCTACACATTGGCAGAGGGGCAGCCACCTGAGGACTTTTGAGCTCACTCCACCGGGGTCAAGGCTGCCAATAGTTTGTTAGCGTGCAAGATACCTGTTCTAGATATTTGCAAAGCTGCCATGTGGATGTCCCTCAACACGTTCATGAAGTACTGCTTGGAGAAGTCAAGTCCATTGTGCTGGGTATTCACCCGTTCTGTGCTGCTGGACTTTTTGATCTAAGCCAGTTTGCAGTCCCACCTCCAGGGAGGTATTGCTTGGGTAGTATCTGTTTTAAGGTGAGGAATCTGTGGTTAGAAGTCTCTAGCAGAAGAGCAAGGTACTTACCCTCAGTAACGATAGTAGAGACTATATCTAACCACAAATTCCTCACAAACCCCCCCAGCTTCCCCGCTCTACAAACTGGTCTCTTTACTCAAAAGATCCTTTTAGACACTGCACACTGGTTGAAACAGTAATATTGGTGTTTACTTAGCTTGAAGTTTTAGGCGCAGAACTAGTGTTGAAAGAAACTGATGTCAGCGCACTGGGGTGGCATTTATATGAGAAGTGCAACATCACTTCGGACGCGAGCGATGCTGACGTGGACCCCAATGATGCCACCTTTCGTCATGCAAAGGCACTAATCAAGATTTTCCACATCAGTTTGACTCCTGGGGAATATTTTAAGGTGAGGACTCTGCGGTTAGAGAGTCTCTACCAGAAAAAGCATTACTGAAGTTAAGTATCTTGTTTGTCCTTGCATGGTTGCAGTCATTATCCATGCAGCAGATTAATGTCTGCATTCCATTTTATGATTCTTCTTGAAATAAAACTGACACCAAACCTTCAACCCCAACTCATGCAGAGCAACCTCGGATGTGTCTCAGTCCTATCAATACCCGCTATATTAATAAATTCCATAGGTGAATTTTATTACTTGCTCTGAAATGTTCTTGTACTCTATGTATGATCTTTTTTTTATCATTCTTTTTCTAGCTGAATATTGTGCAGTACCAAATATTCCACATGGGAAAGTCAGTGACCTTACTTCCTCACCCAGCTACAAAGATATAATTGAGATAACTTGTGACAGCTTGTATACTTTGAGTGGCGAAAGCCAGATACAGTGCGGTGAAGACAAACAATGGCATCCGGCAGTTCCAGAGTGTTGTAAGTATAAAGGCTGCTCTAATAGATCTGGTTTTTCATATTAGAAAAATGTGATACTGTTTAATGAAATGAACTAGTTACATACTCAAGTCTTGCAGTGTGTACAGGCCCTCATTAGCACCTCAACTGTGCTTTGTGATGTGACATGGCTTTCCCTCAGATGAAGTATAGTAAAGTGTTTAATTTGTTGTTGTTCTCCACCATTACATAAAATGTAATTTCCCAGGTGTCCTTGTAGCTCAACTTGGTGATACTGGTCTACGTATTTTCATTGTTCTCCAAAGCAGCCTTACAATTAGCTTGGTGTTGGAAGCTATGGCAAGAAGGTAGGCTGAGTGGTAATTTAACCTATGCCCCTGAGAACCAAGGTAGAATCTGCATACCTCTGTGGCTCTTGGGCGGAGGAAACTGTCAGACTTAAGGAACATGAGGTTTTGTAGGAGTGGTCTGGTAATCCTGGGGTAAACTGTCCTCTTAGAAATTGATGGGAGTATGAACAGAACATGGAAGCATACATAAAGTGCATGTATGAAAATAGCAATGGATTAGGCTCAGACTAAGAGCTAGGCAGGGATGTCATTGATAAGATTTGTTTTTCCACAGTTTCTGAATGGTAGGCCACTTGTGCAGGTTGATAATCTGTTGCATTTTTCATTGAAGTCATAAAAGATGGAATCCCTTTTTGTTTTTTGTTAATGGGTTTTGATTTTTGGTCACTTGTATATTTGATTGCAAGCGTCCACACAAATGCCATTCTGTCTGGATGTAGTGCTTGATTTCTGAAAAACTCTAAACCTAGAAAGTCACTTTGTGGACACTTTTTGATTTCTTGATTTTGCATGTCTGGATTCCTTATCTGTCCCCGCAGTTTATTTAGTGCTTTATAGCCCACTCACAAAGGAACATGGCTTTACAGCAGGCCCTATACTCTTTGCCAGCAAAGACTGATATTTTAAAGAATATGTCTTACAACATGCTACCACTTCATATCTACCTGTGGGGGACCCCCTCCCTGACCCCCACACTTAACTGTTGGTGGTGCTGTGGATCCCTCCTTGTGGTCACAGGAATGCCATCAGAGCATAAAGAGAAGGCAGTAATCAAAGGAGACAAGAGGCTCCATTTAGAAATCGGGCCGCCGAGACTGAAGAAGGACTCTAACTTTCAGTTTCTTATGGAGTGGCAATTCCAACAAAAGCAAGCAGGAAGCAGGAAACCAGTGCATAGCACACTCATGAGCAGGACGTCAGGAAAGAGCAGGACTCCACAAGGGGACCAACCTGAGCAGCTGAAGGAGTCCAGCTAAACCAGACGGAGAAAAGCAGGATACATGGGCCAAAAGCTGAGGACGAAGAACCTGCTGATGCTGAAGACGCCCAGGAAACGTGGACGGAGGACTGGTTGATGCCATCAGGAGAGGTCTAGATGCCAACCAAAACTCAGGAGACTTGTGGCAACGCGGTGAATGACCTGTGAGGGCAGGGGATGCCTCGAGGGTTAGGGAATCGGGTTTTCCTTGTTATCTTCCTGGTTGGAGTCTGTAACTATCAGAGTTAATGGAATGGCTGACATCAGCACCAACCCCTTTCCTAAAATACCCTCTAAGATTAAACCAATCCAACCTCTACAGTCCTTCAAACAACTATCCCAGGGTGAATTTATGGATTTGGTCAAAGCAAGCATACCTTTCGGTTGCCCTTCTGACCCTTGCCCACCACAAATCTTCAAGAACATTCTTCTATCTACTTCTGCTGCCACACCTGTAAGAAGAATCATCAACAACTCTTTAACTTCAGGAACCTTTCCTGTAGACCTGAAAAAGGCATACATACGACCTCTATTAAAGAAAACAAACCTAGACCTGCAAGACCCCAACAACTACAGACCAATCACAAATGGACCTTTCCTGGGCAAATTGATAGAAAGAGCAGCATTAGCCCAGATGTCACAATTCATTGAAGACAATTCTATACTTTCAGACTTCCAAACTGGATTCCGCCCAGGAAGAAGCACTGAATCAGCACTCCTAGCAATCTGGGATGATCTTAAAAACACAGTTGACTGAAATGGAGTTGCTGCACTACTTCTCTTGGACCTCTCGGCTGCCTTTGATACGGTTGACCATGACACCCTAATTCAAAGACTCCACGAAGCCGGCATACAAGGGATTGCTCTCGACTGGATTACTTCCTATCTTCAAAGAAGATCTAATATCATCCACTCGCCCCCCCGCCTTCTCGTCCGAACCCTACCTCACAAAAGCAGGGGTCCCCCAAGGATCAATCATTTCACCTTTGCTTTTCAACATCTAAATTATATCTTTACCAGAACTGATCAATGATTTCCATCTCACATGCTACAACTATGCAGATGACCCACAAATACTACTCAAATTAGAATGCCCCAAGAACATTGAAAACTCAGAAATCTTCAGTTGCCTCAGAGTCGTTGATCAGTGGATGACCTGGAGCCATCTCAAACTAAATACCTCCAAAACGGAAATACTCATATGTGGTGACTGGAAAAATGATGACCCTCTGTGCGTCTGGCCTGACGATCTCGGACCACCTCCTCAATTATCCAAGGAAGTTAAAAACCTAGGAATCACCATGGATTCCAAGTTAACTATGAATGGCCAAGTGGACACATTAGCACAAACAAGCTTCATCACCTTGAAGACTTTACGACACATCTTCCCCCACCTCGGATTTCCACACAAGGTGCAAGCTACTATCTCGCTTGTACTATCCAAACTGGATTATGCCAATGGCCTCTACCATGGATCATCTCGATCTATTATGAAAAACTACAACGTATCCAGAATTCCGCAGCCAGGCTACTATTACATGTAAAGCCGCAAGCCCACATCTCCCCTGCCTTGAGAGCACTACACTGGTTACCCGTTGCTAGAAGATGCACTTTCAAGCTGCTTTGTATCACCCACAAGGCTATACATGGAACAGGACCACTTTTTTTAGAAGCAAAATAACCAAATACATCCAACAAAGAAACCTCCGCTCAAGATTGGCACCCCGCCTTAGAACACCACCATACAAGAAAAAGACTATAGGTGGTACATCCTTCTCCGTTCAAACAGCCAAACTATGGAACTCATTACCCCCAACTATAAGAGCCACAGATACCTTTCTTGTCTTCAGAAAACTACTCAAGAGTTGGCTCTTTCCTTCATAACCACCATATTCAAACAACTATGGACTGCATATTCCTATGTTGATAAATATTTTTTTTCAGATTATGTGTATATTTCTAGTTATGTATAGTTCTTTAGAAAATATGTATCGCTACTATGTCATAACAATAAAATACACACACACTCTTTAAACCTGTTTGACTAAGTATATTTTACCCATGGTTCTAAATATGTATTGTATATACATATGTGTGTGTATTCATGTGTGTTTGTATGTTTGTGTATGTATATGTATGTATGTGTATATGGTGTTTCTGTGCTTGGCATGTTCGTGGGCCATTGCATGGCTCCTCGGTGGGTTGTTATACTAGATATCTATGAATTCATGCCCTCATCTTATCACACTTATCTACCCATCATCATATGTCATGTCTCTATCAAACTATCCTCCATTCTCATTCTGACTCATCCCAAATCCTTTCTACTACTTTCATCTCCTAAATAACTCTGCCTAAGCTCTTCCCTCCGCTTCCACATCTAACTCACCAAACCTCACTCTACTACCGTGACCTCCCACACAACCCTACTAAATTCTTCCGCATTTATCTCACCCTGCTTCTATGCTCTCCCTAACCCTTCCACATACTCTTCCCGCCTCCATCCCCCTTTACTCATCCCAAGCCTTTGGGTTGAGTAAATTAAGGATATACTCCCAATTAACACTTCTGGATTTCTTTCCTCCTCCACCCCTCCATTACTCCAGTCAATCTAACTAACAAACTCTCATATCCGCGGCTCAAATTAACTCATAATAATACTAAAACTGTACTCATTATTTCCCAATACTAATCCATCACTAATTCTTGTTGGGTTCCAGAGTAGCGTGCTTCTCACTGAAAAGCGCTTTGACGCCTCGTCAGGGGTAGTAAGCGCTATATAAATACGATTACAATACAATACATTATGTTTTAAAAGCATGACAAACTTAAACGTGTTTTTTTTGCTAAACCTCACAATAAGACTCCCATGGCGTATTTGATTACATTGTGGCCCGAAACAAGCTGTTGAGCAAGGTCCTAGGCTCTCAATTTTTACTTTAGATTTATTTTTCTCCTCTCCTTTCATCCCAAAACTCTTGGGGATGGTTTATTTGATTTCAGTTTTTCGTGATGTAATTTAAAAGTGAATATCAATGCACTGTTGTGGTGGCAAAGTGATTTAGGCTGTCACATTTGGACTAAATCCTACTGTTTTTCCTCAATGGTGTTATGGTGAAGGGAGTTCACAAAACATTAGTGCAAACAGTATACATACAAAATCTTTCTCTGAGGATCCTGGTGGTGCCCACTGTAACAGAAGTCCTGGAGAAAAAGCAGAAGAAAGAAGACCATTCATTTCTTATAAGATTCAGCAACATATATGGCCTGATTACGACCTTGGTGGAGGGGATTACCCTGTCCCAAATGTGATGGATATCCCACCCACCGTATTACAAGTCCATTATGTCCTATGGAACTTGTAATACAGCCAACGGGATATCCCTCACATTTGGGATGGAGTAATCCCCTCTGCCAAGGTCAAAATCAGGCCCATAGTCATCTGTTTTGCACTACACTGTATTGTGGCTAATACACCTTCAGATTAACAAAACAAACTTGCCTCTAAAGCCATACATCCATCTATCCCTCCAACAGTTGATGCCGGAAGTGGGATCAGGGGATATGGACACCTTTGTGAATCGCCTGGCTGAGAGCCAACAGAGACTAGAGAAAGTCATGGAAAAGTTCATAAACACCACTGCTAAGGAAAGGGAATCCTTCCAGAAAGCTATTACCAATCAAGAAGAAAACATTGATAAAGTTGTACAGACCCATGATGCGGCCATTGAACGATGTTTTGAGCCTACAGAGGGGTCATACCCATCAGATGTGTTGCAGAAATACGTGGGAGGAGAACACCAGGACTTCTCCTTTAATACCTCTGAACCTCTGGCACAGGCAGTTCCTGGCTCACAGATCGTTGGGGACAATATTTAGGGTCCCTGTTGATCGGAGATTTACAGACTGCTTACAAAGCCGCCTATCTGCAGGATACGACCCCCTATGAGGATATTAGGAAGAGTATAATGGAGAGACTAGAGTTTAATGACAAAATATACTGAGCCTGACTGCGACAGATGAAAGAAGGAGTACACAAAACACCTAGAACCCTGTATTACAGGTTAAAGGATATGACTGATTTGTGGCTATATCCTGTGATGACTACGAAAGAAGAAATCCTCGAGAAAATCTATTTGGAGCAATTCCTGACATCCTTACATCCCCCAGTGCAGACATGGATGAGGCAGCATAGTCGGGTAACACTGGAGAGTACCATAGAAATTGCCAGTGCTTATAACTGAGCCCAGAAGCACCAAAAGGGCAGAGAAGATGAAGGTGGCATCACAGGATTTCGGGGCCTGTGAGACTCCACAAGCTTAACAACATTATAAGGAAACTAGAGGTGGTACCCCTATTGCCTGGACCCAGTCCCTGTCCCCTGCCATCTGGACTTCAATGCTGTCATTGTTGGGGTGTGGGACATATAGCTAAGTACTGTCCCTAGAAAGTGAAGCCCATGAATGTGAGTGTTTTATGGCACTCGTACTATGCAACTTCCAAAGAGCGACCCACCTGTCACTGCCTCATGAAGCTGAATGAGAAACCCATCCTAGCGTTGCTTGATACAGGATGCCACCAGAGCTTTATACAACTGCAACTCATTCCTGTGGAACCACTTCAGCTAACCGGAACAGTGAACATACAGTGTGTCCACAGGTATTAGAAACAGATCCTGTGGCGGAGATCAATATGCAGCATAAAAGTGATCCAGTCATTCCCCTACAAGTAGGTCTAATTCCCAAGTTACCTGATCCTCTTATTGTAGAAAGGGGCTATCCCAATTTTGACACCTTAGTCAAGGAAACATGGAGAGAAGGAGATTCCTGGTGGGAGACTGCCCCTTTTTCACATCTCGAGGACTGTGACTTGCCCCTTCCAAAAGTACGAAAAAGCAAGCAACAGAAAAGAAATGAGAAACAGGAGATGCGTAAAGCTTTCCATCTTCTACCAAAGATTTTGTTTAGAGTCCTGGAAGGAGCTTCAGAGCAGCCCAGAGGGATGACTCCCCCCCTTTCAGTGAACCTTGGAAGGAGGCTACCGAAGAAGAACACCCCCAAGTAGAAGGTCCTCAGTTTTTTCTTCAGAAAGGGATGGTTTATAAAAAGGGGGTGGAGGCACAGTCCAAACAGTTGCTTGTACCTACGACTTTCAGGAATAAGGTTTTGTTTTTGGCTTATAGTTATCTGCCTTGAGACCCTCACTGGTGAGTAGTGCGCTCTACAAATTCCTGATTGTGGGGGTCATTTGTGGTCCAGAGAAGACAGAATAGGTTATATTAGAGGTTCTATTGGCCAGGCATTCATAGCCAGGTAAGGAAATACTGCTGTGAATGTCCGGTCTGTCAGAAAAACAAGAAGCACAAACCTTTGAAGGCTCCTTTACTTCCCTTACCTGTGATTGATGAGCCATTTTCAAGGGTATGGATGGATATAATTGGGCCACTCCTCCCTTCTCGCAGTGGGTATTGCTGTGTCCTTTTAATGGTTAACTGTGCTGCCAGATACCCCGTGGCGGTTGCCCTCTGGCAACCCAATACTACCCAAGTTGCTGAAGCCATGACTGACATTGTTACTAGGGTAGATTTTCCAAAAGAAATATTGACCAACGTGGGCACCCCATTCACTTCCAGACACATGAAAAAGGTATGTCACAAATTTGGCATTAAGAAGATGCACACAGCAGATCACCCCCAAACTAATGACCTCGTAGAAAGATGTAATGCCACTTTGAAAATTACTCTGAAGAAACTGTTAGAACAAGAAATATGGAAATGGGAATAAATGTTACGTTTGGCACTTTTCTGTATATGCTGTAAAGTTCAAAGTAACACTGGGTTTTCGCCTCTTGAGTTACTGTTGGCAGAAAAACCCATACTCTTGGATATGGCTCAGGAAGAGTAGGAACATAGCAAACAATATGAAGCCTCTTCTAGAGTGATTAACAAATCTAAGGACTCACCTATTTCAAATCAGAGATATAGTAAAAACAAACCTAGAGCAGGCTCAACAGGCTCAAAAAGCAAATTATGACAAAAAGGCGAAACAGAGGGTCTTTGAAACAGGAGACCTAGTACTATTGATGTTAGCATCCTCAGAACATAAGCTCTTGTGTTAGTGGCAGGGTCTCAACCCTATAGTAGAACAAGTAACTCCAGTTACTTATGGGGTTAAGATAAATAAAAAAAAGGAAGACGACCCAAATCTAAAATGTGAATCTACTAGAAAAATTTGAATGTCTACTCCTAGTCCTTCTTGGAGGTAGAAGGGAAGAGGCCAATGCAGTCCTCCAGTGCATTGATCCTGAACTTAAAGAGCCATTAAGGGAGGAATTGAGGAGATATTTGGGACCCCTTGGAAGGTCCTTCCCACCATCTCACCCTCCACACCTTAACTATACCTCGCCACTCTACCGAGCACTGTGTTCTGCCAAATCATGAGATTTCAGATGCCATAATTGTTGTTATGAATGCTGTAGTTTCACATGCTATAACTTATGTAATATGCAGGGTATGACTAGTGTATGAAGAAGGGGCGAGTTATAGTTAATGTGAGTATATGTGGCAGTCTCCAGTAGGTAGTTATAGCTAGGACCTAGTTTCCATAGAAAAACGTGCCCATATCTTTGGCACTGCTTCACGAATCTTTGTGTTGGCGTGATCCATCAAGCTGGGGCCGAGAAAATGGGGGGGGGGGGAGGGGGCAAAAAAGGTGCATTTCCCATGTTGTAAGAAAGTGCCACTGTTGACATGGTTACCCCCTGACTTTTTGCCTAGTGTTGATGCCAACTTTGATTGAAAGTGTGCTGGGACCCTGCTAACCAGGCCCCAGCACCAGTGTTCTTTCCCTAAAACTATACCTTTGTTCCCACAATTGGCAAAGTCCTGACACACAGTTAAGTTCCTTGTAAAATGTACCCATGGGGGCCAGGGAAGGTCTCTAAGGGCTGCAACATGTATTATGTCACCCTAGGGGACCCCTCACTCAGCACATACACGCTGCCTTGCAGCTTGTGTGTGCTGGTGGGGAGAAAAAGGCAAAGTTGACATGGCACCCCTCTCAGGGTACCATGCCTACAAACCACTGCCTGTGTCACCCCTCTAGCAGGCCTTATAGCCCTAAGTCCGGGTGCACTATACCACAGGTAAGGGCATAGCTGCATGAGCAATATGCCCCTACAGTGTCTAAGCCCATTGTTCGACATTGTAAGTGAAGTGTAGCCATATTGAGTATATGGTCTGGGAGTTTGTCTGTTACGAACTTCACAGCACCATAATGGCTTCACTGAATACTGGGAAGTTTGGTATCCAGCACAGTAAACCCACACTTATGCCAGTGCAGGATTTATTGAAAATGCACATAGAGGGCATCTTAGAGATTCCCCCTCTGTTAGCTCAACTGCTAGTGTAGGACTGACCAGTCTGTTCCAGCCTGCCACTTTCAGACGAGTTTCTGACCACATGGGGTGAGTGCCTTTGTACACTCTGTGGTCGGAAACAAAGCCTGTCCTGGGTGCACACTTCCGCCCTGCAGGAACTGTAACACCTGGTGGTGAGCCTCAAAGTCTTAAGCCTCGGGTTACAGTGCACCAGGGCACTCCAGCTAGTAGAGATGTCTGCCCCTGGACAAAGCCCCATTTTTGGCGGCAAGTCCGGTGGGAAAATTAGAGAAAACAGGGAGGAGTGACCACTCCAGCCAGGGCCACCCTAAGGAGTCCAGAGCTGAGGTGACCCCTTCCTTGCAGAATCCTCCATCTTGGTTTGGAGGACAGGGACCAGTAGGGATAGGAATGTGCCCCCCGCCCCCACAAAGTGAGTGGACGCAAGGAGGGTGTACTGCCCTCTGACCCCTAACATGCCCCTAAATCTAGGATTTAAGGGCATCCCTGAACCCAGCTCACCAGATTCCTGGCGACCTACAAGAAGAAGGACTGCTAAGCTGGCCTGTCTCCTGCTTTAAATAACCTCCAAAAGGAACTGCAACGCATCCAGCAAGACCAGCGACCTCTGACAACTCCAGAGGACTGCCCTTCACCTAAAAGGACCAAGAACTCCCGAAGACAGCTGCTCTGTCAAAGGAAACCTACAACCAAGGACTCTCACCACACTCCGGATTCGTGAGTCTTTTTTACCCCTGTGCACCTGTCGCCCACGCCCTGTGTCCAGGTGGTCCATCCAGCAAGAGAGGGTCCCCAGGTGATTGCTAGCAAGTGCCCTACCCGGGTTGACCCCTCCATGATAACGCCTGCAGAGGGAATCCTGAGGACCCCCCCTGACCGCGAGCTCTGCACAAAGATATCAGATGCCTAAAGGACACCCTGCACCCGCATCCCCCAGCCCTTGTAGAAACCGACCCCCAGTGCCTCATCGTTCAGCAGGCAGCCCTCCTCCTTGTCCGATTGGTGGTGTGCCCGAGACATACCCCTGGATCCCGCCTGTGAGTGACCCCCCCGGGGTCACACCATAGACCTGCATTTGAAACCCGATGTCCTGTTTGCACCCTGCACCCGGCCGCCCCTGTGCCTCTGAGGGTGTGTGTTTGGTACCTACTTGTGGCCCCTCCAGTGTTCTTCTAATTCAGCCCCCCCTCCACCCCCCCAGTCTGCCCTCCAAGTTGCGGGTACTTACCTGCTTGCTGACCGGATTCCAAGTACCCACTTTCTCCATAGGAGCCCATGTTAATTTGGTTCCCTTTTACCTCTGCACCCGACCGGCCCCATTTTGCTGGTGGTGGGTTTTTGGGGTTAACTTGAGCACCCAACGTCGGACTACCTACACCACAGATATAAGAACTGTAAGTTGTATACTTAACTGCAAAACTGTACTATCTTTTCTTCCCCGAGGAACTGTTGAAAATTGCACTGTGTCCACTTTTAAAATAGCTTTTTGCTATTTTAAGGAAAACTGTATACATTGTCAATTCTATTCAAAGTCCTCATCATATATATGCAATTTCATTTTATGTACTTACCTGCAAACCGAATCTTGTGGTTCTAGAAATAAATTAACAAAACATATTTTTCTATATAAAATCCTATTGGTCTGGAGTTAAGTCACTGAGTGTGTGTTTCTTCTATTGCTTGTGTGTGTACAACAAATGCTTAACACTACCCTCTGATAAGCCTAACTGCTCGACCACACTGCCACAAATAGAGCATTACTATTATCTATTTCAGCTTCTGTCAAGCCTCTGGGGAACCCCTGGACTCTGTGCACACTACATCTCATTTTGAGATAGTATATACAGAGCCAGCTTCCTAGACATGTTAATTACCATAGACTCTTTAGACATGGCTGAAGCCCGAACCGTTTGACGGAATTACACCAAAGTTGGCAGAAAGGTAGCTCTTAGTATGAAGATGAGGCTTTTTTCTTATTTGGTGTAAATCCGTTCAATAGTTTAGGAGAAATTAAAGGCAATTCAAATTTGTATATTTAAGTTTGCGACAACTTTTCGAATACAGACGAGCTCATGCAGAGATCCAATTGGCTGCCAATACTTCAACCAGGAAGTGTAGGCAGCCATTTTGAGACTGCTTCAGCCGAGCCTAAAAAAGCAATAAAAAAAAAAAGGGTAGTGGGCAGAGAACCTTTACCCTATCCCACTAGCCTTGGTGCAGAGGTCCCCAGGGTCCAACCCTCCCGGGCTAAAAAGCATTTAAAAAAAAACTAAAAAAACAATGGTGGCGGAGATAGCGACTATTTGCAAATTTCGGCGCAATTTATAAAAAATTAATAATAAAGCAAGTGCAGTCTCGCGCGCTGCTTTTCGTTTTGCCCCTGGG